>NC_037353.1:43196309-43497642 GCF_002263795.3 Bos taurus
TTTAGGATGGTTATTTTCTATTCCCAAAGTAAATGACACAAAACCAACGTGAATATGAGCTAGGACAGGCGTTATTAATGGTGTTTACTTTTCATTAAGAGGCCAGAACAACTCCCTAATTGCTAGCAGATTCTAGGAAATGCCTTATTTGTAAACAGTGGTTCACACCAAAAAAGTCATTAACAGTGTAAACAGGCAATTTAGAGCGAGCAGTTGCAATTATAAAATGTATTTAATGGTTTAAGGAATATCGGTGATATTTTGCAAAGGCTGGTGTCTCTGCAACATTTGAATAGCTGAGCTGGGCCCACCAGACCCCACCCTCCTAGGTCCCCAGGACTGTTCAGTGGGTTTTATCACGTTCTTTAAAAATGGTAACTTTCTGATTATAAAATTAGCTCATCCTCTATTATAGAAAACTCATCAAATAAAGGAAAGAGAAGCAGAGTAGAAATTTCCCATAACCCTACTTTTTAGAGATAATTGCTTTTTTAGTAGAGTTCTTTCTTTTTATTCACATAGTTTATAGCTTGATATGACCATTGTGTCCTGGCACAGAGTAGCCATTTAGTTCCATTTAGTAAAACTAAATGGCTGTCAGTTTGTTCAGTCACTCAGCTGTGTCCATCTCTTTTGCGACCCCATGGACTGTAGCCCGCCAGGCTCCTCTGTCCATGGGATTCTCCAGGCAAGAACACTGGAGTGGGTGCCCATTTCCTTCCTCAGGAGGATCTTCCCAACCCAGGCATCAAACCCATGTCTCCTGCATTGGCAGGCAGATTCCATAGCACTGAGCCACCAGGGAAGCTCCTTGGTAAAATCAGCTTAATGAAATAGAATACATTTGTGTAGTTGCTATTTAGTAATAAGTCAGCTAGATTCATTCATACAAGTTATTTATTTATGAGATGGATTCAAAACCCCATTACATTTGGCTGAATTCCACCTTCTCATCCCTTCTCTCCTGCCTCTCTTTACCCCACTTCTGCTTCCCCTCTCAGGCTGAACCACATGCCTACCAACCAGTGACTGACTAACTCAATGATCAGATCTCTTAACACAAGCCCATGACCCCAGCTCACTGGCTTGGAGAGAATGATGATGTCTCATTTAACAACTCCACTAAGGAAGAAGCAAATATATGGAAGCCTTTATCAGGAGGTGATTAGCATGCCCATGCTCCAGAGAAACAACCCTATCTTGATCCTAGTCTTCTTGGAGAAGCTCAGTTGGTTATTCACTCAAGTAGTAGTATCGCTCAGTCGTGTCCGACTCTTTATGACCCCATCAGCTGCAGCATGCCAGGCTTCCCTGTCCATCACCAACTCCCGGAGTTTACTCAAACTTATGTCCATTGAGTCAGTGATGCTATCCAATCATCTCACCCTCTGTCATCCCCTTCTCCTCCTGCCCTCAGTCAAGTAGTAACTCCTGCTAGTTAATTCACCACCCTAGGACTCACTTTCGATTCACATGACAACTTCCACTCCTTGCTGTGTGCGGCTCCTGACTCTCCTGGTCAGCGATTGGGACTGAGCCAGGTGCTAGCAGGCTGATGTTTCACCAGCCATGGCTGCCTTGCCATCACATCACCGAGGACTGATTTAGACCTCGCATTCACCATGGAAACAGAATCCCACACCACCTCTGTATTTCCATTATCTTTTGTTGGTTTTCTAAAAGTAGATATTTTCCATGCCACTATTTTCTCAGCTTACCAATTACACTTTAGAATTTTTGTCTGCGGTTTGCTTCTCTAGACTTTGGAAACTAAATTCATGAAAAAATGGTATGAATTCCAAATTGTAGGAAATGGAAATTGGCTTGGGCACTCACTGATTTTACAATGTGAAGTCTGAGTTTTTTTGAGACAGTGTGTAGAAAAAAGTTAATTAAAACCATATTGTCTCTTTTTATGTACCAAAATCAGTTCCGGTCCAGAATGTAATTTGGCTTCTAATCCAGTGGTATGAGTCAAGAGAGGCTGGATAATGTTCAATAACAAATGACCCCAAATTTTAGTGGCTTTAACACCACACGGCTTCATTTCTCTCTGTGTCCATTATGGAGCATCAGAGGGCTCTGTTCCACGTAGTCACTCAGGGATCCAAGGTAACCAAGGTGCCATCACCAGGAATGTGTGGTCGCCATAGCAGCAGGGACAGACAGACGATTGCCTACTGGCTCTTCTAGGCTCCAGCCCCAAAGTGGCACATTTGGCCAGAACTGGTCACCCAACTCTACCCAACTGCAAGGGTGGCTGGGAATTCTGGAGAAGCTGATGGAATATTGGTTGAGCAGTACTGCTTCTGCCAAGGCTGATGCCAGCAGTTAATTCTTTGGTCCATTTCTTTTTAAAGAGAGTTGATAATTTACTTTTTCTTCTTTGCATCCACAATGTAGCCTAGTGTATCAGAATATCTATATCAAATCTCCATTCAGAGTTTGAGCTCCATGAGGACAGAACTGTGACTTCTCTTTGTATCCCAGTGTCTAGTGGGCTGTGAGCCACATAATAGGTGCATGAACAACGGTTATTGATCGAGCATGTAAATAATCTCCTACTTTGGCATTCCAATCCCTTATGATGAAAAGGATCTTTTTTTGGTGTTAGTTCTAGAAGTTCTTGTAGGTCTTTGTAGACTTTGGCCACCTAATGTGAAGAGCCAACTCACTGGAAAAGAGCCTGATGTTGGGAAGGACTGAAGGCAAAGGAGAAGGGGGTGGCCGAGGATGAGATGGTTAGAGAGCATCACTAACTCATTGGACATGAATCTGAGCAAACTCCAGCAGACAGTGAAGGACAGGGAAGCCTGGTGCGCTGCAGCCCATGGGGTCACAGAAAGCTGGACTGAACTCAGTGACTGAACAACAGCAATGACATCAAAGTAGATAGGATCACTCACACGGTCGGAAGTGGTGCCATGATATGGTCATAAATCATCATTACAGGATGCACAGTGTCAGAGGAGGAAGAACCCTTTTGTCTCGAGCATCTGATGCCTTGTTTAACTACAGGACATTGAACCTGGGACTCTTGTCAGCTGCAGGGCCAGTGAGGTGCTCTGTGGGGTTTTCTTGGAAGGCATAGTCCTAGGTGGGGCCAAGTCTCTGTTTCCACCGGGAAAACATTAGCGCAGACTGGAACCTCAGCTTTGTCGTATGTCCCCTGCCCCCAGTTGTTCGCTTTCATGTCAGGACTGAGGCAGCTTTCTCATTGCTCAAATTCCAGAATTTGACCCTGTTCTCAACCTTCCTGGGATTTAACACTCACTTCCTGAGGCAGCAAAGTATAGTGGGAAGGACTTGGACTTCAAATGAGGGAGTTTGAAGTTTAAATTCTGACCTCTCTGAAATAATTTCTGCATTGCCCTGTGGCAGTTACGTATGCCCTGGGCCTCAGTGTTCCCACATAAGAAGTGGGGGTGATGGTGCCTGTCTCATGGGGTTGTCTTGATGACCGTATGAGACAAAGTCTGTAGAAGGCCCAACAGGTGGATAAAAGATGTCACATCTCTTGACATGAGCCGTTGACCCGAGCTCATCAGGATGGAGGGAGTAGGGGGCTCAGCCCTCTCATTGCTCAACCACCCGAGGAAGCAAAGAGACCAAGGTTTCCTCCTCCTCCCGAGATGAGAAAGGATGTGGAGAGCTCAGCACAGAGTGGGTGCTCAGCTCACAGATACTGATAATAATAATGATAGAAACTTTCTTCATATCTTTTTCTAGCAGCTTCCTGTTCCTGGTCCACAGCCCCTCAATAAAAGAGGGGTGACTTTGCCCAGAGTGCTTTATTGACATCATTACATGCTAGCTTTCTTCTCATGGTGCTGGGGATAGGATCTTCCATTTAAAACACCAGAGAGCAAACTTCCTTCCCTCAGACACATTTTCCACACTCTCAGGTGAGGGAGGGAGAGAGAAAGGTAAGTTTTCCAGCCATATGGGTGCACCCAAGCAAGGATCACACACCTCGTCTGGGTTGCTGGCCAGATGTGAGCTGGAAATGGTTTGGAAATTTAATTGTCTGCAGGCCATGTGTTGAGAACGATTAGGTAATCAGGGTTGAGTAGCCCTGGTAGCTTGGTTTATTATCTAAGTATATTTGATGGTCTTTACTGGGTACAAAATGCACCTCAAGGCATTCAAGGCCCAGGAGGAGCCACACACCGAAGAGGCTGTGTATCACTGGGAGGCCAGGACTGGGGGGCTCCTGGGGGCAGGGCATCTGCGGCAACCCCACACTCAGGCTGCTCTCAGAGTATGTCGGTTTCCCAGCAAATGGTGAAGACTCTGTTCTACCTGATCTTTAACAAGCCATCAGTTCAGCCGCTCAGTCATGTCCAACTCTTTGCGACCCCATGGACTGCAGCACGCCAGGCCTCCCTGTCCATCACCAACTCCCGGAGTTTACTGAAACTCATGTCCATTGAGTTGGTGATGCCATCCAACCATCTCATCCTCTGTCACCCCCTTCTCTGGCCTTCAATCTTTCCCAGCATCAGGGTCTTTTCAAATGAATTGGTTCTTCGCATCAAGTGGCCAAAGTATTAGAGTTTCAGCTTTAGCAACAGTCCTTCCAATAAGTATTCAGGACTGATTTCCTTTAGGATGGACTGGTTGGATCTCCTTGCCATTCAAGGGACTCTCCAGAGTCTTCTCCAACACCACAGTTCAAGAGCATCAATTCTTCAGTGCTCAGCTTTCTTTATAGTCCAACTCTCACATCCATACATGACCACTGGAAAAACCATAGCCTTGACTAGACAAGCCATGGAATCAGGTATTCACTGAATAATTAGTTCTTGTCTATAAGACGCTGAGAAAGGCACAGAAGAGCAGCCAAAAGAGAGTTAGGAGAAGAGATGGGAGGGCTAGAATGCTGCCCAGATGCTGTGTGATGTGCTCTTTCTCTCTTCTCTAGCTGGATACACTCTATAAGGGAGAGAGCAGTAAACCCATTTTACAGTTGAGGAGACTGAGGCTTTAAGAGATTAAGTAGCACATTGCTGTAATTGCCACCCCTAGTGACAGTTATACTGGACAACACAGACCCAGATCAGGGGTCTTCAAACTATAGCTCAGAGGCCAAATCTGGCCCATTGTTTTGCTCACGAGATAAGAATAATTTTTTTAATGTTTTAAAACAGTTGTATGAGTACCTGATTTTCCCTTTATGCTCAGAAAGCCTTAAGTATTTATTATCTGGCCCTTTAAGAAAACGTTTGCCATGCCCTGATGGAGATAAAGGTGTAGTGGACACTGGGGCGTGCTGCCCAGAGCCCTCCCTTGCAGCCCAGGCCGTTATTCCCCAGCTGCTGAAGGTGTTGGCTGCTGACAGCTCATTGCCGAAGCTGAGAAACGTGCTTGGGCTGTAAGTCCCAAGGTTTTACCCTCCAGTAACTGACTGATCAATGAGTGGGTGCAAAGGTCCAATTCTCTAAGCTCAACTTCCGACAACTCTGTTCCACAGGCAGAGTAGAGGGCCATCAACTCTACAGGGTTATCCCAGCCCCGCAGCTGCGCTGGGGCTGGATGAGACCTATGTTGTGATGAGACAATCCCTGGCTTTGGCCACTCCTGGCCACTGTCAGCACTGACTGCCCTCCCCAGGTATCTCTTGCCCACAAAGCTCCCCTCAGCATCACATTTCCCAGGAGATCATCCCAGGTCTTCCTCCCTGCTGGGTGAACACCAGGGAGCTGGGTGGGCATTGGAGGCCATCCTGGCTGAGTGGAGCTTGGGCATGAGGGAGCCTCAGGGGTCCTCCCAGAGATGGAGGTGGAGCCAGGTGACTTGTCAGAGGCTCTCTGTGCTCCAGGGCCCCCCACACTGCCCCTTCCAGTGGATCCAAGTCAGGTTCGCCTCCACCTGTCAGTCCTAAAGTCTGGCCACATGGCATCTCCTGCACGTCTCTGAAGGCCTCATCTTGTCTTTTGACTTTTGTACATCATGATCCCCTGAGATACCTTCTCCACTCTATTCACCTACTCTGGAAAATAGTCATATAGCCTGTGACCTTCTATGACTGGCTCCTTCAATTTCACATGGCATTTTCAAGGTTCGTCTATGATACAGCATGTGTCAAGGCTTCATTCCTTTGCACAGTCAAATAATATTCCATTTGGATGGATCTACCACATTTTCTTTATTCATTTATCGATTGATAGATATATGGGTTGTTTCCACCTTTTGATCTTTTGACTATTGCTAATCGTGATGCTGTGAACAGTCTTTGGATGTTTTTTAAAATCACAAAAATCATAAAAATCACAGAGACAAGCTTGGGGCCAGGTGCCCTGGACATGCCTGCTGTCCTGGCAGTCTCTCTGGGCAGGGTCAGAGTAGAAAGGGTTCTCTGCTTCCACTTTGACAGGCGTTAAGTGGTAATGCTCAGGGAGAGAGTCTCCACAGGCCTCTCTCAAACCCACCTCTTAAAAGCCCACCCTGAGGTTGCTTAAGAAATTACTAAGTAATTGAAGCAATAACTTTCAAGACCAAAATATATATTTCCCTCCTCTGTAGAGCACAGTGCCCATAACTCCTGTGATGCTTTTAGCTGTTCTGGGAATAAGCCGACACCTCCTCTCCTCCCCTTGTGCTGCATGAAGCATGGAATGGGGAAAGATATGCTCTGAAGGGAATCATAAATGGAAAAGAAATAAATGCTCTTTTTAAATCCTCAAAAATATTTAACCCCAGAAGATGCAACAAAACCCAGCAGCCCCTGACCCCAGAGAGCTGGAGCTCTCGTCTTCTCTGTACTCCCGGTTGGTTTGGTTCTGCAGCTATCCACGCGTTGGAATGAAAGCCTGTTCGGAAAGAATTGTCCACAGGTTCTTGTTTAAATTCCAGCTGCATGCAGGAGCATTGTTACTCCCGGAAATGTCAGCTCTCTTCTTTTCCCTTTTAAACACATCCAAATGATCTCCCCCTGATTGAAGTAAAAAGAGCGTAAATATTTTAGCATTTCATAAAACAAGAGACATACGAGGCTGCCTCCACAGTCATTTGAATAACAGCAAGTATTTCTTTCCCATTCTAATCAATTAGCCTTCCAGAATGGTCCCGCACCAACCTGCTCCAACCCCGTTGCAACATCGCCGCCTCCCATTTCTGTCACTTTGGACGCAGGAAATTCACTCATAAAGGGACAGGAGATTTCTCTCGCCTTGCACACGATAAATTGAGTGTGTCTGCAAGGGACGGCGTGGCGGCGGTGGAAGCTGGCCTGGGTCAGTCCTCGACATACGAAAGGATGGTGTGTGTGTGCACCCGCGGTTGTCTGACTCTGTGCGACCCCAGGAGCCACCAGGCTCCTCTGTCCATGGAATTTTTCAGGCAAGGATACTGGAGTGGGTTGCCGTTTCCTACTCCAGGGGATCTTCCCGAGATCAAACCCGTGTCTCTTGTGTCTCCTGCTTTAGCAGACGGATTCTTTTACCATGGCGCCAAAACTGAAATCAGGATTAAGAAGCAAGAACAGGTTGCTGTCTTACTATGGTGCAGAATGGACATTCACAAATGAGAATTTCCATGGCCCAAGCAGGTTGTCTAACTAGATGTCTACTTTGCAGAGTGCAATTTCACATAGCATTTAAAAAAAAAGAAAAGAAAAAAAATGATTTCTTGCCAGGGCTCCCTCTACTAAAGGCCATTTGGAAGAACTTAGAAAGCTTAACGATGCCCTGAAAGGTTGCAGAGGAGGAAAAGTATTGGCATCAGCATGTGTTAGGATGGGAGACTTCAGAAGCTGCTTGTCTCTCTCCAGCAGAAAATTCCGCCCGACGCAAGCCCAGCCTCCAGGGTTGAAACTCGGATAATCTGTCTGGTACGGGGAGATTTTAAAGCATGGCCTGTGTCTTTGGGCTGTGAGCTGGTGGACATTTTTAGTTTTTGCTTTGGCCTCCTGCAGATGAAGAGGAGAAGGGGATGACAGAGGACGAGATGATTGGATGGCCTCACTGACTCCATGGACGTGAGTCTGAGCAAGCTCTGGGTGACAGTGAAGCACAGGGAAGCCTGGCAGGCTGCAGTCCATGGGGTCACAAAGAGCTGGACACGACTGAGCTGCTGAACAACAGCAACCGGCAAATGAAGGGGGCTCTGGGGCCTCTGGCCCCTTGTTTGGTGTCTGGATGAGCCTGAGGCAGGGGATGGAAAGGGAATCTCAGGTCATCGGACCTGGAGGATGTGTATGTGGAGAGTGGGAGGGGAGGAAGTGTTCCCTGTCTGGTCATCCAAAGGAGGCCAACACCCAGAATGCACTCTGAAGTCCCCCTCACGCTGAGAGATGTTTCCTCACAGGCTGGAGATGAGAAATGCGGCGACAGAGCCGTAAATATCCCGAGAAGGGAGAAGATAGACAGGGGGAAGTCATTAGCAGTGACAAAGAGTCCCGGTAGTTGAGCATCATTCTCCTAAAAATGATTGCGAAGGTTAAGGCTGCAGGAGCGTGAGCGGAGAGGCAGGTGGGATGGGGGCGGGGCGATGCCTGTTTCTGGGGCTGGCAGAGCTCCAGAGGGCTCCCCGGTGCCCCGCCCACCTCCCGCGGCCCCACCCAGAATTCTATGGCCCCGCCCCCTTGAGCAAGTTCGGGTTGGAACCTGCACAGTAACGTCTGTACCCTTCAGATCAAGCTTGTCACTGAGATTTCGCAACGAGTTACATCTCTGCCTTTCAGAATGGAGAGTGACAGTTGGGAAAATCCTAACGTTTTCCTGAGAAAGAGTCTCAATTAACCATCTTTATTGCTGTGCCGCACTCCATTTTTAAATATACGTTCCCTGGCCAACCATAGCAAATAATCTCACTATGGCCAACAACACTGCATGCTCTCGCTTCTCTTCCTTGTTGTACTTAATGTGTCATAAAAATAAGAAAAAGAAGGAATTTTCCTATTCATCACTTAGAAATTTCTAAGATTAGAGATTAGAAATTTCCCTGCTGTCTCCTTGGGAAAAAAAAATTAAGATAACTTAGGGTGATGCTTATGGTACTGAAACATGAAAGTATCAACTGGTATGTTTTTGAAAATTGAAAATAAAATTATGGAGAAAATGCTTTATTTGATTCTCTGTTTATGGGAAATTCATTTTATTTGACTTTTTTATTTGTAATATCAACTACAGAGCAGAGCGCAGTTGCCAAGGTGTTCCCTCCTGGTTCCATTCTTCTAAATTATTAATGCCGGGCTGTTGATATATTGTCAGCCTTGTACATACATTCTATGAAAATGAGTTTTACAGTAGGTTGGGATTTATAACAAAGCTTGACATATGCAGCTAATTCACCTACACAGTCTTGTCAGTTTTAGGTTCATAAATAATTGATACCCGGGGCTTGAAGTTCAGCTACTGTTAGTACTTCAGCTGTTAAATTTCAGCAGCATAATGGATGAATATTTGTTTATAATTTCTGTCCATGGTCCCGACGTCAGCTCCCTGGCTTCATTTGCATAGGTAGATGGAGAGGGTGTGGGGTAATGAGCGCGTGAAGATGACGAATTGTTTGCTGGCATGCCGGTGCGGTTCTGTAAATGTTTGATTAGTTCTGAATGGATTACCGTTAGATTATCTGGTTCAGAGGTTAACGTGAGCAGTTCTTTGCTCCGAGAGCTTTGGTGATCCCTTGCTGACAGATTTTAAAATTCATACCACGAGATCAGAGCCTTGCAAAAGCAAGGGGGTGTTCTTGGCAACAGATGTTTCGTAATTAAGCATACGGTTTCCCTGTTTTGGAGAGCTGGAGGAATTTCAAATGGGCATGATTTGTTCAGTTGGAGGAAACTTGAGTTCTAAGAAAATATTCTTACTCCCCCCCCATTCCCCCCTGCCCCAAGTTAGTCCGCTTCCCAAGAACAGGAATTAAATGAGCGAAGAGCACAGAGGTATCTGAGGAGGAGGAATGGGTCCCATGCCAGCGGAGGGCAGCTGCTTATGATCTGCCTCCTTCAGAAACCATGTGCTTGATGTGCAAACCACACCGAGGAAGCCAGAGACCAGTGGGTCACGATGGCCAGTCATCTCATTGTCCCCCCGGAAGTTAATGTCATCTGGAGCCCTGGGGTGGCAGGTGGCTTTAGGAATCCCAAATGAATGACATCCACGCAGAGCCTTTTTTTTTGCCAGCGTAGGCTGTCAGAAAAGTATAAGACTCATACACATACCACCTCAAGAGTGTGTGTGTGTGTGTGTGTGTGTGTGTGTATGAAGAGCCAAATGCCAGCCATGCATCCGGTCCTGTGATCCTGGTTGACCAGTTTCCAGGAGGATAGGCTGGAGCCTCCACCACATCTGACGCAGCCCAGCTTGGATGAACCCTTTTGTCAACTTGCACCCGGTCCTGTTTTGAGGCTGTGCAAGGTACCTGCCCCCACCCTTGCTTGCCTTCTTCCAGCAACCATGCCCCCTACCCAAACCCACACCCCCTGCCGACCCTCTGTGCTCTTCTCCTCTGCCCCCACCCCCAGAAGAGGCTCAGAAAATGGAGGCAATGGGGCCTTAATGAAAAGATTTAGGGCTTGCAGCTAAACAGAACTGAGTTCCAGCGCTCTCTTCAACTATATTTTCCCAGCCCCGCATCCAGTTCCTCAGCTTGTCTGGCAATCATGTTAGTGATTATATGGGTAATGAAACACGTGCTCTTTTTGTCTGAGCCTCTGATTAATCTGCCTTCTCTTTAGCCTTGATTTATGGCGCTCAACTCTGGAGGTGAACGCTGGTCCATCAGTTCCGTAGCTTATTACAGACGCAGGGGCTGCTAAATGCCTCGGAGGCTTGAATTGTTTCTTGACAGCCAGGCTTCTTGCTACATTCCCTCCAATCTGTTTTGGTTCCTGGTGTGACCTTTCATACAGTAAAATACATTAGTTGAATAGCACAGTCTCATTAAAAGAGTGAATTAACCGAAGAGTCTTTTTAACTAAATGACAGCAAAGGACTGAGTGCTAATAGCCAGGAGCAGTTGGAAACTTAACTCATGAATCAGCCCTGTTAATACTGCCTCATGCCTGAAGCACCGACGGTACCACGCTCTCTGCCGGCTCTCGTAAGAAGAAAAGCTCATTACTTTCCTCCTGATGGGAGAGAAAGAGTGAGCGAGCAATAATAAAGCTTGAATTTTTCAATACTGTTAAAAATGGTGCTGACAGATTGCCGACAATAGGGACAACGGGCCCAGGCAAGGCGTCCGGAGTCGCTGAATTAGCAATACCATCCATATATCATACGATCTAATTAAATCAACCCGGAGAATGAAATTAGTTTTCTGTGAGTGAAATGGCCTCTGAAAGAGCTCTATTAAATGAACTGGAGAGCATTAATTAAATAATTCACAGTGAGGGATTTTGCATTTATACAAAAATTGTGGGCTTAATTGTCCATGCTGTATTACAGATCTGGCCTTATGTTAACAATGTGTCGAAAGCACACTTATTGGGGCATATCAGGAGCAGTTTAACACAAACGCGGCTTGGAAAGTTTTATGGGTTGGGCCAAGGAACCCGTGAAAAAGCACCCAGAATCACCTAGGCTTCGCAAGTCACCTGACAAGGTGTGTTGGTGCCCAGTCAAGTTCACTCCTTCAGACTTTGAAGCAGTTCTATCGTGAGTCGTGATGCTGATCAGAGCAGCTCTTAGCTACCTGGGGTGGTATTCTCTTGGGGTGTCAGGGCTCCTCCTCAGTTAACCCCTTGGGTCATAGTTAATCTGGAAGCTTGGCAACTGTCTGGCACATTTTGCTCTCTGCAGATATTCATCTGGGTGAACCCATTTCCTTTTTGTTCTCCCCAAATGTATTAGTCAGTTACATAGTCAAAGCTATGGTTTTTCCAGTAGTCATGTATGGATGTGAGAGTTGAACCATAAACAAAGCTGAGCACCATAGAATTGATGCATTTGAACTGTGGTATTGGAGAAGACTCTTCAGAGACCCTTGGACTGCAAGGAGATCCAACCAGTCCATCCTAAAGGAAATCAGTCCTGAATATTCATTGGAAGGACTGAGGCTGAGGCTGAAGCTCCAACACTTTGGCCCCCTGATGCAAAGAGCTAACTCATTTGAAAAGACCCTGATGCTGGGAAAGATTGAAGGCAGAAGGAGAAGGGGACGACAGAGGATGAGATGGTTGGATGGCATCACCGACTCAATGGACATGAGTTTGAGCAAGCTCAGGGAGTTGGTGATGGACAGGGAAGCCTGGCAGGCTGCAGTCCATGGGCTCGCAAAGTCCATGGGGACACAACTGAGCAATTGAACCGAACTGATGGACTTTCTCATGAAAACCCAAGCATACTGGGTGCACTGAAGGAAAAAGTGAATTTAGATACAATACTTTAGAGAAATTAGACATCAGCCTGCGTAGAATTGTGGCTCTCGAGGTTGAAAGAAACCTTAATTTAGTTCAAATCTACCCCCTCCCATGTAATGTCTGAAGTTCCTCTAGAACATTCCTGCTTAGATACTCATAGAGCTGTGGCCCCAAGGAGCTCAGTCTTGGTCAGGGCAGAGTGGTGCAGTGGTGGGGTGCCCAGGCTCTGGAGCACATTCCTGGATTCGAATCCCAGCAGCTCCCCCACTTTCTAGCTGTGAAGGTTGGCCCAGGGAGTGGGTCTCTATGCAGCCCTGTTTCTCATCTAATGAAATGAAGACAGGGGGCCTCGTTAGGAGGATTAACTGAGCTGATCTGTGGCAGCACTAAGTGTCTGCCACAAAGGTTAGAGAACGTTATTTTGCTATTGTTATTCAGCTTCTCCTTTCAGCCTTTTACGTCAATAGTTTTTCATCAATTATAGCTTGATCTTTAAAAATATAATTTAAAAAATTATCCTGATATTTACTGTCTCTTCTCATTGATTAGAGAATTTGGTGACTTGAAAAAGTCCTTTTTTTTTTTTTTTTTTTTTTGCTTTACCTTTAAGGCTTCTTATAGTTTTAAACATTTCCCTAATTTGGAGCCAGTTTTCTCCGTGTTTACATACATTTTTCAGGTTGTGTTGTATGTGTGGGAAATTGCGCCGAATGAGACAAAGTCTCTGAATCCAAGGAGCTCTCATTCTGTTTTTCTTTTCTTTTAAATTATTGCTTATTTATTTTTGGCCATGCTGGCTCTTCATTGCGGAGCGTGGGCTTCTCATTGCAGGGGCTTCTCTTGCTGCAGCAGGCAGGCCCTTGTACTTGAGGCACATGTGCTCAGTTGCTCCACTGCTTGTGGGACCTTAGTTCCCAGACCAGGGATTGAACCTGTGTCCCCTGCATTGGCTGGCAGATTCTCAACCACTGGATCACCAGGGAAGTCCCCTGTTTTTCTTTTGAACAGTATTCAGTGTGTTACACACCTTGAACATCCTTAAAGTGGTACAAATTTAAATTAAAAACAAAAGGAAAGAGAATTCTTGTAGAATGTCTTAAGTGGAAAAACCTAAAAGTGGATATTGAAATATCAGAAATAATAAGATCATCATGGAGACAACTCAGCCATCTGTAGAATATACTCCCTCTGATGTTTCACATCTGGATCTTTTTACTGTTAGACATCGTGTTAACTCCCCGGTACAGGCAGTCTTGGGACTGTTTCAAATTATCAAGCCACTCTGGTACACAACCAGGAACATTCTGAAGTACATGCATCAATAAAGCAAACTGGTGGCCTGTTATTGTTCTTAATTATAAATCATTTTGTTTTTTATTTTACAAAGATTTACTTTAGCAATCCAGTGAGGTCTTCTGAGACTCCATCGCATTTATAAACACTTCATCCTATTTACTTTGTCACGTGCTTTTATCAGGTTGCTTTAGAGACACAAAAATAATCATCACCTTGTATTTCATTAAAATAAAAAGTTGAGATTTTCCGTAGGATAGAATCTTGACAGTTAGATACTTCAGTTATCAGGAGCTTGCCATGTTCAGGGGTCTTATGATCCTAAAGGAAGCAAAATAGAATCTTAACCTCAGGCCAGCAGTCTTTCCCTTGTAAAGGAAAAGTTTATCAGCCTGCAGGACAAAGAAAAACAAAAAAGCAATCAATCAAAAAGAAATACAGAGAGAAGGAAAGAAGAGGGCTTGGCCATCGTGGAAACTGGGAGGAAACGGAGTGTGAAAAGCCTCAGAGCATCTGCAGAGCCAGTATGCCTTGGAGAGCGAGAGGAGAGAGCCTGTAAAGAACCACATGGTGAGTAGCAATATTGATTCCCTTTAATGTTATGCGAGACATTCAAATAAAGATTAGAGCTGCCTTTGGTTGCTGGATATGACAATGCTGAGATTGGGGGAGCATGGATACATGTGTATGTGTGGCTGAGCCCTTTTGCTGTCCACCTGAATCTATCACACCATTCTTAATCAGCCATACTCCAATATAAAATAAGAAGTTTTACAAAATAGATATGTCTGACATCCCAACATATATATAAAGTGCAAGTATGTAGAGCTCTATAACCCAAATAAATATCAGAGGAGTTTTACAAAATAGATATGTCTGACATCCCAACATATATATAAAGTGCAAGTATGTAGAGCTCTATAACCCAAATAAATATCAGAGGTCCAAATGGCCCAATAAAGTCATACACAATTATGTAAGTTAAGTGAGAGGTCAGACTCACTTATTTTTTTTAACTTTTATTTTATACTGGAGTATAGCTTATTAAAAAATGTTGTGTTGGTTTCAGGTGGACCACACAGGGGCTTAGCCATATGTCCACATGCATCCGTTCTCCCCCAACCCTCACCTTCCATCCCGTCTGCCACAGAACATTGAGCTATACGGTGTTGCGCTACACAGGAGGTCCTTGTTGGTTACTCATTTTAAATACAGTAGTGTGTTTCCCTGGTGGCTCAAACGGTAAAGAATCTACCTGCGATGTGGGAGATTCGGGTTTGATCACTGGGTTGGGAAGATCCCCTGGAGAAGGGAAAGGCTACCCAGTCCAGTATTCTGGCCTGGAGAATTCTACCAATGGAGGAGCCTGGTGAGCTACAGTCCATAGGGTCACAAAGAGTCAGACACAACTGAGAGACCGACACACACACACAGACATATCTACTGATTCACTCAACCACCAGGTGATTTTTGAACACTTACCATTTGCCACAGTATACTTGGAGCTACAGAGGGTGCAAAGATGATTCAGACAGTAATATTGCCCCCAGGAGCTGTAAGCCTTACCCAGCAGGTGCTGAATAAATATTTGTAAAATTATGAATGAATGCCTGTTGAATAAGGGCACTAAAATATGTTGTGATTAATTCTAGTAAGGGAATAATAATAATACCAATTATTCACTGGGTGTTCATTGGAAGGACTGATGTTGTAGCTGAAATGCCAATACTTTGGCCGCCTGATGTGAAGAGCTGACTCATTTGAAAAGACCCTGATGCTGGGAAAGATTGAGGGCAGGAGGAGAAGGGGACGACAGAGGATGAGATGGTTGGATGGCATCACTGACTCAATGGACATGGGTTTGGGTGGACTCCGGGAGTTTGTGATGGACAGGGAGGCCTGGCGTGCTGAGGTTCATGGGGTCGCAAAAAGCTGGACACGACTGAGCGACTGAACTGAATAATACCAATAAGTAATGCTTAGTGAGCACTCACTATCATCCAGGCATGCTCTTTTTACATGTGTTTGTTCTTTAACATGTGTGCCCTAAGTGGAGTGTAAGATGCTATGGGAGTTCAGAGAAGAAGATGACTTTTCCCTTTGGGAAGATAGAAAGCTGCCTTAAGAGGTCAGGGAAACAGTCTGACAGATACGGAAAGGGAGAGGCTCAAACAAGACCATCTGTGTAGGTGCCTCCGGTGAGCCTCGGATTGGCCACGGGGCCCGAGAAGGGTGGCTTCAGACGTCTTACATGCACTGAGAAAGTGGGGGGCAGGACTGGAGTGGTCAGAGAAGGGTGTGTAGGAGGCAGACAGGCGGCAAGGGAGGCTGATGGCCTCTGTGGGCAGAGGCCAGCCGGATGGATAGCAAGGAGGCCAGACTGACCTGAGCAGAGATTCTAAGGAGTTCGTGGTGGGTTGGGGCTGAGGAGAAGGAAGGGTGGAGGGAAAACCCAGAGAGAGAGCGTGAAGGCCTGGGCCCCCAGGCGAAGGTGGGTATCACCGTGGCGGCGCGGCGGGACAGGAAGCTGCACCTTCCATCCCCCAGGTGAGGGCCTGGGGGGATGTCTTTCAGGAAAAGCACAGTCGTGGCTGTGCCCAAGGTGGATCCGAGGTGCAAGGCCACTCAAAGGTGGTCCCAGGCAACCAGCTAAGAGGCCAAAACGCACCAGGTGCTGGTGACCTGGAGACAGCGTTGACTGTCAGATGCCCTCCCGACCTTCCCAACCGTCCTCGCCTGATCAATAGCAGCATTTTAGTCAGGAGATGAGGCAGGGCCTTGGAAAACAACCGCGCTCAGATCCAATCTTGAGCTTCAGGGCTTCAGCTGGTGGCCTTGCGATGGAAGAGTGGGAAGAAATATGTATTTCCCTTTCTTTCAGCATCGACCATTTCTGTGAGTCATGGGCTTTGAGTCTCCTCTTGCCCTGGAGGAGGAAGGAAGGGGTGTGCAGAGCTGGGCATTCAGGCCTTGACAGCTTTGGGTGATGATTCTGTCCTCACAGTCAGTTCAGACCAGAGATCTGGGGCTCCTCAAGGGACAGGCTCTGATGCAGGAGAGTGAGGGGGGCAGGGTTACTGAACAGGATGCTCTTATGATCTGGGCTTAGAGGGCCCCCCATCCCAGGGACAGGTATTTAATGAAGGTCCAGTTTCCTTCAGTAAGCAAGCAAAAAGAACAGGGCCAGAATGCTACGGCCCACTTGGCTTCCTGGCTCTGAGACCTCTTGGTGCAGACTTGGGTGGGAATACTGGTTTCCTTTGTGGGGTGGGTGACCTGGAGGTAAGGGGCCACCGTGGGAGATGAGCAGGGCAGACAGGAGCGTGCTGGGCACCCTGAGCGTGTATGGATCACCACCTGGCAGCCAGCTTGGAACCTCTCCTTGAGTTGTTGTCACACTCAACACGGAATGGACACCGCGCTCACTGATCAGACAGGAAAGCCTGAATGGACCCTGTGTCCAGACCATTTTAAGAGAACGCCTCACTGAAGGGAGAAAGGGGGTCCCCAGTTTGTGGGTGAACCCCTTCAATCTTGCAAACCCTGGCCTGGGCCCATCCCAGGAAGCGGCTAGTCACCCTTGAACCTTGGCCAGAGTTGTGCTCCCTTAAGAGCAGCAGCATCAAGACTTCTCTGCCGGTCCAGTGGCTAAGTCTCCGTGCTCCCAATACAAGGGCCCTGGGTTCTATGTCGGGTGGGGGAACAAAGTTCCCAGATGCCTCAACTAAGACCCTGAGCAGCCAAATAAGTAAATAAATATTTAACAACACCAACAAAAAACAGCAGCAACCTCTCCCTTGTCCAAATCCTCCCCAACCTAATGGTAACATTTGTATTTGCTTTTTTGCAAGTGGAGCTCTTGTCATTCAACTTGCATCCCCACATGAGGCCCTTTGGAGGATAGGACTGTCAAACTATTCAATCTTCTGCACCATTACCTTTAATATTAGCCGTATTTAGTTTATTCCTAAAGGCCTGTCTCACATGAGGGAATTCTTTCTGTAATCGTGACAGCTGTGTTCAGGATCCCCTCTGAAATGTGTCATCTGCTCCTTCTTAGGCAATCAGTAAAAATCCAGATGTTCTCACTGTTGCTGGGGTCAGGAAAAGGGAGATGTCTTTGGTTCTCCTTCTGACTCTTTCCAAGAAGTCCAGGCTTGTCTTTCGGCATGAACATTGCCTGGGTAGACCCTTGGCCGAAGGACAACTCTGGACACAGAAGAGCTCCCAGTAGAAGGCTTTGGGGTTGTGGTGGAAGAAATCGAGGGAGCCTTGGGATGGGGTTTGACTAACTCCCCATGTTACGGACATGACAGTTCAGGACACAGAGGCCTGGAGGGACGGTTTGGACCAGCTCAGCAGGTGGGCGGTGGGCCTGGGTTTGAACGCGGGTCTCTCATTCAAGGGCATCTACCACTACCTTCCTGGGCCAGTGCTCTGCACGCATCCCCTTGGCGGTCTCAGCAACACTGCAAATGGAGCTGCGTGCTCCTGGATTTCAGACCAACACAGGAGTGCTCAGGGAAAATGAAGTGGTTCGTGCATTCTTATAGTGAAGACATGGCCCCAGGATTTGGCCCCAGGCCAGCCAGGCCTCAGGGTCCACTGTTGGGGGCCACCCCAGGCGAGAAGGGGTGGTTCCATTGTAAGCGCCACTGCTGGGAAGACTTGGACCGCCAGGGAGACCTTCCGTTTCACTGTCTCCCCTGTGGGCGACCCCAGGTTGGTGCAGCCTCCCCTGAAAAGTAGTCTCCCAGAGTTGGGCGAAGGCCTCTGGCCCTCGGAGGGTCTTCCCACCTCTGCTGGTGCCTCCTTCCCACCTCCTTGGAAGCAGAGGACTGGCTTCCCTCCTCCCTCCCTCTGCTTGGGTTTTGTTTTGTTTTTCTTTTTTTTAATGTAAAACTCCAGGGTGCAGTCCACTCAGGTTGGCTAAACAAGGGCCAGAGGAACCAAAACAATTTTTCTCTTTAACAAAGTCATTGTTCTGTTGCAAAGTTTTATTTTGAATGTCAGAATTGAAATATAACCTTCTTTTGGAACAAATTCTCATCTTCCCACAAGCAAACAGTTAGTGTAGGCCACCTACACTAGAAGAGGTGAGAAGGACAGGTACTCAAGGGAAGTTAAAAGAGGAACTACATTAATGTGAATATTTTGCAAAGGATTTACCTTATTTATTGATTTACTTGCTTAAATAACTTATGTTTGCTATTAAAAATCATTTTAGTGAAAATAAGTAAAAGAAGACAATAAAAACTACTGCTACTCTACCATGGACATTCTGGGGTACTGCATTTCAAACTTCTCCTAAGCATGTTGTATACAGGTGTATTTTTCATACAAAATGAAATGATTGAATGCTTTTGCTGTACATGGTTAGAACAATGGGGTGAACATCTGGATATGTGAAGTCATCATGTGATTCCCGGGTGTAGCTCTTCCAGAGCAGAGACCCATGAGTGAGGAGGGTCCCCACATGCTGTAGGGAGACTGGGAGTAGAGAACTACAACAGACAATCCTGCTCCAGAAAAGGGGGCCAGGCGGTCCTGTGAGTGCTCTTGTCCTATTGATTCCACAGATAAACATAAGTGAATAGGAAGAGCCATCTCTGGGTCCAGGGCACCAACCAAGTAGATTTGTTTGTGCCTAACTTGAATTTAACGTGTGAATGTGAAAGCCAACCTCACATTTACAGTGATGTATTCTGAAAAGGTTTTCATTATATCACCAACAACTTCAGGTTGCTAAATCTAAGGGTCAATTCTCAATCTTCACCTTGTCTGAACTGAGTGATACTCAAGGCTGATGGGGCTTCCCAGGTGGCTCAGATTATCCTGCACAACCTCCTCATTCTGACGGGGAGGGAGCCTGAAGGCCCACGAAGGGCAGTAACTTGGTGGAGGTGCCACGGTGCCTTGGTGGCAGAGCAAGAATCAGTCAGTTCAGTCGCTCAGTTGTGTCCGACTCTTTGTGACCCCTTGGACTGCAGCACGCCAGGCTTCCCTGTCCATCACCAGCTCCCAGAGCTTACTCAAACTCATGTCCATCGAGTCGGTGATGCCATCCAACCATCTCATCCTTTGTCGTCCCTTTTGCCTCCTGCCTTCAATCTTTCCCAGCATCAGGGTCTTTTCCAATGAGTCAATTCTTCACATTAGGTGGCCAAGGTATTGGAGTTTCAGCTTCGGTATCAGTCCTGAATGCTCTCATACAATGACGAGGTCCTAGATAAATGCTCATTCTCCATCTGCATCCACTCACAGGGTGTCTGCTGAGTGCCGGTTGCTGTGCCAGGAGTGAGGACCATGGAGGACAACACATGCCCTCTGCTGTGAAGATGCTGAGTCCCACCCACTTACACTCCCAAAGAGAAATGGCGTTGGTCCAAACCATGTGGATACCAAGCCTCTTGGAACTTTTTCCTTAGGGGAACGAGCATTAATAGCATCACTTTCAAGGTCTCAAGGGCTCCTAATTCTTGATAGGGGGTCAGGGTGCAGCTGGCTGGCACAATCCCACCACTGTCAGCAGGAATAGAGTGGGCGGGGGCCACGTTGACCACAGCCTCTGTAAAGTGAATTATGGGCAATTGCCAAGTGGACCAACATCTGCTTCAGCATCTTGAGAAAGCTGAAAATAAAAATCGATACGTGTAAAATTAGGCTGTCGTGTGAACCCAGCACCACAAGTAATTGCAATCTGGGTTCAGGCTTCTGTGAGTGTCCTGAACAGTCCAGAGAACAGGGACCTTCCCCCACATCAGTGTCTGTATCCTCAGCTCCCCTCCCAGTGATAGTTTCTGCCTTAGAAAATGATGCTGCTGGCAATCCCTTTAGAATCTTTTTTTTTTAATCATTCTCTCTTCTTGGCTTAGCGTACACCCATTTGTGTTCTGCTATTTCAGAGAAAAGCAGCATATAATAGTTGTGTTGTAGAAATTGGAACAAGAAACTAGCAGATGCAAGTTTAGTGAGTATTGAGTTTTAAACTTGTCTTGCTGTGATTTGTGGCCGTGTCATGGCAAATATTTTTCAATGTCACCGCCTTAGCCAGTGCTGTCACTAAGGCAGTCAGCTGGGGAATAGAGGGCCGAACACTATGATCTCAATATTAATGGGAGCTGTTGAAAGTGGCAAAGGTGATAAAGTATTGTTTAGTTATTAGTGCCATACTTTGGCTGCGGGACATTATTATAAAACGCAGTCTGTTTTTGTCAGATTTCAATCATGGTTTCAATAACACGTTTAGAAACTTGGAGTCTAGGAGCCCACAGAAGAATGAATTTTTTTTTTTTCATCTTAAACTAAAGGAGTTTAGATTGCAATCAGAAGAAAAAGGGCTTAAAATTTGGATTTTGTTTACTTTATTAATTATTTTTTCCTCCAAATGCTTTGGTGATGGGACACCCTTGTCTGACTTGCCGACAGTCAGGTGGGTTGGCCGTGGCTTAAAGGAGTTGGGAAGTTGATACCATCTCTTCCTTCACACTTTTGATGAAGAGAGATTCCTGCAGGTGGTGCAAAAGCGGACCTTGTTCAACGGGCAGAACCTCAAATCGCCTTTATCCATCCCTCTGTCCCCCTACCCTGGACGAGTCCAGGAAGAGAGAGTTATGCAAAGCGCATAATACTTTAAAAAATAATATCCTGTTTTGCAAAATTCCATTTCGTTCAGGAAATAATAATTTTCCTCAGCTTGTCTGCGACCCTGGGGAGAAGATGAATGAATAGTTTAGTGGAAGGGGCTGCCCCTGTCATTAGTAGAGCCGGGGTTTAAACTTATAATTAAAATAATCTTTAAAATTCAATTTTTATAGATGGGGGAGATAACTTGATTTGAAACCCTTCAATGCACACATTTATGCAGCATTCGCCCAAATCTAGCGGTGCCATGGAAAAAGGGGAACATCAAATCGGATGATGAGAGTTTATATAGCTTTTAAATATCAAGCTGTCAGGCTTTGTGCGGGCAGAAATATTGCAATTGGACAAGAGTAAAGAAAAAGAGTTTATATTAGTGTGGAGGGTTTTGGAGTGAATTCAGGCCAAGCAGAATATAATGGAAACCCCTTTAAAAGAAAGATGACAGAAAAATCTCGAGATCTGAGCATAGTCTGACCTCCCTTTCAGAGGCGATCTGCTTGATAAAGCAGACACAACCCCAATAAAACACTGACAATAGGAAAAAGTAAATAGAAATCATATTAAGCAGTGGCGATATTGCCTGAATTGGAACAAAAATTAGGTATAATAGCCTTGCCGGGTTTTAATATGGTCCCCAATCACATCACAATATAAGGCACATCATGATGTTTCTAAATAACGTTTATCGTCCTGAAATCTCCCTGCCTACTAGACAACTTGCATTATTGGAGGCTTCTGGCTTATTATTTTTTTTTAAGAACTCATAAATATTTAATGTCCAGGATCAAGAACGGGGCCGGGGGGAGGGGGCCGTGTCTCCAGGAACCGTGATGTTTCCCTGCGTGAGAGGCTCTGACATTGTCTGGGGCTGGGTCTTGGCCCCAGTGGTGAAGCTTTGGGATGAGGTGGTACGTGTCCCATGGAGGACCCGGAACCAAGAGCCGGTGAACCAGCTGGTACAAGAGCCTCGGAGATGAGCCCAGACGGCAGGGCAGCCTGGGGCAGGTGCACCAACACCTGTCTGCCAGGCCCTGGCAGGACTGGCCTCAGGTGATTCTTTTTTCCCATGTGTGTCTTGGAACAAATGGGCCACAGAGAAAATAATAAAAGTCGAAATGGGGTCATGTTGGCTGTGTGTGCTTGGTTGCTCAGTCGTCTCCAACTCTTCATGACCCCATGGACTGTAGCCCTCTGTTCATGAGATTTTTTTCCGGGCAAGAATACTGGAGTGGGTTGCCATTTCCTCCTCCAGGGGGTCTTCCTGACCCAGGGATCGAACCTCCATCTCCTGCATCTCTTGCACTGTAGGCAGATTCTTTATCACTGAGTCATCGGGGAAGCTATATGTGAATGCTATTCTGAATTCCAGAACCTGATAGAAAAATATGGCCAAAGACAAATCACAATGGCACTCAAACCAGCCATTGGTCAACCAACCAGCGTGTTTACTGAGGGTTTAATGAGCCAGGTACCACAATCCTCAAATGGTGTTGCCTGTAAGATTCTTTAGGGAGTGTTTCCAAACTTGTGTTAGGTTTCAGAAACCCACATTTTCTTTAGGGTTGATGCTGCAGGCATTTAATAAGGGTTTTGGAATCTAGTCTTTTCTAGACTTTGAAGTTCTACCCAAAGGAGAGAAGACAGGTTTCCTGCTGTGCCGGTTCCTCAGAATTCCTGCAATCAATTAAAAAATAGGATTTTTTCCAGTTCGGCTCTGCAGCATTCATTCATTCTTTCACTGACGAATTCTCTCCGCAAACACTCACAGAGAGCTTACCACATTCCAGGCACTGTCCTAGGCTCTGGAGATCGAGCAGTGACTACCCCAGTGGGTTTTCTGTCCTCCTAGAGGTAGTGGGTCAGTGCATATTGAAATCCAGGCACCCTTCAAACAGAGAGGTGAGAAGCCCAATGCCTTCTTGGATGGAGTGATTGATGCTTTGGGAGTAGAAGCAACTTGACTCACTCAGGATTCACAAAGTTGTTCTGATCGAGGGCGGGCAGCGCCCACACTCACATGTGTGTCCCTCTTCAGGTCTCAGTGGTCATTTATGGAAGGAGAGCAGAAAAGGGGGGCAGCTCCTTCCTGGGGGCCAGCATGGTGCTCACTCTGCCCTCTGCCCAGTGCGGGGGCTCTGTGGGCATAGCACTGCCCTCCTGGCCTGCAGAGCCACAGGACAGCCCTTCTTGGGATGGGTAATCTTTCAGAGGTACCCCACCCAGTGTAGCCCTCAGTCAGGCTGGACTCTGGCATTGAGAAGGGAGACAGACCCCTGCTAGGATTCCCTCAGGGAAGATGAGCAAACGTAGTTCTGTCCTGCAAAAAGGTTGCTGTGTCTGGGAAACTGCAGTGGTTTGCTGAATCATCAGGGTGAGTGGAAGTGAGGCCAGGGTGGGAGCCCCGAGTGAGCCCAGGGGCTGGGTCAGAGCAGATGCAGCACGGAAACCCTGAATGCCAAGGGAGCAGGGAGACTCCTGCCCTGGGGCAGCCCCAGGCTGGGAGAGGCCGGGACCGAGGAGAGGGGGTCCTGGAGAGTTCTCCTTGGCTGGAGGTCAATAATTTTGCTGTATGCCACTCAGTGTTTTGAGAAGGGACTGGGTTCAGGAAGGAGAGAAAAAGACAAAGGGGTAGGGTGGGGGAGGATCAGAGAGATAGAAGGAGATGCTCCATTGGAAGTGTCTGTGTGTGTGTGTGTGAGTGTGTGTGTGTGAGTGTGTGTGTGTGAGTGTGAGTGAGTGTATGTGGGTGTGTATGTGTGTGTGTGTGTATGTGTGTGTATTTGAGTCTGTGTGAGTCTGTGTGAGTGTGAGTGTGTGTGTGTGAGTGTGTATGTGAGCAACTGTAATTTTTTTTCTGGGAAAGAGCCTTTTTTTCTGAGGAGACAGTCTCCAGCTTTCACCAGATTCTCACATAAAATGGCAAAGAGCCTGCTCTGGATGCTGCTTTCTCTATTACCAATGTCTTAATGGGACTGATGCGAAGAGCTGACTCACTGGAAAAGACCCTGATGCTGGGCAAGAGTGAGGGCAGGAGGAGAAGGGGACAACAGAGGATGAGATGGTTGGATGGCATGACTAACTCAGAGGCCGTGAGTCTGAGTGAACTCCGGGAGATGGTGAAGGACAGGGAAGCCTGATGTGATGCAGTCCATGGGCTCGCAAAGAGTCTGACAAACGACTGAGCGACTGAACAACAAATGGAACTGGAAGTTTCCCTTTTAATGCTTCAGAATCTCCACATGAGAGACACACTCTCAGCAAGGCTCCCTGGCTTCTCAATACCTCCTCTGACCCCTGAGGCCAAGGACTGGGGAAACAGAGAAAAGGAATTTTTCATCAGGTTCCAGTAAGGGACGCCAAAAAAATGGCTGTCAAGATCGGGGTAGGTGATGGCCCCGGATGAGAGCAAAGGCCACGGCTGCCTGTGCATGTGTGTGTCTGGGGGCACGCACATGTGGATTCAGGGTGGAAGGGGCCTGGATGGGAGAAAGGGGAGATGTTGCCCCAGCCCAGACCAGAGTGGGCACTTCTCAGAGTGGGCATGTCCCACCCTTCTCTTTCTTCCCATGGCCCCAAAGGAGGTGCCCATGCCCCAGTAGGGAGCCTGAGCTCTGCGGAGACCACCATCCTCAGGGAAAAAGAGAGGTGCTTCCCATCTCCCAGGTTCAAGGACTCCTGAGATCACGGTCCCTGGGAGGCTGCTCGGGGTGAAGCTGGGCCCTCATGGCCAGTTCACGTAGGATGCTGGGGCACCTAAGGCAGCTGGGCTCGGGGGCCTCCTGCCAGCCTCAGCTCACTGTGGCATGGCCTTGAGAAGTGTGTGAGACTCAGTTTTCTCGTCTTTAAAGTGGACCTAAGAAGAATTCCTCCACAACCTTCACTCGTGGTTGCAGTGAGAATTAAAAAAAAAAAATCTATGTGTTTATATGTGTATAAACAAGCCTCACATTGGAAAGTCCTACAAATGCTGGTGTTTCCTTTGATGAGGTGACTAACGATATTGAGAATTCAGTTACTGAGAGATGAGATTGCTGGGGTCGTGTCCTGGATCCCGCGGGAGACAGGTGGAAGAGCCGTCGATGGTGACCCCAAGGGTGGTGGACGCCCTGCCGTGGGAACCTGCTGCCTCGATGGAGTCCGTCCTTCCTGCTACGCTGCCTGGTTCAGAATCCTGTCCCCTGAGCCCTGAGGAAAGTCACGCCACTCAGAGTCTGTGAGTGCAGCTCTGGGATGCGGAACTCTTTCTAGGAAAATCCTCCGAAACGCCAACTGGGACCAAAAGCTTGTGGCCTCCCTGTGCCCGTGTTTCCAGCTCTCGGGCCTGAGCGCTTGATCAAAGCGAGTCCCCCGGAGAAGGGGCAGGCTGCCCGCTGAGCACTTTTGGGAAAGCAGGGCGCTGAGTAGGCGGCCTCTTAAGATTCATCCCTGCCTGGATCTGCAGGGGACAGAACACCGCGCTGGTTTCATGGAGAGGAGAGCTGGTGCTTGGGGGGGAGTTCAACTTGCTCAGGGTCTCAGAGCAGCTAAGTGATGACTCCAGGCTGTGAACCCCATTTCCGCCTCTGGAGCCCCAGCCTCTCCCTCTTTACCACCCGATCCCCTCTATCTTCTCTCTCCCCGCCTCCCCAACCTGACGCAGTCCCTGGGGGATGAATGTCCTCAGGGATGGGCTCTGATCTCTGTGCCGACACTGATCCTTCGAAGCGAGTGTTAAGGAGGATGCGGAGGCCGCTTTTGGGTTTGGTTGGAGAGTGCAGTGATCGATTAGCAATGCCTGCCTTGCACCTGGGGAGGAAGACGTGCAGAATCATCACCCCTGCCTTAGTCCTGGGTCACCAACCTCCCAGGTGCTGTTCGAAGTGCTGCAGTGGCGGCAAAGGAAAAAGTTAGGGTGGAAACCCTCACCCCCACCCCACCCCTGCCTCCGGTGGTCCAGGGGTTAAGACTTTGCCTTCCAATGCAAGGAGTGTCGGTTCAATCCCTGGTCAGGGAGTTAAGACCCTACATGCCTTGCAGGCAAAAAGCCAAAATATAAAACAGAAGCAACATTGTAACAAATTCAATGAAGAAAAAAAAAAAAAAAGAGAGAGAGAGAGCCAGAGAGAGAGAAGAAATAGACCTAGACCAAAAAAAAAAAAAAAGACAGGCTAGCAGTGGCTCAGGGATGCTCAGCTGTGTGCCCTGCATCCTCCTGGGTAGATGGAGCAGTGACAGCCCAGGGGTCTCCTGCAGCAGTGGGAGGAGGCAGGGCAGCACCGAGACTGGTCCCACGGCTGGGGCCCCCAGCAGGAGCATCAGTTACTCTGCTCCTTCCTTAGACAAATTGTCAAGAGGCCTCCAGTTGCCCTTTGGTCCCTCTGTGATCACAGATGCCCCCAGAGGGGTGCTGGCAAGAGAGCCTCACGGCCGGAACCTCACCCCCTCTCAGGGCAGGGCTGGCCCGTGAGCTGAAAAGGAGTCAGGGACGTGGGGCAAGGGCCTGGGAGTGAGGACAGTTGTGGAGGAGGTTGTCTCAGGAGGAAGGACAGGCCTCCCCTGACCTCACAGCTCTCTGAACACAGGCCACCTCCATATGATTGCCAGGAAGAGACAGGCTACCCGGCAGTGTTTGCATTTCAATTAAACAACAAACATTTGTTTGATGTAAGTCTGTTCCAAAGAGTTTTCTTTGCTAAATCTGGCAAATCTGAACCCTTACCAAACACACACCAGGCTCTGAAGCCAGAAAGATCAAGGGCTTCAGCCTCTCATGCTTCATGACAACTGAGAAAGCTTCCATAAAGTGGAAAGTAGAGCAAGGCCTGCCAGATCTGTGATGAGCGACACTGTAAATACAACTCAGTGATTATAGATGTGGACTCAGAAGCTTGATTGCCCATGTTCAAAGCCCCGCTCTGGTACTTGCTATTGGGGAGACCTTGGGAGGGTTACTTAATGCTTTGAGCCTCAACTTCTACATCTGTAAAATGGGTATGGTGGGATAGCTCCTAGCTCATAGGGCTTTAGTAAGTTTATCCATGAAGGCACTGTAGACAGCATACTTGAGTCAAACGTGGTGATGGTGATCATTCAGGTGGCTGCTTCTGTTATGTAAGCTTTGAATAGGTGTGATGAGGGAGTTTTTCCAGTAGTCATGTATGGATGAGAGTTGGACTATAAAGAAAGCTGAGCACCAAAGAATTGATGCTTTTGAACTGTGTTGTTAGAGAAGACTCTTGAGAGTCCCTTGGACTTCAAGGAGATACAACCAGTCCATCCTAAAGGAAATCAGTCCTGAATATTCAGTAGAAGGACTGATGCTGAAGCTGAAACTCCAGTACTTTGGCCACCTCATGCAAAGAACTGACTCATTTGAAAAGATCCTGATGCTGGGAAAGTTTGAAGGCAGGAGGAGAAGGGGAGGACAGAGGATGAGATGGTTGGATGGCATCACAGATTCTATGGACATGAGTTTGAGTAAGCTTTGGGAGTTGGTGATGAACAGGGAGGCCTGGTGTGCTGCAGTCCACGGGATCTCAAAGAGTCGAGCGACTGAACTGACCTGAATTGATGAAGGAGTCTGGGTCCTGACTTTCATTCCAAG
This sequence comes from Bos taurus, assembly GCF_002263795.3. Classification (NCBI taxonomy): domain Eukaryota; kingdom Metazoa; phylum Chordata; class Mammalia; order Artiodactyla; family Bovidae; genus Bos; species Bos taurus. The sequence goes on from NC_037353.1 coordinate 43,224,140, forward strand.
CTCTGTCATGAACTTGCAGGGTTTCCTTGGGCTGGTCCCACTTCCCGTATATGGACCAAGTGAGCTGGACTGGGTCAGTCAGTTGCTAACTTAAATGAAGTGATTTCTGAGCAGCAGAGTCATTGCTCCAAATGAGCGTTAAAGAAACTGGTATAGAGACTAAACAAGCATCTGCTGGGCCGAGGCGCACATGCACACGTGTGCGTGTGTTGGAAGCGGGGCTCAGAGCCAGTCCTCTTGGCTGTCCTTTCCCAGCTGGGGTGTCTGGAGGAACCCTGAGCCCCTGGATGATGGCTCGGTTCCCACTGACTGACAACACTCATTCTGCACACGTGCCTGTCCCTGGAGAGCCTATGCTGTTAGACCTGAGTAGAAAACGGCCGAGGAGAGTCCCTGTCCCAGGGACCCCCCTGGGGGGTGAGGGGCTCAGAGGCTGATGTGGAGAATGCTCCAAGCTGTGATGTGGTCCAACAGCAGCCGCCCTCACCCAAAGCCCGAGAGCCTGGTGTCTGGTTCTTCCAGGACGGGGAAGTGTGGGGCCTCCCTGGGCGAGGCCAGAGGACTGAGGGCTGCCGAGTGGGGAGAGGGAGCAGGAACCGGGCACTGGCTGGAGCCCCTGTGCTTCCAACCCCGCGAGGCCAGGAGGGGAAGGGGCACGGGGGTCTTCCCTCTCTAACAAGGGAGCAGGTCGTCTGTCGGCACACTCCCCCTGCCCCGCCCCCGCCACCATCTGCATCTTAGGGGAAGAATGGTGTTTTCTTCTGCCTCCTTCCCTGCCTGCAAATGTGTTAGTCACTCTGTTGTGTCTGACTCTTTGCAATCCCATGGACTGTAGCCTGCCAGGCTCCTCTGTCCACGGGATTCTAGAGGCAAGAATACGGGAGTGGTTAGCCATTCCTTTCTCCAGGGGTTCTTCCTGACCCAAGGATCAAACCCTGGTCTCCCACATAGCAAGCAGATTCTATGCCATCTGAGCCACAAGGGAAGCCCTTGTTAAAAGGCCAGCATAGTTCAAAACACTTTCCAGTCTCCTAACTTCTTTGGGCTTTTCGTTTTTTATCCCTCCTTGGTCCCTGCATCCAGGACTCAGAAGTTTTCTGGGTCAAGTCTACTTTTCTCAGAGGTTGAGCAAGGTTTGCAGTCTGCTGGGGAGGCTCCTTGACCTTTTTGTAGGCCAGGTGGACCCTAGAAAATGAGACCCTGCTAATGCCAGAGGGCCCTCCCTGGCTCTCTGGTTGACTCTGGGTTGTGCTGGGGAAGATGGTGAGGAGGCAAGTGGGCTGCTTGTTATCTGTCTGTTTCACCTCTGTGACAGCCGTTCATCTGGTGGAGAGGACCCCACGTCATCCACTCATTCAATCCTTTTTTGCACTTAGTACTTAACAAACGCCTATTCTCATCCCTTTGCCAGATGGATCCGGGCATTAGTACAATAGGCTCTGCCCTCCGAGCTGCTCAGTCTAGGGAGAGACAGTTGTGTGGACATCAGACAATAATTCCAGTGAAAGGCGGTAAAGGAGGACATACATGGCCTTGTGGACACAGGGAGCTGCACGCAGACTGTTCATCCTCAGAAACATCCACGACATCTTTGTCTTTTGTAGACCAAAGGAAGGGAGGACATGGCAGGATGAAGATGCCCCAGTCTAGAACAAATTCAATCATTTTAAAATTGCATTGCTGAACCTGACTTAATTCAGGCCTCGTATCTGGCTACTGTATCAGTTCATTAGAACACAAAAATACACGACCAAACAGACAAGCAAATTTCATGTAACATAAGCTTCGGCAGGAAAACGGTTCCTGGTGTGTTCTGTGTGTGACTCGGTGGGCGGACACACTTCTTGCTGCTGGAGCAAGACTGATTTGTGTGAAGGCTCCTGTCACCAAATCACTCCGAAGCTTGGGAGATAAAATGTCGCTTAGGATAATGTAATTGGCCTTAAGGTACAGGAGTTGAATTATTTTCAGTGATTTATAATCTGGAAATTAAAGACTCACTCATTTTCTAATTTAATTCCATCTTCAATGGAAAAATGTTCACTCTGATCTAAATTGGCGAGTAATGTTGCTAATTCAAATGCAGATGTAATTTCGATCCTGGTAGCAGTTTGCGGTGATTGACGGGTCTCCAAAGAATCATTAAGATCCTTATCTCCCAATCTCACAAATTCCCCGGCAGTTGTGATAATAACTTCGGCTGAGGAGAAAAGGGGAAAAAATAAATTCTCCCCAGTCCTGTCGGTTTGGGCCTTGCCTTTTGCTGGTCAGAAATTGTGGGTCTCTTTTGAGTCTACAGCCTACAAGAGACAATGCTGAAGCTTCATTCCCAAACGTGGGGGTGGTATAAACACCAAGGTTTAAATTGTTTACTTGTGTGTCTTCCCTCTAAAATATGAATGAAATGGGCCTGGGCTAGGTTATCCCCCGGTTCACGGTTAATTATCTGGGATTTTACACCACATTTGGTGCCATTCATTGATAAGAATCAACCACCCAGGGACAGGGGGACAATGATTAGCCATAATCACGCAGCCTGCCCTCCCCCTTCAGCTGTCACATCCCTGGCACATGGTCGTGTGTCTTCATCTAAGTAGACCCCAAGAAGCTGGGATGGAGAAATTATGGGGTCGCTTCTGCTGTGTGAGAAATGGCCAGGTCAGGGATACAGTCGCCGGCATCATCTGTTTGCTGGGTGAGCAGTGATGTCTGGATGGAGTTGCAGGCTCAGTCTTGGATGCTATTGACCTCCTGGGTGGTGGTTCTGGCTCTCTCTAAGCAGATGGCAAAAGGACTGACTTCTTTGTCCAACGGCTAATTTGTTTGAAGTCAAGTCATTTGATTCTGAGAGTTGGTGGTTTCAATCCAGTTTAGACAACAGAGTAGACATTTGGGGCAAGTTGGTGTCCTACGTTTCTATGGTGGCTGAAGGCCGTGAATGAGGAGTGGGACACATTTTGGAAACGTGTACTGACCCCACTTGCCAGCACCAGCTCTTACCACACATGAGCTGTGCAAGGTTTTATAGCAGAATTTGTTGATTTATATTTTATATTACTTCTTCAGGGGTACATGTGTCATGGTTGTACAACTTTGGAGAGTGGAGGAAACATGGTAAGAAATAATTATGACTTGGAATAGGAATGAAAGCAGTCATTTTTGAAAAATATTTATTGCTATTTCATAATCTGTTTTTAAAGTCTGATTTTGGGCTTTCCCGGTGGCTCAGACGGTAAAGCATCTGCCTGCAATGCGGGAGACCCGGGTTTGATCCCTGGGTCAGGAAGATCCCTTGGAGAAGGAAATGGCAACCCACTCCAGTACTCTTGCCTGGAAAATTCCACGGATGGAGGAGCCAGCCTGGTAGGCTACAGTCCATGGGGTCACAAAGAGTCGGATATGACTGAGTGACTTCACTTCACTTTTGGACGTATTAAGCTATGGGGGCAAGACGGCTCATGCTCACACCTGTGCTCTCATCTTGGGCGTATGGCTAGACCACATTTCCCAGCCTCCTTTGCTGTTGGATGGAGACTTACGATTGAGTTCTGGGTGTAAGAATGGATTCATGCATCTCTTCTAGGTTAAGAGAACCTTTTCTTGTGATCTGTATTCTCTCTTCCCATCTGTAGGATAAATGGAGAAGACAAGATTCTTCTTCCTGCCTCTGAACAGTAGAACCAGAAAGAAATTTTACTTGAACTAGAAAGAAACTCCTATTAGGTTACACTATGGAGATTCTGGGGTTTTGTTTTAGTAACTGACATTGTTGTTGCTGTTCAGTTGCTCAGTTGTGTCTGATTCTTTGCAACTTCATGGACTGCAATAAGCCAGGCTTCCCTGACCTTCACTATTTCCTGGAGTTTGCTCAAACTAATGTCCATTGAGTTGGTGATGCCATCCAACCATCTCATCTTCTCTCACCCCCTTCTCCTGCCTTCAATCTTTCCCAGCATCAAGGTCTTTCCCAATGAGTCAGTTGTTCCATCAGGTGGCCAAAGTATTGGAGCTTCAGCTTCAGCATCAGTCCTTCCAAAGACTCTTCAGGGTTGATTTCCTTTAGAATTGACTGGTTTGATCTCCTTCAGTCCAAGGGATTCTCAAGAGTCTTCTATAGCAACCACAGTTTGAAGGCATCAATTCTTCAGTGCTCAGTCTTTTTTGTTGTCCAGCTCTCACATCCCCACATGATTACTGGAGAAGCCATAGCTTTGACTATATGAATCTTTGTAGGCAAAATAATGTCTCCACTTTTGAATATGCTGTCTAGGTTTGTCACAGCTTTTCTTCCAAGGAGCAAGTGTCTTTTAATTTCATGACTGCAGTCACCATCTGAAGTGATTTTGGAGCCCAAGAAAATAAATTCTGTCACTGTTTCCCCATCTATTTGCCATGACGTGATGGGACCGGATGCCATGATCTTAGTGTTGTGAATGTTGAGTTTTAAGTAACTAACATTACTTGTCCTAATACAAGCTGCATCAAGCACACCAGTATAAAAATATTTAATCTATTGATCAATTTCCTCCAATCCCCCATTTAATTCCTTGTGTATCTCTTATACATTACTACCAGTGATCAAGCTGATACCTGCATGACCCACAGATGAATACAGCTGTTTGCGTTTCTCCTTTAATCACCATGACATTTTGACTTAGACTTGTGCCTTGAATATGATGACTAGTAGATTAGAAGCATTTTTGTTTTATAAATATGTAGACATTTTACTAAGATTGCATTTGTGTCCAGAGCCAGGGTCAGTAGATAATATTACAACTTCAAGGCTATTTTTACTTAAATATGAAGACCCACTGAGATATGATGTGTGTCTCTGGCCGTTGTTTTCCTGGTTGTAACTTAGCCAGTGGGCTTCTTGGGTGGCTCAGTGGTAAAGAATCCGTCTGCCAATGCAGGAGATGTAAAAGAGTCATGGGTTCAACCCCTGGGTCGGGAAGATCCCCTGGAGGAGGAAATGGCAACCCACTCCAGTATTCTTGCCTGAAAAATCCCACGGACAGAGGAGCCTGGTGGGCTATAGTCCATGGGGTCTCAAGAGTTGGATACAACTCAGCAACTAAACAACAGCTTAGCCAGTGCTTAGCCTTTGTGCTGTGCTTAGTTGCTCAGTTGTGTCCGACTCTTTGCAATCCTGTGGACTGTAGCCTGCCAGACTCCTCTGTCCATGAAATTCTCCAGGCAAGAATACTGGAGTGGATTACTATGCCCTCCTCCAGGGGATCTTCCCAACCCAGGGATCAAACACAGGTCTCCCACATTGCAGGCAGATTCTTTACCAACTGAGCCACCAGGCAAGCCAGCCACCTTTTGAATAATGGACAGAGACAGTGGGCTGGAGATCACACACCTTTCCCCATTCCTACCCCTTCAGTGGACTCCTTTCCAAACCTCTCCACACACAACTATTTGACATATTAGTCTCCATTGTGTTGGGAGAATTTCCTTCTGAAGGATTATGTTACATGCTTCCTTACAGCTGAAGAGATCTCAAAGACCATGGTCTGAACTCAGAAAATAGGTTTCTTTTCTGCTTTTTAATGGAGGCATCAAGAGTATTCATGCAGTTGAATCTCATCAAGCTTTATGACTCATTGTTGGAGACCTTGCCCCCGCCTACCTCTGGCCTCACTGTTCATCTCAACCGCCTGTACCCCTTGCCCCTCAGCCTCCAGCCTCAATCGCTTAGGACTCATTGGATGAGCTGAGCCTGTCCCCACCTCTGTGCTTTGTATACCTTACTTTTTCTGTCCTGGAACACTGTACCTGGCAGTCCCCTCACCCTCTTCAGAGTGGAAACCCAGTTCATCTTGGAAGTTTCAGCTCAAGTATCAGTTGACCTTCTCTGCCTCCATCCCCTGCCCCTCTTGGGAGAACTGGTCTCTTTTGCTGAACTGCTTTCTCATAGCACCTGGAACTTTGGATCATTCTAGTTTTGTTTACTCATCTGTCTCTCTCTACCCTGTCCTCTGGGATAGGATGGTGATGATAATGTCATTGCTATATAATTCATATCTTATCATTATTATTGTTACCAATTGCATTGCAGAAGTATCCATGGTATTATACCTCATTCATGCTGTACACGGATGGTTAGCTTCCTGGATCCAGGCTAATTTCTGTCTTCAACCTTAGGCATTGAGAGTACTTTTCATTCTAATGCCAGACAATTGGCTTGTCATCTTCTAAGGGTCTTACTCTTACAGGAAGGGATAGATGGTGACGCTGCTTGAGTTTGTGGCTGCCTGTAACTAACTATACACGGAGCTGCTCACATATCAGTATCTGGACAGCTCTCCCATAAGCCACCTGGGCCATGTGGAGCCAACAAGAACCTAACTGAGCTGTCATTCTGGATGCACTTAATTCCTTCAAGCCACTCACCTAAATGGTAACCTGTGGTCCAGAGTCCTGCAGGCTAATGACATGACATGTACATAAGTATTTCCTTCTGTGCTTTTTAAGATTTTTTTCCTTTTACTTTTATCAACAGCCCTCTTATTCCCACATCACTAGAGTACAGAGAGGTTGCTGCCTCACCTGTGGGCAGGCATCTCAGCACCTGAGTGTCCTCTGACACCACCCTTTTCTAGACCATATGCCCTGATGTAGTCATCCTCTAGAAGAAGCTGGGTTCTGAAGCTTTGGGACCAATTCATTCCACTATTTTTTTAATCAATATCAATAAACAACTACTAATCACTAAGCGCTGGCTGTGGATCAGGTGCTGTGTGAAGGGCCTGGCACATGGTTTTTCATCTGACCCCCACACCCAGTGCTCATGTCCTAGGCACCATTATCTCAGTTTGGCCCACAAAGGAACCAAACCCAGAAGGTCAAGTCCAAGTTCACCTGCTCAATCAGTGTTGAAGGCTGCATTTAAGCAGGGTCTTCTCCCTCTACTCTGCCACTGACTTGGGTCCCAGTCTGGACGCTCCCTGAGAGCAGCACCAGGGCCTGTGTCTGTACATCCCCCATAGAACTGGCTCATGGGCAGTGCCCAATACTTGTCCCCTGAGAAAAAAATGACCCAAAGCAGAACTACATTCTCACAATCCAAAGCACTAAAGTTTTAAGTGTGAATGAGTATGAGGGGGGAAGCTGCAATTTTCTTTTAAGCCCTTGCATTAGTCAGGGTCCTCCAGAGAAATGTCTCTGTATCTGTCCCTCTGTCAAGGCTTATTTTGATGACTGTATACGTGTGCTCAGTCATGTCTGACTCTTTGTGACTCCACGGACTGTAGCCCAGCTGACACCTCTTTCCGGGATTTTACACGGGGTTTTATAGGCAAGAAGACTGGAGTGGGGTGCCATTCTCTTCCCCAATTTTAAAGAATGGGCGTATAAAATTATGGACACCAAAAAGTCCAAGATCTGCAAGATAGATCAGCAGGCTGGAGACCCAGGAAAAGCCGGTGTGGCAGTTCAAGTCTGAAGGCCACCCGCTGGCAGAACTCTTGTTGAGGGTGGGGGAGATTAGTCCTTGTTCATCCAGGTCTTCAGCTGATTAGATGAGGCCCACCCCCTCATGGAGGGCAATCTGCTTTACAGAGTCCGTTGATACAATCTCATTCAAAAGCACCTTTACAGAACCGTCCAGAATAATGTCCCACATGTCTGGGCACTGCAGCCCAGCCAAGTTGATACATCATTAACCATCACAGCCCCCTGGCTCTGTTTTGAGGACCGCAGACAAGGAGACCTTTGGTCTTTCACATAATACAGTGTAATCATCAAGAATAGACTCTGGAGCCTGCATTTGAACCCCAGATCCTCCATTTCTTACCATGAGACCTCAGGGAAGTAGATTAACCTCAACCATTCACAGGAAATAATAATCACTGGGAAGAATAACCCTAGTCTGATGGGGAGATTAAATGGCAACATGGGCAGGGAAGTGTTTTGAAAGCATTAAAGCATTGTATGAAGTGTTAAAATAATGTATAAAAAGCTAAGCAGTCTGTGCTTGTGGCCGCTTCCTGCTTGGACCAGGACTTCAGCTTGGAGCCTATCAGGGTGGCATTTCCAGCCTGGTCTTTCCCGTGGTGCAGTTGTCATGGATACCAAGGCAGTGTTCCTTTAACGGGCAAATATTGGGCACACTGGGCTGTGTTCTCAAAGCTAGTAGATCACAGCAGTCAGGAGTGGCCTGGCATCTGGCTGGGTGAAGTGAGGCAGGGTGGAAGTAAGTCTGTCTCAGAAACAATCGTTCAGACATTGTTATTTAGGGGCACATGAGTTGACCTGCCATGGAGACCCCAGCTGGTGGTTCATACTATTTTTTTTTTTTTCCCCTTAAATATCCTTGGCTGGAGAGTTTCTGAGCACTTGGTATGCATGAACTCATTCCGTCTATGAAGTCAGTAACATTCTTCCCATTTCACAGCTGGGGCCTGAGCTACAGGGAGGTTGAATAATGTGTGGCCAAGGCCACACCCTGGTAAGTGGCAGGACAGCCAACCAAAGAACCTGTGTCCCTAAGAACTGTTCTGTGCCTGCTTCCAGGGACTGGCACATGACTGGGGGCCATCTCAGGTGACCAGAACATAAAGGGGTTTGATGATCTATTGTGTAACTTTTCACCATGGGGTGGTCCCCAGACTTCCCCATACAGCCTTCAGCAGGCCTGTCTCCTCCTAGGACCTCACTTTTGCCATCTCGACAATGGAGCCATCTCTGTGCAGCAGGGCAGGTCTGCTCCATGGGATGGAGATCTGACAGTCGTCTGCATGTGATAGAATGAATGTTTGCTCTGCCTCAGTCTCTCTACTCACGCCACTCCCCAGCCCTTCCAGGAAGTACCATACTCAGCAGCCAGGTATGGCAGGAGGGCTGGGCTGGGTGCTTCGAGGGACCCCATTTGGGTTCCCCATTCACCCTGGCTATCCGTGGATATGGCAGCATGATGCCTATTTCAGCATCCAGCGAGCCATTTGGAAAACATGGACCCTCGCACAGGAAGGAACTGGGGAGTTGGAAGGAACTGCGGAGTTGGGAGAAAGGATGAGAGGATTCCCGTCTTGGAGTCACTGTTCTGAGGGCGGTGGTGGAAGGGTGGGTGTGAGTGCAGCGTTGCTCCAGGGGTCGAGGTCAGTGGACAGAAAGCATGACTGTCCCCGACAGCACCATGCTTGGCCAGCTGGCTGGCTCACCTAAGATCACAGAGCCAGCCAAGCTCAGAGCTGAGACACTAGCCATGCTCAGAGCCCTATCATTTCTCCCAGGCTCTCTGAATGGGGCTGAACAAGGGAAGCTTCTCAGGAGGACCACTGGGATCCTGGCCTTCACAGACTGAGCAGCTGGGGAGGGACCACGGAGTGGGCCTGGCCTCGGGTGTCTCTGCCAGGCTGGACCGTGGAGCTGAAGAACTCTGTGTCCCTCTTCTATAACTAAGACCTTTTGGCCAGTTCAGTTCAATTCAGTCACTCAGTCGTGTCTGACTCTTTGCGACCCCATAGACTGCAGCATGCCAGGGCTCCCTGTCAATCACCAACTCCCAGAGTTTATTCAAACTCATGTCCATTGAGTCAGTGATGCCATCCAACCATTTCATCCTCTGTCATCCCCTTCTCCTCCCGCTTTCAACCTTTCCCAGTATCAGGGTCTTATCAAATGAGTCAGTTCTTTGCATCAGGTGGCCCAGAATTGGAGTTTCAGCTTCAGCATCAGTCCTTCCAGTGAATATTCAGGACTGATTTCCTTTAGGATGGACTGGTTGAATCTCCTTGCAGTCCTGGCCAGTTAGGAATCCCTTGATCTTTCTAGCACAATTGCCTGGCTGGGGTCTTGTAGGCACAGAGCTCTGCACCATTAGTGAGGCATTGTCTCCATCCAGAGAGGAAGTCCCGTCAGCAGGGAGCTAATGACCCTAAAGACGAACTTGGGAGCTCCACCTCCACAGTAGGTCCCCTCATGGATGAACTCAGCTCCCCCAGAGCCTGGGCCCTTGTCAGAGCTTCTCAGGGAGGACCAGCCTCCTCCTAGAGAACGTCTCAGAAGATGGATGAAAGCCAAAAAGGGAGCTAAGCAGGACTGAGCACTGAAATGAGAACATAAAAGTTTTCTCGTTTACTTATTAGTACAATATGTAATTGGATAGAAGGAGCAGGTTTCTAAAATTTGTCTTGCCATAATGACTATAATTTTTTAAAGATTGAAAATGAATCTGACTAGAAAATACCATTAAACTACCAAGTTGCTTAAAATTTAAAGGGTAATTCACATATAATGCTTTTATTTAATAGCCCAATTTACAAAACGTCTAAAATTAATGCGGATCTTTTCAGGACAAAATCAGCCGTAACTGCACCAACTAATTTTTGCTCATTTGAACTGAATTATTAATAAGAGAGAAATATACCATATGTTCCCCAAAGAGCTGGATACATTTATTTCAAATAAAAGCACCATGTTTGGTAGAATATAAGAGGTTTAAATGCTTTCAGAGAAATGGGTTACTTATATACAGATTTAATAGAGTATAAATCAGGCAACGTAATTAAGGACGCAGCTGCTTCGGAACCCAAAGCTGGCAGCCTTGCCTTCTCAAGTTCCTTTATCACCTGCAGTGGCTTTCTTCAGCAATCATTTGTTCTCATAAAATAATACTAGTGAATCAATGATGTTGCAATTTATACTATGCTGAAAGAGGATTTTATAGTAGGTTTAGATTAGCCTTGGTCATCTCTACTGACTTCATCTGTTTCTCCTCTAAAAGTGATTTAGAGTACCTACTGTGTGTCAAGTGGTGAATCTGTGTCTGAGCGAAATAGACCTAGGCCGCTTTTTCTCCTTTCTTCCTTCCCCGCTTCCTCCTTTCCTTTCCTTCCCTCCCTCCCATCATTCCTTCCTTCCTTCTTCCCCTTCCTCCTCCCTCCCTCCTTCCTTCCCTCCTCTCCTTCCTTCCTTGCCTCCTCTTTCCTTCCAATTACTCCTCATCTTGCAAACTTAGTACCTGGGATTCAGGTTCGATGTAACTGGCCTCAGCCGACACCATGGAGTGAGCGGGTCACTGTTTCATCGTTTGTGCCTGGAAGGGAGAGGTTTTCCCCACCACTGTTGATGAGCTGGGAAGCCTTCATCCCGGTCTGGGGACTGATTGGAAGACTCTAGTCTCTACAGCCTCTTGCTTTGGGGGACAGATTGCTCCCAGTATTAGTCTAAGCATCTCACTGCAGACCATCAGGGAAGAGCCCGCAGATGTGTGTTAGAGCATCACCAGCACAGAAAGAAGTTCAAGATGATCCTTAGAATGGCCCCAGCGTTACAGCACCTGCTAACACCACTCTCTGTATTAGGTTACAGCTCTTGAGTTGAATTTATCAGATTGCCAAGACCTTTGGAATGTCTAACTACATCCGTGGGTTGTCAGCAGGGAGACAGCTTGAGGTAGCATATTTGGTGCCTGCTGGTCCCAGGGGCTCTGCATGGAGACTTCTACACCCTCATGTCTCAAAGGCCCTGTGTTCTGGGAGCTCCCAGGGTATTTCAATTGTGCTGTCAGCACCTTAATTTCTGTCTTTGCTCCGGGATTCCCTGTAAGCCCCGGGTGGGACAGGCACTCTAAGGTGGATGGGTGCTGGGTATGGCTGATTAACTGTACTATTCCAGTGACTGTTACAGGGTCCAGGCCCATGGTAAGTACCCCAAGCTCAGGCACCATGAGTAAGCTAGACAAACAAACAATGAAAGATAACACTTCTGAATGGCTGACTTCTGATGCACCGGCCCCTTTTCCAGCTTCTGGCATGCCTTTGCTGACTTTGGCACTGCCATTGTGAGCAGAGTTTAATTCAGGAGAATGTGTCTGTTTTCTTGAAGGCTGGAGTGCAGATAGACGCTGGCAGTCACGGGCCCTGAAAATCTGGTGTGTGTGTTTCAGCCACGTGCACAGGCAGCCGGTAACCCCCAAAGCACTTGCGTGTTAAATCGTATCTCAGAGTGAGTTTTTTGTTTTAATGGAAGCAGTTACCCAACCAGCAGGCTTCAAATAGAAATAGCTGCTCTCTCTACATAATGGGCGAGGGATACTTTAATTACCAGCACCTCTTGGCTATTAATGACAGTAGCTTTGGTTTCTGGCCATCTGATGACTACTTGAGCTATTGTTTTGGGGATGCAGGGACATGCAAACCTGCTTGCGTCAGCCTGGACACAATGGGCATCTCAGAGGTGTTGTAATTTGTGCTTTTGCTAAGCCTGGCGTCTGGGTCTCATTTATATCTCAGAGCAGGCGCTCTACCCTGCGGGGTTGGGGGAAATGAAAACCTCTCCATTGTCTCTTTCATTACGGTGCAAACTCAGGGTAGGATTTCCAGCTGCCGACAGAGTCGCAGCACAGCTTCCCTTAATGGATGGATGTGGCTTTGTTGCAACGTGGCCGTGCCCGTAGCAGCAGGCGTGGTCTTCAGTGGCCTTCTTGGCCTCCATGGCTGCCTTATTGACCTGGCTCAGATGGGCCCAGGAAGCCAGTTTTCTAAGACTGGGGGCTGATCCTGCAGCTGATGGGGAGAAGGTTCTCGCCTCCGACCCCGAAGCAGCGGTGATTGGAGGTGGCGGGCCGGGGATAGGGCTGCCTCCCCACCGGGTGGGGTGTTGAGGACCGAGGGTACAAGGCGAGGGAGACCCTCAAGGGGCTGTCTGTCTGCGGGGAGACAGTGGTGAAAGCACACGGTAGTGACATGAGCGTGCCATGGGCGCTCTAGAGAGGCGGGGTCTGGGTTCTCCTGGCTGAGGGTGTGACCCCGGCCAGCATCATCCGGATCCAAAGAGGCCAGAGAAGGAAGCATCTCCAACCCCCAGTCGTCCCAGCAGGCTTCCCCCTGCAGCCCCTGCCTTTTGGCTTTTGAAGGGGTGCCTCCCAGGCAGGGCCTCAAGAGGGGTTCCAACCTTTCCGTGTCTGGGCTCCCTGCCACCCCCCACCTGCCACACTGCCAGCAGCCATGGATCAGGATGGGGGAAGGGTGTGTGTTTCAAGTGGAGGGGCGTGGGGGTGGTGGACCCTCTGCATCCTTCCCTCCAGCTGGGCCAGGGCCTCTGCCTTGGATTTGGACTTGTGTCCAGTTGTGGGCTTGCACGCGTGCTCAGTGGTGTCTGACTCTTTGAGATCCCACGGACTGTAGCCCGCCCGGCTCCTCTGTCCATGGGATTTTTAAGCAAGAATACTGGAGTGGGTCACGATTTCTTCCTCCAGGCGATCTTCCTGACCCAGGGATCGAACCCAGGTCTCCTGTGGCTCCTGCTCTGTGGGCAGATTCTTTACCTGCTGAGCCATCAGGGAGACCCCCTGGGTCCTGTTGCGACCTTGCAAATCTGACCCGGTTACTTGCCCACCCCACCCAATGCACACACTCCTGTAAACCTTCCAGTGTCTTCCTCATGGGGGTGGGTAAATCCTGGAGTGGGGTCTCTCAGGGCCTCTCTGCCTTCCGCCCCACCTCTTCCCCTCACTCCAGCGCTGGGTCTCCTTTCTCTCTTGCGTTCCCTCAGGCTGTCCCCTCTGTGGGGAACACCTTTGACATCCCTAAGTGCTGGGTCAGCTGGGTCAGCTGGGTCCTGGGCTTCAGCTCTCAGCTCCCCGCTCCATCAGGAGGCCTCGATTTCTCCACCAGCCGTTTTCCCCCACGATGAGGTTTGTGCATGTCCTTTCTTTGTGCTTAGTCACTCAGTCATGTCCAACTCTTGGGACGCCGTAGACTGTAGTCTGCCAGGCTCCTCTGTCCATGGCACTCTCCAGGCAAGAATACTGGAGTGGGTTGCTGTCTCCTTCTCCATCCCCTCCTGAGATACTGTCTTATTTTCCTCCTGAGCCCTGCTCCAGTGGGAGGAGACGCTAGCTTCTTCCCCTTGGGTCCACACATTTGGGATTTGGGAGATGCAGAGAACTAGGGTGCCCTGTTCTTTGCTCTCTGCTTCTCTGCATGGTCAGGCCATGATGACTGCATTTCCCTGTGATACTGGACACAGCTTGAGCCCTGGGAGGCGCTGACCCCTGTTGCATTGTCCAAAACAAGCATTCATTGTTAAATGAGCAGATAGGGGAAGACTTTGTGCACGTGTGTGCGTGCATGCACGCGTATGCACCTGTGTACACATGCACACACATGTGTGTGTGCACATACGCGTGTGTGTTGGGGGGGGGAATGCCCTCACTCATGGGAGGATCTTGGTCCTTTCTGTGCCCCAGTGTGCTGCCTGGAGGGCCAGCCCCAGAGGCAGTGTGTTTCCTCCACCATCTGCCCTCCTGGACACACACAGGAGGCTGACTTCAGCTCACACTGAGAGGAGGTAATTAACACTCTCCAGCTCGTTGCCTTCTCATCCGGGTACCTCAACCCCAGAATGGGACCCTCTGTTTAAATAATTAATTATAATCTAACTACCTGAAGCAGAAGAGGAAGCCGTGGGCTCCCAATGGGGCAAGTCCTTTAACCCTCGAACTTTGATCTCGGCCCCAAAGGTCAGCCATCAGCCACTCATCCTGCAGCCGTCCTGGTGCTTAATTACCCAATTAATGCATCGTTTTATAGCCGGGTGGTTTAAGGGACTGTGCAGGAAGAGTGTGGGCCGCGGGGCCTCAGCCTTCGGTCATGGCCCCGTGGTTCTAATGCACGAATTAAATATCTGTCTCTTCTAAAAGTCAGTGTGTGATTTATTGGAAAATTGGTGGGAACAGCCCTTGGGGGGTTGTGCTCAAAATCTGGTTTAAAAGAGTGGCTGCTGGCTATGACTTTTTGATTTCCTCTATCCTATTGAATGTCATTAGCCCTCTTTCATGTAAAATAAATGTTTGAATCCAGTTCAGAGAGGGCTTATTTATTCATTTTGTTCTCTTCACTGCACACTATCATTATTTCTCTGTTGATTCTCTTCTCTGGGAGAACAGAAACTAAACCCTTTCCTTCAAGGCTCATATTTGGGATTCAGACAATTCGGAGGCTCCCTTGGGTTTTCTCTCCAGACCACCCCCCACCCCCCCAACTTGGAAGCGGTAGGTTGCATTTCAGTCCTGGTAAATCATATGTAACTCCAGGATAGGAAGGGCTCATTTGTGATTTGCTGTTTAATATTTATTGGGAAGCAGACTCCCCGGGATGGCTCTAGTGGTAAAGAACCCACCTGCCAATACATGGGACATGGGTTCGATCTATGGGTTGGGAAGATTCCCTGGAGGAGGCATGGCAACACACTCCAGTATTCTTGCCTGGAGAATCCCATGGACAGAGGAGCCTGGCGGGCAACAGTCCATAGGGTCGCAAAGAGTCAGACATGACTAAAGCGACTTAGCATGCAGCCTTTCCCAAAAGGAGCAGAGTATGCAGAAAAACATCACAGAGGGACTCGATCCACCTTACAGCTGACATGAAGAAAGCCCCAGCCACCCTTTTCCAATCAGGAGGAAAGCATAGGTCTCATCATAAATCATATCCTTATTAAAACATCCTGGTTTCCATCTGGGAGATGTGAAGAGCCTAGATTTTATCTTTTCCTCAGCCACCCGACCCTCCTCTGACCTTTAATTGTTCAGCAGAAGGTACCAGAGAAGGCCATTTATTTACTAGGTTACTGTGAGTGTGGGAAAGGGTCCCACTTAAGACAGAGCATAAGAAAGAGAGTTTGCGAAAGGACAGCTAAGAAGAGACTGCCTTATAGGCAGTGAGCTTCCTGACACTGGGGGTAATCAAGTTGATTTCATTTGGAGGAAACAGGTTGGATCAGAGATTCAAGTGGAAGGAAATTTGGATCAGCTGAAACGAGACTTCCACCTATCTTCTGTGCATCTAGGTGCCTAAGACCCAAATATTTATCATTTATAAACTGCAAAACTTTTGTCAGCTTTGTTTTCCCAAAGGGCCGGATAGCCAAAGCGAATCCAGAGACCTCCCTCGGCCCAGGCTGCCAGCACCTGAGTGATTACACTCATGTGTGCTTTGCCTTGGCAGGATTAAAGCATTCTTAGTTCAGTTCAGTTGCTTAGTTGTGTCCGACTCTTTACGCCCCCATGGACTGCAGCACACCAGGCCTCCCTGTCCATCACCAACTCCTAGAGTTTACTCAAACTTATGTCCATTGAGTCAGTGATGCCATCCAACCATCTCATCCTCTGTCGTCCCCTTCTCCTCCTGCCCTCAATCTTTCCCAGCATCAGGGTCTTTTCAAATGAGTCAGCTCTCCTCATCAGGTGGCCAAAATATTGGAGTTTCAGCTTCAACATCAGTCCTTCCAATGAACACACAGGACTGGTCTCTTTTCGGATGGACTGGTTGGATCTCCTTGTAGTCCAAGGGACTCCCAAGAGTCTTCTCCAGCACCACAGTTCAAAAGCATCAGTTCTTTGGTGCTCAGCTTTCTTTATAGTCCAACTCTCACATCCATGCCTGAGCACTGGAAAAACCATAGCCTTGACTAGATGGACCTTTGTTGGCAAGGTAATGTCTCTGTTTTTTAATATGTTATCTAGGTTGGTCATAACTTTCCTTCCAAGGAGTAAGCATCTTTTAACTTCATGGCTGCAGTCACCATCTGCAGTGACTTTGGAGCCCCCTCAAAACAAAGTCAGCCACTATTTCCACTGTTTCCCATCTATTTGTCATGAAGTGATGGGACCGGATGCCATGATCTTAGTTTTCTGAATGTTGAACTCTAAGCCAACTTTTTCACTCTCCTCTTTCACCTTCATCAAGAAAGCATTCTACTATGGTTCATATGCAGCTGTCACATTCAGTTTGTTTTTCTTTTTTGAAGTCCATCCGAACATTACCATGTCTATCTTAGAGTTAGAAAACCTAGGCTCAGAGAAGTTAAGTGAGCAGCCCAGGGTCACGACGCATGCCAGGAGCAAAACAGGACTTGGACTCCAGAGTGTGGGCTGTTCCCCCTGATCTGTGACCAGCCTGCAGCTGGGACTTTGGAAGTCAGAGATGTTTAGTAAATGCTGAACAAATAAATGAATCATTGTACGTCACCCAGTGAGGAACTCCAAGGGGGATCACTTTGTCTTGGGTCATGGCTGATCTCTGACAGCTTCGCTTCTGTACCAAGCAACAGATGGCCAGCTCTTCTAGGGCAGGACGTCGGGTGCCCAGCAGAGGATGTGCAGGCAGTGAGATCCCAGCATCTCTGCATCTTTGAGCTGGGGTAAAACATGTGTGGTCAGCAGCTCTGAAAAGCAGAGCACACCCCCCTGAAGCCAGACTGCCTGGATTCTGGTGCGGGCACTTCTATGTACAGCCTGGATGTCCTTGGGGAAGTCACCTCACCACCTCAAGCCCCAGCTGTCTCCTCTGTAGCCTGGGCTGATGCCAGTGCCAATCGCACGAGGTGCTTGGGGAAATTAAGTGATCACTGCACGCAGAGCGCTGGATGTAGACACAGGGAGCCCTGTGTGAGTAGAACTACTTCCGTGAGCACCCACCACTGGCTCACCTCCCTACAGTGCTGGACTATGTTTTCTGGACGGGATAAGCCATTGTGCTTGGAGCCAGCCCTTTGGAACGGCAGTGTGTACCCCGGGCTTATGCAACTGTCCAGGGTCAAGGAAATGCTGCTTCCAGGCACCGGATGCTGCCTCGCTTGGGGTGAGGTGAGGTCGTTGGCCCTGCACAGAGTGGCCCCTTACAATGACCTTTGCTCTTCCGTCTGCCTCTCACATGTATGTGACTTCCTAAGCTGTCTCCTGTGACTTTAGTTTCTCCCTGCAAACTTAGTTCTGAGACTCAGCCTGGAGTTCTCCACCTGGTCCTTTTAAAATCACTTTTCTTGTGCTTAGATCAGAAGCCAAGATAACCCAAACGTTAGAAGACAGAGTGAATTACCACAAGTCACCTTTGGGTGAAGGGTGGGAGGTTCCTTGATGAATAAAATATGGTGATTTTTCTTTCCCACCTGAATTCTGTCCAAGGCCTTCCATAGGCTTCTCCTCTCTCTCCTGCCCATCTTCAGTTCTTTCCTGTTCAGAAGACATGAGTCATTTGAATTTACATATCAGAGGACACCCCTCTTGTACTTTAAAGCCGTCAGTGGCTATCCATTTCCCCCAAGGATAAAACCCAAGCTCTGCCCATAGCCTTCCCATGACCTGACCCTGCCGATATTTCCAATCTCATTCCCAACTACTCTTTTCCTTGCTCAAACACTTTTTGGCCACATCGGGCATCCTTCATTTCCTCAAACATCACTGGTCTTTCCTGCCCCAGGGCCCTTGCACAGGCTATCTCCTTGGCCCAAAACACTCTTTGCCCTACTGTGAGTATAGCTAATTTCTTTACGTCATTTAGTTTTAAGCTTAAAAGTCACCTCATCAAAGAGAACTTTCCTGACTATTCTACTAAGGTGAGCCCTTCTAGCCCCTCTTTTCTCTATTGCTGCTTTTTTTGGGATTTCTTCTCAGTTCCTATCAAATATGTGGGCTGCTCTTTTAAGATGTTAAGTCCTCAGGAGAGTGACAAATATACCTGGTTCCCCACTGCACCTCTGGTGTGCAATACTTACCAATGATATGCAATCACAAACTTATGGAATGAACTTCAGTACACGAATTCTGTGACTTCTCTATATTTTCACTTTTTAGGCTGCTTTCTAAATTTTTCTTAACATTAAAGTTGCAAGGCAACTTTACATCATCACAGTAAGGAGAATGCATTGACTATGAGATTGCCATATGAGCAGGAGGATTTGGTGTGACAGATACCAGTGATGGCTGGGCCTGTGTCTCCTGGGGCCCCTTCTGAGTTGTCTGCGGCAGCAAAGGACAGTTCCCAGCTCACTGAAAGCCTCCCACTTCCATGTCTGCCCTAGTCTCCCTGCTTCTTGGCCTAAAAGCTTTCTTGAGTGCTGGGAGTGTGTGGAGCTCACATTTGGGCAGCCCAGAAGTGCCAGGAATTTCACCTCCTTGGGCAACACCTTCAACCAAGCGAGGCAGGGATTAGGCATAGAATCACCCAGCTGGCCTGCCTCTTGATAGGATAGCTCAGGGATGTATTGTCTACAGTTCTTCAGCCTTGGCCTGGCCTCACTGATGGACACAGGCAGGGGGACACTGTGCTTCAAGCACCTCCCACAAACGGCCATCATGCTAACTGGCTCAGTGACCTGCACATGAAGGAAGATGCACACAGCTGAGCATCACAGCCACTTGGGGACCGTGACCTTCTGCCGAGCCCCGAGTTACTTCATTGCTGGGGATGCTTCCTACATCTGCAGGTGCTGCCGAAACTTGGCCTCTGAGATGGAGTCTACAGAAACATGCAGTGTCCTAGGTTTGTGTCTTCTTGATTTCAAAGCTTTGGGCATGACACACATGGGAATCTTCTGGAATGGCTGGAGACTTGTGTATGAGAGAGATGGTGGGGCCAGCTGGCACTTTGCTCTGGAGATAACAGGAAGTTTTTGCAGTTATCAAACAAGGGAGTGACCCTACGCGATCTAATAGCTGGAGTAGGCAGCCCCACTCACCTGTTTTCAAATGTCCTTGAATTGTCGATTTCATTTGAAATAGACCTGAGTTACCATTTGAGATCAATAACCTCAGATATGCAGATGACACCACCCTTATGGTAGAAAGTGAAGAAGAACTAAAGAGCTTCTTGGTGAAAGTGAAAGTGGAGAGTGAAAAAGTTGGCTTAAAGCTCAACATTCAGAAAACTAAGATTATGGCATCCGGTCCCATCACTTCATGGCAAATAGATGGGGAAACAGTGGAAACAGTGAGAGACTTTATTTTGGGGGGGCTCCATAATCACTGCAGATGGTGACTGCAGCCATGAAATTAAAAGACGCTTACTCCTTAGAAGGAAAGTTATGACCAACCTAGACAGTATATTAAAAGGCAGACATTACTTTGTCAACAAAGGTCCATCTAGTCAAGGCTGTGGTTTTTCCAGTAGTCATGTATGAATGCGAGAGTTGGACTATAAAAAAAGCTGAAAAAAAAAAAAAGCTGAGTGCTGAAAAATTGATGCTTTTGAACTGTGTTGTTGGAGAAGACTCTTGATTGTCCCTTGGACTGCAAGGAGATCCAACCAGTCCATCCTAAAGGAGATCAGTACTGGGTGTTCATTGGAAGGGCTGATGTTGAAGCTGAAACTCCAAAACTTTGGCCACCTGATGCAAAGAACTGACTCATTTGTAAAGACCCTGATGCTGGGATAGATTGAGGGCAGGAGGAGAAGAGGATGACAGAGGATGAGATGGTTGGATGGCATCACCTACTCAATGACATGAATTTGGATAAACTCTGGGAGTTGGTGATGGACAGGGAGGCCTGGTGTGCTGCAGTCCATGGGGTTGCAAAGAGTGGGACACGACTGAGTGACTGAATTGAACTGAACTGAACCATTTGAGAACTGCATCCTATACCAGTTGTCTTGAGAAGAATGGTTTGAGAGGAGAGAACTAGAGGCAGGAAAGCCAGCTGGAGGATTTATAGTAGTGCGGTCAGAGACAAGATCCTGCACTAGGGAAGCGGCCATCAGGCTGGACTTCAAAATGTCAGGGAGTTGGAAATGATGGGGCTTGCCAACCAATGGAGAATGCAATATTAAAAGAAAAAAGGAGGTGTGGAGTCTGCTGCCCCCAGGTTTTGGGCTTGAGTGGTAGGGAAGACAGCAAGGCCATTCATTGAGGAGAATTCATCCATTCATACTTCTTCCTCCCTGTTCATTTGTTCTCTCCACACTCAACCCTCTTTGTCCACCCATCTGTAGTCACCCATTCACCCATTCTTCCATCCCCTTACATTAAACCATTCATCCATCCACCCACCCATCTACTCACCGTCCCCAAATCCTTATTGAATGCTTCTGCTTAATGCACTCAATGGAGGTTCAGAGATGGAGGTTCAAAGACAGGAGCTGAACGTTGGACCATTGAGTTTGAGATGTCAGTGAGACCTCAGGATGGATGTAGTGTCCAGTGCACCATTAGGTGCTGGGTTAGGAACTCAGACAGAGGTAATTCCACAGACAGCTGTTGAGACCACATGATTTGTGGCTTTAAAAAGCTGTAAATGAAGCTGACAACCTCCCATAGGTGATGGATACCAGACAGTGAGTGAACACAGAGCCCAACCACTGACTCTACTGCCAGGGAAGATGGCTTTGTGTCTGGTCCAGGCTGGAGAGAGTTCAGCTCCATCCTGGGACCCTCAGCCGAATGCCAGCCACCAAGGACCGTCCTCCACCACCACCCCCCTTTGGATTTTCTAGGCTTTGTTGGGCCCGGGTCACTGCGTTAATGTTATTTAAATCTAGGGTTTGAATGGAACGTTATTAAATGCCTCCTCAACCACACGAGGCTTGTGACGGGCCGTCATGAATGGGGGATTAGGCAGATAAATTGCTATTCTGACTCTAGCACTATCACCAGGTTTGCTGAGGACAATAATTATGTAGCTTCCAGTGTTTGGAAATATTGCCTAAATCTCCTCCCCACATGTTGTTTGTGATGGAAAACAATTAGACAAAAGGTCCTTTTGGTAAGCTGCCTCAGATGCAGATCGGCTTGATGAATGGGCTTTCTCCTGGACCCCGAGCATTTGTTAGAAGTAAATTATATGTCATTTCAAATCCAAAAGGTCTGCCTCCCCATGTTTATTGGGATAAATTAAATCTTCTAAGGAGGGTAAACAGAAGGCCCTGATAATTATTTGCTTCTGTATAATTTGAGCTGAAAAGGATGCTGCCAAGAGGAGGGGTTGGGGGAGTAACACCCTGCATTGTGCCCACCACAGAGAGGGTACAATGGGGAAATTTAATTTGATACTGATCTACACGCACGGCGCGGTGTCGAGGTGGGCAGCCCCACTCACTCACCAGGGCTGTTTTTCAAATGCTGCCTTTGAGTTGCAAATTGCAACCAAAATCATCTTGATTTGCTATTTGAGAATTAACCTTTGTAATTTTAAGGAGCTTCCTTGCAAGAGTGGATGATGCTCCTCTGATCAGACAGGCCTCCAGTACTCATGAGACTAGAGTAGGACCTTCTTCTGGGTGAGACTCAGCACAGACCTGAAGGCTACCAGGCATATTGATAGGAATCCAGCAATTCATCCATCCATCCGTGTGCCTACATATTGATCCATTCATGCATATGTTTTCTTCCCATTCATCTGTCCTCCCCACATTCAACCATCTTTGTCTACCCACCCGTTGTCACCCATTCACCCATTCTTCTATTCCCCTACATTAAACCATCCATCCATCCACCCACCAATTTATTCACCATTCCAAAAATCCTTATTGAGTGCTTACGTTCAATGCTGGCTACCAAAATACTACCAACACAGCTTGCCAAAAGACAAAGCAATGTTTCTTGATGGCCGTGGTAAAGGCGGCCCCACCTCTACAGAGCTCTACAGAGTGAGGAAGGCAAGGCCAGAATTTATTGATAATTGGAAGCGTGGGAGGTATGGGAAGGCTGGATTAGGATTAGACAAGGATTGTGGTCTGGTGGTCTAGGAATGGCAGAAACAGCAAGGCAAGGATTTTCTAGGTAAGGGATTCAAAGAAATCTCAGGACACACACTCAGGGTGCATCAGCTGGTGCTTCCCAAGAAAGAACTGTGTGTCTTTGGGGAAGTTCCTCTGATAAGTAATCAAGCCATTTTCCTAGACAAGGGGCTTCCAGGTAAACAAAATGATGCTGATGAAGCTGAGGGACGCATAGTCTTGGCCATGCAGAGATGTGTGGTTTTGAGTCTCTGTGTCCAGGCTGAGTTCAGGGCAAATGGGCTTCATTTTCTCTTCTAGGAGGAAGTGACCGGAGAGGAGCCTGGCCAAAGGGTGGCCCTGGAGGCATTTTTGAGTCCAGCCAAGGTGCTCAGTGGGGTGGGAGCACCCTGTGGGGAGTCAGTCCCTCTGCTGGGTCTTCGTGCTTCTGTCCCACATTTCTGCAAACACAAGACTGTAATGTAAGATAGGCTTGGCAACTTCTCTTGAGTTGAGGTGCAGGAGGAGGGTTACCAACCAAGGGAGGCGAGAGCAGGGTGGGAAGGAGAGAGCGGACGGCAGTCCTCTGGCGCATGCCCAGCACCGGCCGGGGAGCAGCTCCTGGCCTTGATGGCCTCCTGGCGCCCGCCCCAGGGTATCATCTGCCATGTGAGGGTCTAGGCTCAGGTTTCACTGGTCGAGCCTGCGATAACATCTGACTCCCAGGCCACTCCCAGGCCAGTGACCTCTTAGGCTCCCTGGTGCCTCGCAGTCTGCAGGGAGCGCTTCCTCCGCTCCTGGACGGACAAGCCTCCTTTGCTGATCTTCAGGGACTCGGAGTTAGCCAGCTTCCAGGCCCCTCCCTGAGCCGACTGCCTCCCTCACAGGCAGTCCTGTAGTGTCCTGCCCTGGGGCTCTGCCTGCTTCAGCTTTGAAGGAAAATTCCATCCAGCCATTGCTACTGCCCGAACACCTAACCAAGCCCTTGGCTCGAGCCTTCAAGAACAGACCTATAAAATCCCAGATGTTACTGTTTCAGCTTCTATCAGCAATCTTAATCATGGCTGATTGGAACTAATAGGCATCAGCTAGTGTTTATCAGCAGATGCAGACAATAAAGACGCTTCTCGTGTACAGAGTGGTAGGAAAACCGCTACATGAGCTGATTCACTCCTGACTTGGTGGGAAGTGTCCCCATTTAACAGCAGAGGTAGAAGATGCACGTGGTGAAGTCATTTTCCCAAAGACAAGCTCCTGGAAGTGAGGACTTTGTGACTCCCTCCCCGCACCCAACTGAGAGGCAGTGGAGTGGGAACAGGGTTGCTTGCGACAGACCTGGGTTTGACTCCAGGCCCTGCCTATGGCTCTCGGTGTGTCCAGAGCAGTCTCCTTCTTCCCTGAACTGCAGCATCGCATGGATTCTTCTGTGAGTCAGAGTCAGCCAACTGTCATACTTAGAACACATGTGTCAGAAACGTAATACACAGAAGGGGTCTCTCTCTTTTAAAGAGGGAGCACGTTGCATCCACGGACCTAGTACCTCTCCCTCCTCCCCTCCACTGCATCCTGGCTCGGTCCCCCAAGCTGGCCAGCTGCTTCCCCCTGGTTCTTATCTTCCTCTTGCTGGGTCTGGCTGTGACCTGAGCACATCCTGCCTTCTGGAACACCGTCCACTCAAGGTTGGACATGACCGCCCTTCCTAGGCCATCCATTCCATCTGTTCCCTGGAAGGCCACTGCCCCACCCCAATCCTATAGGGATGTCCCTGTCCTTGATGGGGTAACTGTTCTTGGTGGGATCTCCTGGCCCCTCCCTCACTCGCTTGTCCCACCCCAGAGGTTCTCAAAGTGTGGTCCCTGGACCAGCAGCATCAGGCTTACCTGAGAGCCGTTTAGAAACCAGACCCAGAAAATCAGAAAGTCTGGGAGCTGGGTCCAGCAGTGTGCTTTGAGTCACCTTCTAGACACCTCTGGAGCCTTGGTCTATTCTCTCCAGGATCATTCCAAGAGATTTTCTAACCTTTTGTGAACAAATAAGTCGAAGTCTCTGTTTCTAGCCTATCTCTCCTCGGTGCCTGATGATTCTATGAAAGCTTGATGTTGTCTCGGGATAATGAATGAGATTCATAGAAAGAGCTAGAAGAAGCCCCAAGACAGGTTAATTGGAACAACCCTTTCACTTTAACAAGCAGAACCCTGGGCTTCGGAAGGGTAATGGGGCCCACAAGTTTCAGCTTCTAATCCAGAGAGGCCTTTCTTTTTGAGCAGATAGATCCTTCCTCAAAATTACCTGTGGGCTTGGGGGTGTGGGTGCTCATTTCATGGGTACAGGGGCCTGAAGCAGGGCTCCAGGAAACCTCCTTTACTGGAGCCTCTGCAAACCTGCACCTTCTCTTCCCTCTCAGGCGGAGAGCTGCTCCCAGGCTGAGGGACGCTCATTGATTTCCATTAGAAGACACAGTCTTAAGGACTGTGGATCACTGTTCCTCAATATATCCCTGCGCTAATAAGGTTCTGATTAGATACTAATTAGTCTCATCGTAATGAACCTGTTAAACATCTCCAGGCTATCCTGTGCTCTGTACACCTGGTCCAACAGGCTCCCTCAAAAGGCACAAGCAGTTGGGAGTCAAAGCTTGCCTGGGCTTCCATGGGAAAGCTGCTTTACTGGCCGGCCTGTGCCGCTATCAGCCCGGCCATGGGATTAGGCACGGGTCAGAGCCGGGGTCACGGGAGGAAGATCAAATGTCAGCACTGGGGCCACGGCTGGGTCCTCGACACAAGTGAGGTTATCTTCGTAAGTGGCTCGCCTTCCAGGCCAAGCCTGGATTCAGATTCAAGGGAGTGGAAGTATCCAAGGGGAGGCAGGGCCAGGGGACTGGAGGCTGGGATCTGGGCCAGCAAGGTGACTCCCCCATCTCCGCATCTCCACCTCTCCGAGAGGCCAATCCCCCAAGCCAGAGGCATTCCCCAGTTTCACAGCTGCCGAAGACAGGCTCCTCCAACAAGCCCAGTGTCACCATAGCTGCTGTTCATGAGGTTTGCCTGTCTCAGGGTCTGTGCTTCTCACCTTATCAGCTTTCTTATTTCCTTGGAAAGCCAAGGTGGGGAACCCTGTATTTTTCAACTGAGGTGAAATTCACTTGATATAAAATGAGTCATTTTAAAGTGAACAGTCCAGTGGCATCTGGTACAAACATCCCCAAATAAAACCCTGGACCCATTTAAGCCGTTTTCCCCATCTGCTCTTCTTCCTGCACATGGTAACCATGAATCTACTTTCTGTCCCTATGGATTTAGTTATTCTGAGTATCTCATATAAATGGAATCACATAATATGTGACCTTTTTGATTGACCTCTTTTACTTAGCACATTTTCAAGTTCATCCACGTTGTAGCATGTATCAGTATTTTGTTCCTTTTTATGGCTGAATAATATTCCATTGCAGGGATGGACCACAGTTTGTTTACTCATTTATCCATTGGTGGACATTCGGATTGTTTCACCTTCAGAAGTACTCATTTTACCACCATTTCATAGAAAAGGATCAAGGTTGGATGTTTTTCCCAGGTCGCCTCAGCTGACTGACAGAGGTGGGCATTAAATTCAGGTTTTAAAATCTCCACTTCTAAGTTTTGCAGCCACGACTTCTCAGTAGGTCAGAGCAGCTGATCTTGGACTGAAAGATGGTGGACTGGTGTTCTCTGGCCCTCCTCTCCTGTGGCTCTTTGAGGAGGGGTTTCATGGCCAGTCTGTGTTTTTTATACTATGTTTTAGGCAGAAAAATGAGAATTCTTAAAGAAGATTAATCTGTAATTCAACGTGATTTATCATGCTATTCCCTTTTTAAAAAGTCATAAGTTACATGCAAATCACCAATTTTAAGTGTATAATCTGATAAAGTCTGACACAAGTGAACAGTTGTACAACCACCCCCCCACAATTAAGATAGGAAGCATCTGCAGTCTCCCTGTACCTTTTTTCAAAAAAAATTTTATTGGAATATAGTTGCTTTACAATGTTGTATTAGTTTCTGCTGTACAGCAAAGTGCGTCAGTAAAGTACAGCTCTACGTATACATATATTCCTTCTTTTTTGTATTTCCTTCCCATTTAAGCCACCACAGATCACTGAGTATAACACACTAGTTATCTGTTTTATACATGGTAGTATATGTGTGTCAATCCCAGCCTCCCAATTCATCCCACCCTTCTCTTCCCACCCTTGGTGTCCAAACATTTATTTTCCACATCTGTGTCTCTGAGACGTGAATGGTCCCCATATCTTTTTACAGCAGCCTCCTCCACCCTAGATCCTGGCTTCTTCTACTCAGCACAGTTGAAATTCACCCATGTTGCTGCTCTTGGTAGTCTATCTCTTTACTGTCGAGTGCTATTTGGTTATTTGGATATGCCCGCAATTTGGTTATCCATTCCCCAGTGGATGGACACTTAGGTAATTTCCAGTTTGGAGCTCTTATGAATGAAGCAGTTATGAACATTCATGTACAAGTCTTTGTCTGGACCCAGGAGTAGACTTGCTGGGTGGCACAGGAAGTATATTGCCATATTTATGCCTGGGAGGTGGCTTTCTGAAGCTGGCTTGCTCTGGGACCCATGAGGGTCCTGCCCAAGGATGCTAAGATGAGGTCCTGAGCTTGATGGTCCTGGGATGGGGGAGGCCTAGCTTCACCCACAGTGTGAGTGTTCCCTCCCTGGGGAGGATCTGATGGGGCTCAGAGGGCAGCCCTCAGGCCTCTCCAACGAAACAAGGCAGGTTGGAACTGGGGATAAGGTTTGCGTTTTAAAAGCTCTCAATATTCCAAGCTGATGACTCAGAACCTGACTTATTGACTCACTGCACACCAAGGATGCAGTGATGCTTTTCAAGAGCCTTCCTCAAAGTGCTTCCCCACAGACGCCCTTGGATCCCTGCTGGTGGCAAATGGATAAGATGGGGCTCCTGCTAGATTGAGGATTTCTGGGTGCTGAGGCTAGGCCCCTTCTCACGGCCTGGCTGGAAGGCAGTTAAGCTCTTCCCAATCAATAGGCCTGTAATCTCCCTGCTGTTAGAATTTTACTAGGCAGGGCAGTTATGGTATCTCCACAGTGTTGGGAGTGGAAAAGGAAAATGAGCTAGGGAAATGCAGGCAAATGTCTGTATATTTTGAAACAGAGCTCTTCTCTTCCAGGCCTTTTCTGGGGGAGTCATTTGCATGCCCATCTGATAACAGGGGCCTGAGCTGCCCCAGCAGATAAAACCCATCTGGGACGTTTGAATGAAAAATAAACATTTGCTTCCTTTAGGCTCCTAGAAGGTTATTTGCATAAAAACCTGCAGTGTTTCCAAGGCCTCGTAGGTGGGGTGGGAAGTGCAGAGGTGGAAACAGGAGTTTGCATGAGCCTGGGGAAACAGAACTAAGTGTTTCAGGTTAAGCCTTATTGCTTCCTTATTATTTGCAAAGATCTGGAATCCAGAGACGTTCAGGCTGAGGCCCCGATCCTTGCTCTGGCTTCACTTCCAATTTCCCACTTGACCTCGTAGGACCTCAGTTTCCTCTTCTGTAAAGTGAGTGAATGGGGCCAGATCTCAGTTTCAGCTGTCTGCATTTACCGAGAATATATCATTTGCAGAGCACTTTTTAGGAGATTAAGATACAACAGGGTAGATAAGGCCCTCGCTTTCGGAGGTCCCCATCCAGTAGGGCAGCAGGCAGCCCAGTGGGCACCAACTCGGCCTGTGTCAGTGCTGTTTAGGAAGACAGACAAACCTCGTTCTGGGGAGACAGGACAACACAGGATGGGGTGGGTGGGGGGAGGGGGCTTCCAGGGCAGGTAGTGCTATTCTTCCAGTTCTGACCCTCAGATCTGACTCTCCTGCCTGTCCGCACGGGCTCCCTCACCTTGAGATGATCTGGGGTTACTTCTAGATGACAGTCCGACTTTCTCAGACATTGACAGAGTCCTTTCAGAGATGCGATTGTCAAGTTCTGAATGACATCAAGTCAAATTATGGCTGCCCTCTCCTCTCTCTGCCAACTCTCCCTAGGAAGCCCCTGGGAAGAAGTGTGTCCTAGAAGACACACCCAGCAGTGGAATTAATGTCACGCCAGCCTCAAGTTTGGAGTCTATGGAACCACAACTCTGATCAGGTGAAAAATAGGATGTAATTCTAGAGGGAAATACATGAGTTCATTACCAATTTTTTTTTTTCAATGCAAAAGAAGAAGTCTAAAAGTAAAGAAAATAATGGGACATTGTGAAAGGAATACCAGCCAACACCCTCCCAGCCAAGAGGCAGCACCAGGCAGCAGGCAGCTCCCTGGGCAGGATCAGGAGGGAGGACTCAGCCTGGCTTTGTGGCTACAGGCAAGGTCTCTGGGACTCTGTTTTTCCCAGCTGTACAATGAGGAGATTAGACCAGGCTGGCTATAGGTGTCTTTGACACCTGACCTTGGGACTGGGTCAACCAATAGGAGATGTTCCTCCATGTAGCTGATTTGGGAAAGCCCAGCTCAGAGAAGTCCAGGGATGTGCTCTGGCCCAACCAGCTGCAATCAGATGATGGACCGGAGCCGTGTGAAAGTGGAGGCTATTTCTAGCTGCTGAACTGGTTTTTGTCCTTTTGGAAGGATCTTTTTACATAGAGACCCTCAAAAAAAGGGCAGTTTGGTGTATACCACTGCACAAGTGTTCTGGTGCATACACCCAGGCACTCCTCAGAATGCCTGCTGTGGACAAGCCCTGTAAAACAACTGATTGCAGCCTAGATCCTCAGTATCACTGGCTTTATCAAAGAAACAAAAGCTTCGCAGTCCCGAACCATCCTCCCTAATCTGGTCTCCTTCGCCTTTAAGAATTTTATTGTGACTGACTACACTCTTTGGATGCAATTAATTAAATCAATGACCCTCTCGTAAATTTAAAAAATACATCTCCCATGTCTCTAAATCTCCGAATCCCAGCTGGGAAACTGGAAGGCGTGAAATACACAGTCATCATGTCATAGCCACAGAAGCGCTATTCTGGAGCTGTGGTTCTGTGATGAATGTCCCCGAGACACACACCCACAATTTGGTTAAGCCCCAAGGGGCGTCTGGAGAACCCAGGAAGGAGGGGGGAGCTTCCGGGGAGAGACTGGGCTGCCTTGGGGTGTGCTGTGGGGATCCCTGTAGACTAGAGGGTCAGACAACAATGTAGGGTCAGACAACAAGGCCAGGGTTTTCCAGAAACTTCATAATGTAGTTGTCTCCAACCATGGATTTGAAAAGAAATCCCAGAAATTCCACGAGGGCAGTTAGGAGGCCACATGGGCTGTGTCCTGCCCGTTTCTCTTAGTGGGGAGAGGCAAAAGGAACAGAGAGCGATTGCATGCCTTCTCCTGCCAGGGGGATAGACTGCTCAGACCCGGCGTTGCAAACTGCTGTCTATAAATGCCTCTTTATTGAGGACCTACAAAGTACCAGGCACTGAACTAAGTATTTGATTGCCACGTAAAGGGTGGGTCTGGTCCTATGCTTAGTGATGGGCAGCCTAGAGAGATTGCAGACACATGAGTGGGCAGGGGAAAGTGGCCACAGGACAGGTGCCACTGGAAGGCACCCATGGGAAACCTGCCTGCAGGGACGCAGGCCTCTGGGGCATGCTGAAGCCATGAAGGGTGACTTGGGGTTTCCCAGGTGAAAGGTAAGGATGGAGGGATGGGTTGGAAGAGGGAAGTGTGTTCTCTGCAAGGGCATGGAGGTGGGAGAGAGTAGAGTTTGAGGAATAGGAAATTGTTCAGTGTGACCCAGGCTTGGGGGTGCTGGTGTGGGGCGGTGTGGGCAAGGTGCCGTCTCGGTGACCCTAGAACCTGGTGGAAGTGACCCTGGGTGGAGGGGGAGGGGCCCGATGGGGCAGTGGGCTAGGGCAGTCAGTAAGTACAGTTCCGAGCATTTGGGGAATTCAGTTTATTACTCATTTTGACACAGTGTTGAGGTGGAGACTTTTCTGTCCCCTTTTGTTTCAGTAGATTCTATTCATTTTTCTTCCTTTTCGTTTTGTTTTGGTTTGGTTTTGGTTGGTATTGTTCCCAATCCACCGAGCATTATATTTCAGAAAATACTGTTTCCTGAACTCCTTGAGTTTTCATCACAGCGATTATTTTATTTGGGACGAATCAGGGAAAGCCCCATTTCCCGTGTGCAGGTTAGCCCTCGGGGCCTCCCCCTTCTGATCTCCATCCCAGAAAGGGAGGCTGAGCAGACTGCCTCGAGAAGGACCACGGGCTTGGGTGGAGCACTATGCTGTATCACCTCTCTCAGTGCCAGCCGCATCACATCTCCTGGGCTCCCGATGGGATTGCAGGGACTGGCTGGAGCATCTCACTGGTTCCCACCGAAACTTGCAAAGTGGGTGTTGTTTTCTAGATCTCACCGATGAGGAAACCAGGGGCTCTGAGAGACCCTATGACTGCCCAAGTGAAAATGTGGAACCGTGGCATCTACAGAGTGGAGAGAGAGTCATGGTGTGACTCCAGCAAGGACCACCTCGACCCCTCCTTCTGATGGAGCTGGTGAGACTCTAGCTCTCGCAGAGAAACAAACATAGACTCTGCATGTTCCTGGGTGTAAAAGTGAACCCCTGGTTCGTGGCAAGCTGGAGGCTCAGAGCAGAAAAGGCAGGGTCTGAGCAGGAGGGTGAGCTCTTTTCTTTTTGTTTGGCTACCCAAGTGCCCCAACCTTCCCAGATCCACCTCGGGAAAATGATTGACCCAAATGGTTTATTTAAAACTTTTTTTTTTTTTCAGCAATGTAAGTTGAAGGCAATTTTGGGCAAAAAGCATGCCTTCTGCTGCGGGCCCATGAGAGATGGGAAAGAAACCCTGCTGCCTCCCCACTGCTCAGCCTCCCCACAAAGCGGCTCTGTCCTTCCCCCCATCCCTGCCCATCCGGTCTCGAGTCTGAATGAGCACCGTTTGAAAACCACTGCTTGAAAATATTCTTGAATCTACATCTATTTTCAGCTTATGCTCAGTTCTTAGCATTAAAATAAACCCTTGCTCCTCATTACACACTGTATGAAGCAGAACCTCCTTTCATTTTGAAAACTGTCTCCTTCAAGCTCCAGGAGGTGCTTTTCCATTTGCAGGGGAAGCCACGTGATTTCTCGGGAGCCGTGTAGGTTCTGGAATCTGAACATCTTGGGTTTAATCCCAGCTGGGTGGCACTGGGCTAATAGATGTCTGCTTCCCCTCTGAGCATTATCGCTTTCATGGGTTAACATCCACCTTGCTAGGATTTGGGATATTTAAGTCAGACATCGTATGTGATGTTTTCCTTTTCCTGGAATTCTGAGTTTACAGCCCTGA
The DNA here is from genome assembly GCF_002263795.3 of Bos taurus. Taxonomy (NCBI): domain Eukaryota; kingdom Metazoa; phylum Chordata; class Mammalia; order Artiodactyla; family Bovidae; genus Bos; species Bos taurus. Next base: position 43,255,927 of record NC_037353.1, read on the forward strand.
GTCACTTTTCCACACCCTTCATGACTGTTGACCACCGACCATATCCTGCCTGCTGTCCCACACGGCTAATCTTTCCTCTTTTCAACTTGGATTTTGGTAAACACAGAAGAAATGAACGTGCTTTGCTTATTCACGTTGTATGGATCGCATAAAACTGGTCCTTTTCTCTTTCTATATCTTCAAGCTAATCCTGGCCCTGATCTTTCATCCAAGTAAGCAGACACTCATTCAGCTCCATCGTGGGGCCCTGCAGACCCTGCCCGATGGGTCTCCGGTGGGCGGATCCAGGTGCTTTCATCTGAGAGGAGACGCCTGGGCTGGGACTCCCCATCCTGTGGGTTTCTGCTCAGAGCAGTGCCCTCTGACGTCATCCATCAACACCCCTGCGGCCAGCACTTCTCTCTGCTGGCTCCCCCACCCCCATGTCAGTCCCCAACAGGAAGACTCATGGCCCCTGATGGGTCCTGGACCACTGATGTGAGGCCCCTCAGTTTCCTTTGACTCGGTCGCTGGCACAGCCCCAGGAACGGGAGTCCTTGATGGCACCTGGCCCTTTCTAGTCACCGACAAGGGAAACCTGAGAAACCATTCTCAGAAATGGAACTAAATTGTCAGTGAATCTGTCCCCATCTGGAGAAGAGAGGAAGGTTTGGGGTGGCAACAAAGGCTCCTTTGATATCTGTTAATTAACTACTTTGGACTCGGGGGTCTGGAGAGGCTTTCGTTTGACACACAAAGAATGTGGGGCAAGGAGGATACCCACGTACAGGGTGTCTGCCCTGGAAAGGGCTCCGTGTAGTTACCTGTAGGGCAATTCAATTAAAAATAAAGAAAGGGGAAAATCTATGAGATTAGCTCTGGGAACAATGCCACCAATTGTGGCCAGGTCTGATGATCCTGAGTAAAGCAGATGTTAAATATTTTGATAACTTAGATCAGCCCCAATGTGAATCTTCTGTTTTTCTTCATTATCTCTGGACAGGGAAATGGTGAAACCCTCGACAGTCACACGCTTTGGTGATTTATTGAAATAATCATATAGAGAGCTGGGTTGTAAATACCCATAGGAAGGGGCACTGTTTATTAATGGGGACCAGCTGGTGTTGTCTACTTACCTTTATGTCTTCACCTGTCCTTCCTGGAAGGGCCTTCCGTGGCTGCAGAGGTTTCTTGGCTTTTGTGACAGACTCAGGAGAAGGGGGAAGTGTAGAGGGGCCCGGGCAGTATTGATGGAAAGGCCCTAGTGGAGGCTACTGGAGTTTTCTTGGAAGAGGGGAGTAGTTGAGAATTTGCAAAATGTGAGCAAAAGTGATGTGAAGGACAAGGGAGAATTTCAGAAGTGTTGCCTGGACCACATGCCCCTTTAGGAGTGTACTTAGGTCTGTGCGAATGAATGAACCCGGGTGGAAATGCCATCATGTTGAAGGGACTTTGGGTTGCTGGACCACATTAATTTGACCACAGTGTCACTCAGAGACTGGACTACTTGGGACACAGCTTCAATAGGGTGATAGACACTTGTCTGAAAGTGATTTCCTAGACTGAGAGATTTCACTTATTTGTTTTTAATGAAGCAAGTTTAAAACCTGGAACATTTTTAATATACTGAAATAGCAATATTAAAAAATAAAGAAAACTCAATAAAATTTTGCTATTTGAACAGCTTTCCAAATGTCTATTGTATTAAGTCATGTCAGTTGGCTCTGATTCTTTGTGACCCCATGGACTATAGCTCGCCAGACTCCTCTGTCCATGGGATTCACCAGGCAAGAATACTGAAGTGGGTTGCCATTTCGTCCTCGGGGGATCTTCCCAACCCAGGGATTAAACCCACATCTCTTGCATCTCCTGCGTTGGCAGGCGAGCTCTTTACCACTAGCGCCACCTGGGAAGCCCTTCAACGTCTGTTAAATGGAATAATCACCTCTCCTCTTCCTTCCTTTCCTTTCTCCATCTGAGCGAGATGCCAGCTCTGTGAGGACCCACCCGTCTTGTTCATGGGAGGTTCCAGGGCCATCACTTGGCTCACTGTAGACTTTCAATATGCATTTGTTGAATGAAGGAAGGAATCCATGTAAAGTCAGGTTCTCAGTGGCTGAGGTTCCATGACCATTTATGGTAGAGCAAAGCCACCCCAGGGTCTCTGAACACACACTTGTGAGTAGCTCAGATCTGAAATCCGGCCTTATTGACCAGATTCTCTGTAGACTTCCTACCCTCTCCGGTGCTTGCCACGGTCCTTGACTCTGTCTTTACAAAGCAATAAGACTGCATTTATTATAATGTTGGTCACACTGAGGCAGGTCATAAAATTTGAGTGGTAGATATGGAATCATTTCATTTGAACATTTTTAGCTTCACATTTTTCAAATGGCCATTTGGCTCTGTATAGACACAATGAAAGAATTACGACCTTTGGCCAACTTTACTGAGCAAGGCAATAAAACACAGTTGAAGTATATAGTGCCTTTTGATTTGTTTTGAGGGTGGGGGATGTCATTATAGCTTGGATTATTCTATTTCGTCGACAAGAACAGGACCATTCTACAAAGACTGAAAAGTCCTTTGTATCAGCCTCTGAGCCTCTGGGAGGAGAAAGACAGGCTGTCTTGGGAATGTTCATCTATTGATACTTAAATATCCCTGAAAAAAGGAATTTCACACCTGCTTAGAGTCCTTTAGCCTCTCGAAGGGCTTCCCAGGTGGTGCTAGTGGTAAAGAACCCACCCGCCAATGCAGGAGACACAAGAGACATGGGTTTGATCCCTGGGTCAGGAACATCCCCTGGAGGAGGGCATGGCAACCCACTCCAGTATTCTTGCCTGAAGAATCCCATGGACAGAGGAGCCTGGTGGGCTATGGTCCATGGGGTCATAAAGAGTCATACATGCCTGAAGCACTTAGCATGCAGTTTCTCTCAGACTCCATCTTCCCTTTAAAATATGGAAATGGCATTACCTGTTCTGCCTTCTTTATGTCATAATTATGTGAACCAGTTAGGAAAATATATCTTAAAGTACTTTCCAGACTTTGAAGCAGCATGTAAATCTACCTCATGTTCTATTAGCTTAAAGTGACCCTACCTTGGACTCCTGGAGTATATATCATAGATGGCCATATGAAAAGATAAATCTTAATATTTGTTTTAAGAGTCAATAATACAACATTTGTCAGCCACATAATCATTATTTACTTACCAATTGCAGATTACTTTATAAGGATAATGACTTGGGTAATTGCTTTGTCATTGCGAGATACCCGCACACTCATAGCCAACCACGTAAATGATAGCTTTTTAATCTCACAATTACGGAGCAGTGTGGAGGCTACCAAAGAGGTTGAGATGTAATTGCTAATTGCCAAACAGTGCGCGGGGACTTTATTTATTTCCCATCCTGACAGTTTAACGGCGGGATGCAGAGCAAGTAGTGTAATGTGGGAATGGTTTGCATATGTCTAAGGCCAAGACTCAGCCCCAGACTTTTCACAGTTGCATTGTTTTAGTTTGTGTTTTAATAGGACACTCTCCAACTTGAGATGCAAACATGTAAAGGAAAGGCTTGCCTTCAACTCTTTCAAGTGATGACCTAAGGTTTCAGGTAGGGTGGCCTGGGTGTTACCTCTAGAATTGGTGCTGGCTTCAACAAGGGTCCTCAGAGAGGTCAGCCTGGAGGTCACACCTCTGATGAAGAGCATTTAGATCAATACAGGAAAGGGGTCATTGGCTCACATTCAACCCAATACGTATCGATTTGGCTCTTTGTAAGGGGAGGACAGAACGGGGGTTGGGATTCTGGCTCCACTATTTCTGAGCCATGTGACCTGGACTCTTCCTCTCTGAGCTTTAATTTCCTCATCTGTAAGACGGAAATGATAAAGAGAGAATCTTTATGGGCAGTTGTTGCAAGCACATTAAATAACATGATGCAGGTTGAGTGTTTAGAGCAGCTCCTGGCGTGTTGTCAGGGGGCTGGCCACATTGGCATATTATCCATCTGGGGTGACCTCATGCTGAAGCTTTCCTAGACCTATGACTTATGACTTTGTTTCTTGGAACATCACCCATCACACAGGGAGTTCTTAAATGTCCGACGTGCTGACAAGTGATATTAACCTACCCTATCAGCTTGAAGCATCCTGCCTTGGGGACTGGAACTTGACTCTGAGGATCAGTCACTTGCCTTACGTGGGGGACTTTCCATCTCTGCTTCCCTGAGGCTTGAGTGAGGCTCCCAGAAATACTTTACTTTTTAAGGCTCATGAATCTGATTCAGCTCACAGGATCATTGTGTGAAACCTCAGACTCCCAGCTCGGTCTACACGGACACCAACCTGCCCTTACTCAGAAACCCTCAGTCCACAAGCACGTACTCTTACACTTGAAGTTCCTACCTTCTTCATTCATGGACATGCCTCTCTATTTGCCAGGGTTTGAGTGAATTCCAGCCTCCCTTGCAGCTGTTCTCTCTCCATGCCACCTTCAGGTTCATGGCCCATCCCCAAACCCACATGGGTCATATTTATAAGTATATTCACCAGCAACTCAGGCAGATTTGCACAAATAAGACTTCGATCTGGATGCTCAGAACTTGATCTTCTTGGCCCCATTCTGTATTTCAGAGTCACAGCCCAAGACACTAGCTTTCTTTGGAGAGGGTCAACATGTTTAAACGTGCCTACTCCAACACCTTCCAATGTGTTTTCTGTGTGGCCAGACAGGAGTTCTGCCCTTCTGAGAACCAGAAGTCTCCCATAGGGGTGGGGAAGGCAGGCAATTTCAGAATTCTTCCCTTAGAAACAGTCCAGGGAAAATCTCAAGGGAAATTGTGTTACAGAGTTGACATTTACATTCACATTCAGATTTCTAGTTCTCCTAAAACCGTAGTCTTGAGAGGTTTGGATCCAGAGAAAAGAGAGACTTGGATAGAGGAAAAGGTCAGTGCTTGGAAAGGTGAATGACCTGGTTCCAGGGGAAAGCCTTTCTCGGGTGTCAGCTCTGGGTCTATGTGTTTTTGTTGTAAAGTATTTTATGACCCGTTTTCATGACTGTGAATAGAAGCTTATCCATGATTCTGCCCATTCACAGGTCTGGAGAACATGACGTCTAGAGTTACACAAACAGAAAAAGTGAAAGCGCTAGTCGCGTCCGACTCTTTGCGACATGGACTGTATAGCCCGCCAGACTCCTCTGTCCGTGGGATTTCCCAGGCAAGAATTCTGGAGAGGGTACCCATTCCCTCCTCCAGGGCATCTTCCCCACCTAGGGATTGAAGCTGGGTCTCATGCATTGCAGGCAGATTCTTTACACTCTGAGCCACCAGGGAAGCCCACACAAAGAAGTGGTGTGTTTTAAATGCTTATCGTTTCAGCATAAATCCATGAGGCATGATTGCTCTAGTCTCAACTTTTGGTGACATCAAGGCCAAGTTCAGAGAAGACGCACTAATAAAGCAGAAAAGTCAAAGGGTATAGGTGTACAATTTTAATATCGAGAGAATGAGCTATTTTCTTTTCCTGATGTGAAAAAAAATGAAAGACCTTGTATTCTAGGAAGGAGTCTTGAAATCTCTTTGCTAAGAGATGATCTCTTTCTAACCAAGCTTATTTGCATTGAATCCAGAGGTTCTGTGCCTTAGGGCCTGACCGTCCTCTGGTGTCTTATAGGGAGAAGGGTCTGCTGGCAGCAGCTCCAGACCTGGGTCTGAATTCCTCCACTTCCACTTGACCTTGGGCAAAGTTGCCAATATTCTTAGCCTCAGTCTCCACTTCTGTGAAATGGGCAGAGCAATATAGCTGCCTTGCAGTGACACTGTGGAATTGTGTAAAGGCACAGGGGAGAAGCAGAGGAAATCTTGATCTCTCTCCCATCTTCCTCCTTTCTTTCCTCCCCTATCCTTTCTTTCCTTCCTCCATTTTTTGAAGAACTTTTTCAGAAGGATGGGGTGGGGGGCAGGGGAAAAGTGGAAATTATTTGAAGATCTGGGTAACAGGAAAGCTGGAATATGTTTTCAGACCTCACTGAACAATGTTTCTCAGAGTGGGATCTGGGGACACCCCCATCAGAGGAATCTGAGGGGCTCATGTCACGTGCAGGGTTCTACAACTCATGACAAACCTGTCCAATCAGTCGCTCCGGGGGTCTGCATGCTAATCAGCATTGTGGGCACCAGACACAGCTCAGGGCCTACAAACAATCATCACCCTTCTCTCTTCTGACCAAATCTGTTTTGTTCAGGGGTCCACTCCTCCTTGACAAAACTCGGGGGCAAATCCTGATTGGTCTGAGTGGATCAGGAAGCCTCTTGTCCTGCTGCTGATGACAGGTTTAGCAGAGGGCAGGGGCCCAGTAATGACCAAGGGGATGTGCCAGGACAGAGGCTGGGGGTTCTGGAAAGCTGGCTTTCCTCTCTGGAATCCCCCTCTCTCCCTCCCCTGAATGCTGCTGTGTCTGTGTGATGCCTGGACCTGGGGTCCATCTTGCACCCCAGGGAACAGCCAAAGGCAGAGCTCAAGGTATCCTCACTGATACATCAAGTGGGATGGGGTTTTCGGGGGGAGGACATTTTAAAAACTGAGATATAATTCACACAACATAAAATTCACTACTGGAAAGTATACCATTTAGTGATATTTTTTAGTGTGTTCCCAATGCTGGGCAACCGTCACCCCTAATGCCAGAACACTCCTCTCATTGTGCAAACCAACCCACCCCCATGACAGTCTCTCTCAATTCTCCCACTCCCCCGCAACTGGAGATGCGTAAGCAGCTTTCTGTTTGCATGGATTTGCCTGTTCTGGACATTTCCTATAAATGGAATCATTCAGTACGTGGTCTTTTGGTCTGACCTTTTTTTCCTTAGCATGATGTTTTCAAGGATCACCTGTGTGTTAGCGTGAAGCGTCCAAAGGTCAGTGACATTCATGTTACCACTCAGATGAACCTATTTCTTTCCATGGGTGAATAATATTCTGTCATATAGATATACCACAATTTTTATCCATCTGTACAGACATTATTTCCACTTTTGGCTACCGTGAATACACTGCTATGAACTTTCATGTATATGATTTTGTAAGGACAAACATCTTCCTATCTCTTGAATATATACATCAGGTGGTTTTTATACCTCCTAAAATATGAGCAGTATGGCAGATGGTCAGAGGTAGACTTTGGAGTTTGACCACCTGGGCTCAGTTCCTGGCTCTAGCAATTACTAGTTTGGGGACATCAGGCTGGTAACAGGATCCTTGATCCTTCTGTCAGATGGTGATGGTAGCTACATTGTCTCTACAGGATCGCAGTGAGGATTAAATGAGTTAATCCATCAGTATGCCTTTGAACTCTACGTAATTAGTACTGCTAGAAAATGTTAGCTATCGTTAATATTTTACCCACATGCCAGAAGGAACTCACTGCAGACTCTCCTGCTCAATTTATTCATATCAAACTGGTCAAAGAAAAAAAAAAAAAACTGGTCAGATAAGAGCAGGCATGTGGCGTAGGATAGGGTGGGAGGTGGGAGGGAGGGAGGTTCAAGAGGGAGGGGACATACGTATTCCCATGGCTGATTCATGTTGATGTATGGAAAAAACCAACACAATATTGTAAAGCAATTATCTTCCAATTACAAATAAATAAATTTAAATTTAAAGAAAGAAAAAAAAAAAGAGTGGGCAGTAGCACTGCCTTCTCAACTCTTTTACTTTATTCACTTTGGGCTAATTATTGAAAACTCAAGCTTTTTCTTTCTATATGAAACACAAGCCCGATCTGCTTCACTGTTCTGTGGATAACATGATGGCCTGGCTTTGGTCCTTCTTCAGGTCATAACCTCTTATCAGAAGGCCCATCTCCCTGGACCCCTTGCTGCATATATACCTTGATACATCTTTTGAGCTTCTCTTGTTCAAAGGTCAGCGTTTTCAAGTCAGGCTAGTAATGGTGTGGTTCTTCCAGCCCACCCCAATACCAACCAGTGTGAGGACTGATCCGCCCTTAACGCCAGGCCTTAGTCACAGCTTCAAGGGAGAAATATGAGACAAGATATGGCCTTGGGAGAGGGTTGCCGTCCTCCATTTCGAGCTTTCCCGAATGTCATAATTAATGTGTTATAATTAATACCTAGCTCTGCCCGAGCCTGAGCTGAAACGCACATCCTGGTCCCAGGGGGCACATGTATCTTGGCAGAACTGCAGCTCCTGGGCCCGCAGTTCAAGCTTCCTTAGTGTTATGGGCGCCTCCCTGCCAGGCCTGAGCTCTGAGGCAGGTAGAAGATTTGATTTCAGCACACTGGGGTCTGGACCCGAGAGGCCTCCTGTTCCTCCCTGACCTGTGTGAACACCGGGCTCTGGAAGGCGGATGGCGCCCCGACAAGGGGACCCTGGACCTCATTTTCCAGCTCTGGGTCCACATCTGTACGTTTCCACTGGAAGTGTAGGATCCTAGCTAAGAAGACAATGGAGATGCAGAGCCTGCCTCCGTCACTTTCAGCTGTGTGATCTAGGTCAACTTCCTGCACCTCTCGGAACCTTAAGGCCCTCATCCTTAAAAGAGAAGGGACAGCAGCAACTTTGTTGTTACTTTGTTGTTTTGTGGATCAAATAAGACAAAATAAAGTGCTTTGCAGAGTCTCTAGGCCAATTCTCAACAAAGATGAGCTGCCAATGCCGTCACCCTGGGCCTGTGTCCCTGTGTGGGCCACCCTCAGTGAACTCGCATCTTCATCCGTCGGTCTGCTTCTCCTGACTTCCCTCAATAAGCAGCACAGACCCTCCACTCCCGCAGAGAGCTGACGCATGTTCCCGATTTCTCCTTGTCCCTCACACCCTGGGGACCAGACTTGCTCTCCCTTTCATGCCACCCACTCCGTCTGTTCTTCCCGCCTCCTCTGGCTTTCAGCCCCCTGTCCCTCTGGGCTCTGGCCTGAATGCTTACCACCACACACACTGCCCCACTGCCTCCAGGCCCACCTTTCTAAACCACAGCCCTCACTGCCTCCCACGTGCTCGGAGAACTCTGTGGGAACCCCTGCAAACACACTGGGCCTTCCCACCCTGACCCAGACTACGGTCCGGTCTCCTGGTGGCCTCTCCCCTACACACGGAAGGAGCACTGGGCTGCTGCAGGTGCGCTCAGGCCTCCCACATGTGTTCACGCTGCCTGCAGCTGTGCATGCCCCCTCTGCCCAGCCTGGGCTCAGGGACCTTTATTTTGACCCTCTTGTCTGAGAGAAGCAAGTGGCACCCAGGTTTTCAGGCTCCTGTTGCTCTCCTCTGGCTATGAGCACCATGTGTCTCTCTGCTGCCCAAGCATCTCAGCTGAGGTCTGCATTGATGTTTCAGCGTCTGCAAGCCTGATGGGACCAAGTGCAGGCCCCCACCCACTCTCCAGGCTAAGCAACTTGGCCAGAGTCTGTTTGGTTTATTGGGCTCCCACTTACAAGTCATTATAAAAATAAAAAGATGTTCTGCTACTGACAAAACAGTTCCAGAATCCACAGTGAGTGGTCACTCAAGAGCCAGGAATGAGTCTCCTGCCAGGAAGTGTTTTAATAGGCAGGAACATAAGTGAAATTTAATTTCTCAGCATCACATACGAGGGTCTTTTCTGTGATCAGGAGAGGGCCCTTTGGTCCACAAGATGGAGGAGGAGAGAATGGACATGGCTGTGGTGATGGAGGGGCAGCCTCAGCCCGAAGGTGGTCAGTGCCCAGTAGGGGGCAAAAGGGCATTGAAGGGCACAGCCAAGTCTGGGAAAATCCGGATAAGTATCTGACCTCGGTCAGGGTCAGCAGCCCCAAGCTTATGCTCAAACCCATCAGGCCTCACGTTGCCAGCGCTGATCAGCTCGAGTTCTAGTTCACTGGTAAAAACAACGATGGGTCTGCTCGACTCTTGCCCAGGCTGTGGAATCCAATGCTCATTACAACCGGTTTTTGCTTCCAGGCCTGGAATGAAAACGCCAAGCTGCCGACGGCTTCTTACAAATTCCATGGTGTTTTGTTTAAGGAGGAGAAACTCATCCAGCTCTTTCTATGGACTCTCCTTGCTCCGTCAACCACACAATAAATTAGACGGGTCAAGCGTTGTAGATTTAATCTCACTGTGAACTGAAAACATAGTAGCTCTCCTGGCCATTGGAGAGTCCGCGAGCGCCCGGTGACCCCCTGGTGAACCGGAGGGGCTGGGGCGGCTGGCAGGTGCACGGGAGGGACTCAATGTGACATTCAGCGCAGTTCTTTGTGCCTTTCTGAGAACTGCTGGGGAGCGCTTGGAACTGAATCCTCTAGGGCTTTCCCTCGCTGTCTCACAATTACCTGTGCCTGGCAGAAAAAAAAAAAAGGGAGAAATTGAGAGAGAGAGGAGGGCAGCGGGAGGAGGGAGAAAGGGGCTGATTCTCGCAGAGATGAGGAGGTTCCAAACGAGAGGTTGACTTTGGCCAAGGAGCCAACGGGGTGGTCAACGCGATAGAAACAGCATTTGGTGGAAACAGATTGCTCTCCGCTCGCGGGCGACACAGAGAGCCCCACGTGGTCCTACGGGTTGGGGAGCGGGAGGGGAGAGAGGCTGAGAGTCCAGGAAGCCAGGTGGCACCAGCTGAGTGGGCAGAGGCTGGACAAGCCATGTTGGGACCTGCTGCAGGGCAACTGCTCTCAGGACAGATTCCCTGTGACAATTTGGAGCACCCAGCATGGGGGAGCAAGCACCCTGAGTTGTCTCTTCTGTGTGCTAAGGCTCAGGGGACAGGGGTGGGGTGCTGATGGCTCCCCTCCTCGCTCTGCACAGCCTCTTGCCGGTGACCCTTGCACGGCGCCCACCTTGGGCACAAGTGTCCGCAGCGGGGCTGGCATTTGGAAAGGTCGCTGGAGATCTCAGAGCACAGTAATGAATTGACCACCCCCACCCCCACACTGGGTTTCGATTCTACTCAGACAAGTCTCCTTTTCCGTGGGAAGGGGAGAGGGTGGCAGGCGAGGTCTGTTTGCATCACAGCAAAGCCCAGGGTGCCAGGGGCTCCAGGCCCGAGGCTGCAAGGACTCTCAGGGGGTGCAGTGGGGGCTTAGGGTCTGCAGGAGTCAAGAGCAAAAGAGAGAAGACTGACTGACTGCCTTACAGGTACCCTTGAGGGAGACCTGACCCCCTCCTTCCACACCTGCCTGGGACTCAGCATCCACGCAGATGCGTGAGTGCTGACGCCCAGGTGCCCACCACACTGGAAATTCCACCATGGGTGGGATTTGAACAGGTGCAGAGAGAAGAACACGGAGCCACACATCTTACCCACCTGGCATCTTCAACCAGGTGATATTTCAAAGTCAGTCCCCAGGACTAAGTCTGATTTGTGGTCCCCAGAGAGACAAAGAAACACATGTCTAAAGGTTTTCCCAGATGGGTTGAGGGAACCATCTTCTGTCATCCAGGGGAGTGCAGCCCAGAGGGAAGAGAGAAAGAGAGTCCACGTCTAGAGCAGGAGGAGCCCTCGTGGGGGCAGGAGGTGGGAGCCCAGACAGATGCTCGCTCTCTGAGAGCTTGGAGTGCTCAGAGGCTCAGGCGCTGTGCCAGGCTCTGAGCATCCTGAGACTGACTCTCATCTCTTCTGGCCTTAGATGGGCTCACGGGCAGCTCATGGCACCCACAGCCTTGGAGTGTTCTGGTAAACCCCCTGAGGCTCTCCTTCAGCCTGAACCTCCTTCCCAACCAGAGGCCAGCCGGGGATACTGGACGGGTGAGTCACTCAGTAACCAGGCTGGTCCATCTGACCCCCAAGCAGAGGCTCGAGGGCAGTCACGGGGTACAGGGAGCACTGGCCTGGGATCCAGGGGCTGGGTTGAGCCCCTGCACTCCCACTAGCCACCTGGGCAAATCCTTTCTCCAGGGTGAGCCCAGTTTCCTTCTCTAGGCCATGATGCAGAGCCCTTAGGGGCATAAACTGTGACATCTGAGTTAGTCTGAAGCCTGTGGTCACTAGGTCACCCCCTCAGGTCTTTCCCAAACCCCCAGGTAGCCCCGAGGGCTGTTCTGTCACTTGGGGTAAGACTGAAACCCTGAAGGGATGGGGAGACCTAAGGTTCCCACACTCATCTTTTCTCTTCAGCATCATAAAATGACTGGTGGGACTGTTTCCCAAAGGCCTCTCCCTGCCAGGTTCCAAGGGCTCTCTCTGCAAACGCTTTCAACCTGGAACAAAGATGCCACCCAGGTGGGCAGGGAAGGCACTTTCAGATGAGGCGCTGAGTTATCTTTGTCTATCTCAGGGTCCCTGAGAGTCCTGGCAGCTGCAGGACAGCACATCCCAGAGCATCTCTGGACAGAGAGGAAGGCTTTGTGGTTCCTGCTCATTTGTAGAATATCCCGGCCCGCTCGTTTCGTGGGCCTGGGTTGGGATCAGAGTGTAGGCACTGTGAAGGCAGCAACTTTGCCTTGCTCCCGCTTCCCCCAGTGACTGGCCCATCGTGGGTGCTCAGTCAGTGTTTGCTGGACAATGTGGCCTGACCCTCTGCTCCCTCCTCGACGTGAGGTGGGGATGGAGAAGGTGGTGCTGGGGAGTGGTCCCCTCTGCCCTGCCCATGCAGACAGTGAGGAAGAGGACTTCCCTCCTTGCCTAGTGGCTGGTCGTTCCTGAAGGGGAGCTTCACCTAGGCCTGGAGAGCCCACAAGGCCTCCATCTCCTTTGTTGGGCTTTTCCTCCTGGCTCTGATTCCTAAAGGTCCACAGTCCTTTTTCTGAGCTCAGTCCTAGCCACAGACACAGACACACACTTGCTGTCTAACTTCCCCTGGGGGATTAATTTGAAAGGGGTCCTGAGTTCATGTAAGTAGAGTTTCCCACAATGCATTACCTTCACCCTCACCATTCCCACCCCTGCACCTTGGCATCACTCAAGTATAGTGACACCAATAATTTATGAATGCTTTGGTTCCCTGGCTACAGACAGCAGAAAAGTGAAAAATGAAAGTGAAGTCACTCAGTCGTGTCCAACTCTTTGCAACCCCATGGACTGTAGCCTACCAGGTTTCTCCATCCATGGAATTTTCCAGGCAAGAGTACTGGAGTGGGGTGCCATTTCCTTCTCCAAGACAACAACAAGGTCAGGTAGAATTTGATCAGTCCCACCAAAGATGTTTGGGAAAGTTGCTTTGAAGGCCGGAGGAGGAGGGAGAAGAACCATCTGATGGAAGGCATCAGGAAAGATATTATCTGATAATCTGGAGAAGAGCCCCGAAGGACAGGTGTGGTCATCAGGTATGGATGGAGGGAAGGACAATTAAGAGGAGGGCGTAGCATGAGAACTGGTTGTGTTCAGGGAATATCTAGCTGCTCTGCCTGGGTGCAGAGCCAAAGGTGTCGAGAGATGTTGGTATGATCATCATCGTCCCAGCCATCATCAGACCATCGTGATGTTGACGTTCTTGAATGTGACAAGCCGGAAGCAGGCACGGGATGAGTAACACACCAGAATACTGTGACAGTGCAGCGGGTAAGGGCGGGAGGGGGTCTGGGTGCACGTTGTGGGTGGCTTCGATGCCAGAGTCGAAAGTTGGCCTCTCCTAACTCACCTTGGCAGTAGGCAGCCACCTGAGGTTTCTTTAAAAAAAAAAAAGATTTTATTTATCTACTTACTTTTGGCTGTGCTGGGTCTTTGTTGCTGCGCGGGCTTTTCTCTAGTTGCGGCGAGCAGGGGCTACTCTCTACTTGCAACACAAGGGCTTCTCGTTGCAGCGGTTTCTCCTGTTGTGGCGCACAGGCTCTACAGCGTGCGGGCTCAGTAGCTGTGGCACACGGGCTTCGTTGCCCCGTCGTCTGCGGGATCTTCCTGGACCAGGTATCGAACCCGTGTCGCCTGCATCGGTAGGCAGATTCTCTACCACTGAGCCACCAGGGAAGCCCCCTGAGGTTTCTGGGCTTCATCTGCCTTTCCACTTTAGGAAAAATCATCAAAAGTGGGTATTTCTTTTGAGGAATTTGAAAGTCTTTATGGAGAGAATTCAGTTGCGATGACCCCACCTGCATTTTTTAGCAATTGGGCTTCAGTAAGGGTTTCTCATCAATAATTACTCCTTCAACCTCTTAGAATTTAGAATGTGTCAAAACCTGACCCCCAGTCCCTCCACCCCAGCGCAGATCTGAGGTGAAGCAGGACTGGGAGATCTCCTCTGAGGAATGCTGGAGACCAGCACTCAGATGTTTCTCTGTAAAGGGCAGATAACAGATATTTGGAGCTTTGTGACCCATACGGTAATTATACAGCTCTGCCATGTGGTGTAGTCACTAAGTTGTGTCCGACACTTGCGCCCCCATGGGCTGTAGCCTGCCAAGCTCCTCTGTCCATGGGGTTCTCCAGGCAAGAATACTGGAGTGGGTTGCCATTTCCTTCTCCAGGGGATCTTCTCAAGCCCGGGATGGAACCCGGGTCTCCCGCACTACAGGAGAATTCTTTACCAACTGAGCTACAACGAAAGTGCATCATGTAAATGATGAGTGTGGCTGTTCTTCTGATAAAACTTTATAAAAATAGCTGGTGGTCTGGATTTGACCCCCGTGTCTTAGTCTGCTGACTGCTGCTATCAACTGTAGAAAGGCTTGGGACGCTGCTCTTTCCAGGCCATGATACTTCATGGCTTTCATACAGGTCTCTCACTGCATAGGAAAACTCGCTTTGGTCTGGCTGCCCAGATGCAGAGTGGGGACTCCTGCTGGCCCCCTCTTGTCTCCAGAGATGGTGTCAGACCCACTCACATCTGTCTTGACAGCCGTGTTGTCTTGGCCCCAGCACACACACCGATGGAGGAGTATGATGTAAAGCTGAAACATGCCTGAAGATGTTGGCTGTGAGGGTGCAGGGAAGTGGGCCCCTGAGCTGCCTAACAACACCCAGCCCCTCCCTGGCCCCTCCCCATCATTTCACAAAAGGCGACCTGTCAGAAATTCCTCCAGTGGCTGCTGTTGACATTGCTGTCACTCTCTGTTGCTGAGTTTCCATCACGGATATGATGGGCAGTTTAAAAACGTGCTTAGAAATGCTGTCAGCCATCCTTTTGAGAAAAGCCTGCTGGGACCCGATTAAACGGGGCTTGTAGCCGAAGCCCTGCTTTCCTTGATGACACAGAGTAAGTGGCAGGTAATCCGCGTCTTAATCTCCTTGCGGCCCCGAGAGGCTTAGGGTAACCGATACCCCTGTGAATGCCACAGAGTCTGATTGAGTTACCCTGAAAGGCCAGCGCTTCTTCCTGCTCCTCTCCTAATGGAATGTACTCAGATAAAGGCACCTTGAAGTTGGCCACAGTCTCCTGAGATGTCGCTCTGAAGGGAACATTTGATTTCCCTTAAGCTGGGCCAATGTGACTCGGTGATTTTTTTCCCTGAAGCATTTCACCAAATACAGCCACGTGACGGCACACCTGGGGGGCGGGGCAGGGCGAATCCCCGGGGGGGCTAACCTGCTTCCTATTGTGGCTTTGCTCTTTGAGAGCAATTCTGACTCTTGAGGAAATTGCATGATCAGAATTCTTACTTTTGCCATCACGATTAAAATTGCTCGAGAGCTGCACTGCTTTTGACACAAAGGGCTAATAAACCCACTGGGACTGGAAGGTGCCTGGAACACGCTGGGGCTAAATGGCTGGATTCAGTCATTTGCAAGTTTGTCCCTGTATCTCCACCCCTTTAGCTGGGGACATGGAAGGGGGACACCAGGCCTGAAGAAGCAGACAGAGTCCTGGACTGGGTTCTTGAAGCCTGGCCGTGGGCCTCTGACCGACTGGTTGACTTGCTGTCTTGGTCATCTAGAGCCCGTGCCCTCTCTTGGCCCATCTGTAAAATGGGGCAGCTTCATGAAAAGATCACTCAAGTTTAGAGCCGCCAGATTTAGCAAACGAAAGCAGCAGACACCAAGTTAAACCTGAATTCAGATAAAGAAGAAAGAAGTCTTTAGCATCGGCATGCCCCATGCAGGGGCTTCTCCGGCGGCTCAAGGGTAAAGAATCCACCTGCCAATGCCAGATACAAAGGGACTCGGTTCCATCTCTGGGTTGAGAAGATCCCCTGGAGTAGGAAATGGTAACCCACTCCAGAACTCTTGCCTGGAGAATCCCATGGACAGAAGAGACTGGTGGGCTGCAGAGTCCACCAGTCTGTGGGGTCACAAAGAGTCGGACACAATTGAGTGACTGAGCAACAACAGCAACAACGCCCCGTGCAGCCCCGGGACAGACTTCCACTGAAAAATTGTCTGTCGTTTATCTGAAATTCAAGCTTAACCAGACATCCTGCATTTATCCTTCAGCCCTGCTCATGTCACCACCCCCTCAAGAAGTTTCTGAATTTCTACTATGGGGCACATGGCTTTTCTTTGATATTCAGAGCTTTAGGTAGCCACGCAAAGGGTTAGTGTGAAATGTCTAGCTCATTCTGGGCAGTTACCCTCCCTGGCTTGAACCCACGCTTTTTTTGAAACATTGGTTAGTGGCAGCATCTCCCAGTGCCTAATGGAGTCGTTGGTGCCAAGTAGGTGCCCAGTGAACACTGGTTCAACAAATGAATGAATGGTCCCCCACTTAGTGGACCTCACGCCTTTCGACCTCTGTTTGACCTTCTCATAGCCCATGCTGCAGAGAGATGCGGTGGCCAGATCTTCCCACACACACCCCTTGCTTTCCAGGTCACTCTGCCTCTGATCAAATGGTCCTCTCCTCGGCACCCACCGCCTGCAGACACAGGCAGCCTCGCACAGGGGGCAAGACCTCGAGTGCTGGAGCCTGTGGCTGAGTCTCCTTCTGCCACTGTGTGTCTTTGGGTAATTACTTTAACTGTCTGTGCCTCAGTTTTCTTGTTAATAAATGGAGGTGACAAGAAAACCTGCTTTAAGGAACGGAAGTGCTAATACGTGTATGGCATTTAGAAGACAGAGCATGACATGTAATGAGTTTTTTTTTTAATTTTTAGATACATTTTTATATATTATAAAATTTATGTTTTTTTTTTACAATTTTATACAATTTTTATACAATATAGTTATTACAAAACATTGGCTACATTTCCCTGCTGTGCAGTACCTCCTTGAGCCTATCTTACACCAGCAGTTTCTGGCTCCCATTCCTCCACCCTTCGCTTGTCCCTCCCCTCCTCCTTCTCTCTGGTAACCATTAGTTCCTTCTCTGTATCTGTGAGTCTGCTACTTTTATGTTATATTCACAAATTTTTTTTGTGGCTTTTATATTCCACACATAAGCAATATCATACAGTCTTTCTCTTTCTCTGTCTGACCTTTGCCACTTAGCATAATGCTCTCCAAGTCCATTCATGCTGTTGCAAATGGCGAAAGTAACAAGGACTCTGACTCCATTCCGTCTACAAAGCCAAATCTCAACCATCCTATGAGGGCCACCTCCTCCATGAAGCACTCCTGACTGTCGTCCTCCCTACGCTTCAGGTGGAAGCAGGCTTAGCTATATTTCTTGCACCCTCCTGCCCAGTCCTTTGGGATAAAGGATAAAATGAACTGTAATGATTTCTTCTCTCTCCTGTAGATTCTACAGTTCTTGTGGGAGGGATCAAATCTACCAGCCCTGGGTCTCTAACTGAGAAATTAAGAGTATGGTATTGCTCATCCTAAGAGGTGTTTGTATCTGATGCTCTCATCAAATAGCTAGGAGATCTGTGAGATTGAAAAGGAAGATCCAGTTTAGAATAAGACTGAGAAGGGTGCCCATTCAATCGTCACAAAGGGATGCAGTTTGGTGTCATAGAAAAAGCAGAGAATCTGGGACCCATAGAAGCAGCTGGAAACCCGCTCCATCCTTTCAGAACTTCGGACATTCAGAACCTTCCATTTCCTCATATGAGGAAGGGGTGTAAGGATGCTTCCTCCTGGGGATGAGGTGGGGAAGGACTTGGATTGGGGCGGGGAGAACCCCTATGAAGAGTTTACCACAAAGAAGGGTTGCACAAAAGTGTGCTGTCTAGCTCTGCAGGGCTGTGCAAAGCACTGTTACCAGCTCTGATACATGGTTTGGGGGCTTTTCTAAATGCCCTGCTTGTGTCCAAGCACAGGCAGGAAGCTGGGATGGCAGCCTGTTCTGATTCCAATACCAAAGGGCAAGGGAACACGTGAAAGCCCATCCAACACCCTGCAAAAGAGGAGGGCAATCTGCTCAGGCAGAGCAGTGAAGGGCCTCTGACATCTCGAGTCGCCGCCTGCCTCGCCCACATGGACTCTGACGAGGGGGCTGGGAGCGTCAGATCTGCCAGCTTCTCTGTCCCACTGCGCTTCTCCAGAGGCCCGGAGCCTGATATACGGTGCACACGTTCCCTGCACCACCAGCTACTCAACCCAAGGATAAAGGTCATTCTGAGCTTCAGTGGTTTGAGCTAGTAAAGATTTTTATAAAAACTCACTGTCTTGATTTGTGTTCAAGTACTTTAAAGTTCACATATTTCTTATTTGAACTTTGCTGGCTGTAGTCATTTCATCCACAATCAGCCTGGATTGGTTCTGCTTATTCAGAGCCCATCAATCACAGAGGACCGGACTGTAGCACACACCGCCCATGCACTGGCTTCGCCCCAGGCTAGCCGATTTATCTGACATTTAATAAGGAGTTTTAGATTTTGCAGCTTATCAGAAGAGTGCCGTGCAAGTGCGGTTGAGCTGGTGAATCCCAAATAAGCGGGCTTGCACAGGAATCGCCTTCTTTCAACCCAGACTTTGTTGAGTGTTGGGACATTCTATCGTCCTGCCTTTGCTTTTGTTCTGCCTTCTCTCCTATTCCTAAAATGGTTTGAAGGTTAAAATCATTTTGATGTTGAGAGGTCGTGGGGAGACTTCCAAAGCCAGCTTTGCCATAAACAGAAGCTCTGTACCTGCAGACAAGGATTGAGAAGCTCTGTTGTCTGATGAAAGCTCAGGTTAGCAAAGAAGGTCGGAATGCCCATTCTGTGCCAGCCAGGGTGCCAGGCATGGTGTGACAAAGATGCGGTCCCTGCCCTGAAGGGTTGTGCGGTGCGGTGGGTGAGCAGACGTGGACATAAATAACTCAAGTCCCAGGTGGGCTCAGCTGCCCGCTCTAATAGGGGTATAAACAATGCATAATGGGTTTGTTGGGGGCAGGTAAGAGATTAATATTCTTCCAGATCCAAGTCTTTTGATCAAGGCTCAGAGAATGAGGGCATATTGACATGTTTGACTCAGTAAGGAACTCTGATATCCTGTTAAGCTCCTTTCCAGTTTCTTCCGACGATCAAGACCAATGTGTTCAATGGATTTCCCACTGGCCCTCTTATGGTCAGTTTGATACTCTTGGGCATCTTGTGTATGTTTAAACTGCCTGGCTTGGTTTTCCATCATAAATGCTCTTTAGGACCAAAGTTTCATTAAACATTAGAGTACCGATTGGCAGGGCAGTTTTATAGGAAAAGATGGATCCTGTGCTGCTTTGGTCAAGTCAAACCTAATTTCTGCATTTTTCTTTCCTAGGATTTTCATTACCATTTTAGGGTTTTCGATTTCTAAGTTCAATACACGTATTGACAGCTGTATATGAAAGCCACCCTCACTAATGTTGGTTATTTAGTTTTTCTAAGAAATCGAATTTTACAGTTTCCTCTGATATTCTTCTCATTAAGTTCTGCCTCCATAGCATCAGGAGGGCTCCTACAAGTTTGGTCGCAGGGTATCGCCACTGGTCTCCTAGGGAGCCTGTAAGAGACACAGTTTCTCAGCAACTGTCCCTGAGCTTCTAGTTAGCACAGCTGAGATGGAGCCACAAACGCTCAAGTTAATGGAAACCCACTGGATTCCCATGTCTTTTTTTTTTTTTTTTAATAATTAAAAAAAGGAATTATTTATTTATTTGGCTGAACCCTCCAGCATATGGGATATCTTAGTTCCCCAACCAAGGATCGAACCTGTGCCCCCTGCAATGCTCATGCCTGTTAAAGGTGGGGGACAAGCTCCGAGCATTACCCTTCCACAGCCTCATCCAACCCCAAGCTTGGTGCTGACTCCTGCCCAGAGCCCCCCAGGAGTATCAGATCTCAGGATGCAGCTGGTGCCTCCCAGGCCCCCAGATGACCCCAGGTGCTACACCACCCCTCCATGTCCAAAGGCAAAAGCAGTGTCTCCTCCCTAAACCCGCTCTCCCACTGAGGTCCCACCCGAGTGAGCATCACCCATGACAGATTCCTCCCTCTCTCTACTCTCGTGTATCCACGAGCAACTACATCCTGAGAGTCCACCTCAAAAACAGTCCATCTGTTTAGCCGTCAGGGGCACTTCTCTGAACCAGCCAGTCCACCTCTCACCTTGGCTGGTGAGCACCCAGTTCTCGCTGTACTTAATCCAGTCTCTACATTAAAGGCACAAAGGCTTCCCTGGTGGCTCAGCTGGTAAAGAATCTGCCTGCAATGCGGGAGACCTGGGTTCCATCCCTGGGTTGGGAAGATCCCCTGGAGGAGGGAAAGGCTACCCACTCCAGTATTCTGGCCTGGAGAATTCCATGAACTATATAGTCCATGGGGTTGCAAAGAGTCAGACATAACTCTGAGCGATTTTCACTTTTTTTTCACATTAAAGGCAGAATGATTTTTTTCTAAATGGCCAATCTGACCTTGCTGTTTGTCATCCTCCAGTGGCTCCCCATCGCCCTCTGGATGGGGCACATCCATCCCGTTGTGGCTTAGAAGGCCTTTCACACCCTGCACATCACCTGCTTTCTCAGTCTCCTCCCGCCCTGGGCTTCCCCCCACCTTCCCGACCCAGGAATTCTGGGCTTCTTCCGGGACATCTGACTGCTGAGCTCGCAGCTCCAGACCTGCCATCCCCTGTGCCAAGAGCACTGCCCCCTGCTTTACCTGCACAGGAGACCCCCCTCCTCACTCATGTCCCAACTAGGCCATCATGTCCTCTTTATTTCGTAGAGTGGGGGGAGGGCAAATATAAAAGTTTGTATAGTTGTAAAATGTCTTAGCTACAAAATATAGAATCTTTATTCTAGAGAGATTACATTCAGTTCAGTTCAGTCACTCAGTTGTGTCCGACTCTTTCTGATCCCTTGGACTGCAGCACCCCAGGCCTCTCTGTCCATCACCAACTCCCGGAGCTTACTCAAACTCATGTCCATAGAGTAGGTGACGCCATCCAACCATCTCATACTCTGTCATCCCCTTCTCCTCCCACCTTCAATCTTTCCCAGCATCAGGGTCTTTTCAAATGAGTCAGTTCTTCGCATCAGGTGGCCCAAGTATTGGAGTTTCAGCTTCATCAGTCCTTTCAATGAATATTCAGGACTGATTGCCTTTAGGATGGACTGGTTGGATCTCCTTGCAGTCCAAGGGACTCTCAAGAGTCTTCTCCAACACCACAGTTCAAAAGCATCAGTTCTTCAGCGCTCAGCTTTCTTTATAGTCCAACTCTCACATCCATACATGACTACTGGAAAAACCATAGCCTTGACTAGACAGACCTTTGTTGGCAAAGTAATGCCTCTGCTTTTTCATTAAAGGTAAACAAAACTTCTGTGTACAATTTCCCAGACTAATACTCTAACAAGGTTCTGTCCTATTAACAGAGAGAAAAAAACAAAGTTTAATTGTGTACCAGCTTACCTTTGATATTAAAACTCAATTACTTTACATTCATTTCAATTTTAGCTAGTCCTCAGATCAGATCAGTCTCTAGTCCTAATCACCCGTAAAATTCCTTTCTAAAGATTGGGCTTTTCCTCCAACAAACATTCTGCAGGTTTCTTTCTCTCTATTTTTTCCATGTCTTCTTCTGAGAAGTGGTTCTCCACTTCCCTACGTCAGCTCCTCTAGTTTGTGTCTCAGACACTGGCCATCCTGTATTAAAATGGCCTGTTCCTTCACTGTTACCCAGCTGGAACCTACAAAGGCAGGGCCCCATTGGTCTGGGTCTCTGTTATAAAACCAATACCTGGCACCAACGTTAACACAGAGGTAGAATGAAAAATTAAAAAAAAAAAAAAAAGTTATTGGAGTATAGTTGATTTACAATGCAATTTGTTTCAGGTGTACAGCAAAGTGAATCAATTATACATACATACATATATATATATATATATATACACACACTCTTTTTTAGGTTCTCTTCCCATGTAAGCCATTACAGAATATCGAGTTCCCTGTGCTATACAGTAGGTCCTTATTAGTTATCTATTTTGTATGTAGTACTGTGTATATGCCAATCCCAATCTCCCAATTTATCCCTCCCAGAATCAGACAAAACTGCTGATTTTTGACCAGCCATTTCATAACGATTCAACCTAATACTTGCCATTCATACATTTTTGTATGATGTAAACACAGTATCTCTTTGTTTTAATTAGAAAGTCGTTGTCAGTTAACTCCTCAAATGGCAAAGACTTGTGTACATAAGTTCAACTGCTTGCATGAAGCTCACAAATGGGAATAAAAGAAAGGCCCAAACTGGATTATTCAAAGACTAACAAGAAACATCACGAAGAAAGACAGCCCATTCCTTCAGCATGATGTTTCACACCTGAGGGGCATCCGAGAGGCCACTGCTGGGGGGTGAGGTGGGACAGTGAGGGAGATTTGTTTGAAGAGGACCTCAAAGAAGATTCTCCCACTTTCACAGAGTCTATGCCACAGGATTAAACATTCATGTGATAAGATCCCACCAGTTACATCCTTGTTGGCAGAATATATTCCCCCCAGTGAAAATACAATTCGTGAATAACTACTTTAGAAACCTACTTTTTACTTTCAAGATTAAACATGCTCAGTGGACATGTCGGTCTATGGGAGACTTCTATGACATTTGAAGATAAATAACTATTTGGTTTCCATTTCCTTTCTGGCCCTCTTACATGTGCTGAGCAAGTATAGATCAACGGAAGCATTTTCCCCTTAGATCTTAGTTAGCAAGAGGCTGCCATCTATAGATCCTTGGCCCAATTACACACTGTTTGAAGAGCAGAAACTGCAGGACTGTGGCTCTCGTGGGTTTGTGTAAGTTTCATACCTCTCACCTCTGAGAATTAGGACGGTAGGTTTTTAATGGGATTTTAGTTTTTCATTTAATTTAATTTCTTTATTTTGCAAAAGATCTTGAAGTCCGTATTATGAGCATCATCAAGCCTCTTGTTCCGCAAATGGAAAAACTGCGGTCCACCCAGGATGAAAGGACTTGCTGCCCCAAATTACCCAGGATGTCAGGACATCGCTGGAATTTGCACCAAAGCTGAACTTTCATCTCATTCCAGGCATCCGTTTTTTGCTTGTTTGTTTGCTTTTGGCCTTCTGTTTATTTTCCCCATTATTATAATTTTTTGGCCATGCCTCTCTGCTTGTGGGATCTTCGTTTTCCAACTAGGGATTAAACCTGGGCCCCGGTGGCGCAAGTGCCGTGTCCTGACCTTTGGACCCCAGGGGCCGATGGCATTTCTGTTTTCTTAATACAGGAAAAGCAGGGCTCTCTCAGCATAGGGGCGCACCCTGAGACAGATCATGTCCAGCCAAGGTTTGTGCCACGGAAGCTGGGTCCCTCCACCCACCCAAGGAAATGGTTTCCATTTCAGAGTTTGTCTTTGAAACGGGTGACTCAAACCTTCCTTAATATTTTAGACAAAACTACAACAACAGCAATAACAACTGCATAAGCAGGGTTGTGATGGGGAACAGGATTTATAAGCAGGGTTGTCTTCATAAAATACCTTTGTACTTTGCCATAATATTATGAAAACTGAAATAAAGTTATCATCTTCTAATTAAGAAAAAGTGGGCGGACAACGCAACTTTACAAGAGCTGTATTCTGCAGAAACAAAGGCCTACCCTCTAGTTCTAAATCCACAGTGTTCCATGAAATGCCTGTTCCCTGCTGGTTCCCAGATGCCAGGCCCTTTAACAAAGGCGCCCTTGTCCCTTGGGACACGTGCCTAGCTGTGTTTTCAGAGAGAGGTTTCCAGGGCACACATGTGTAGCTGTGTCCCCCCTCCCCCGTTCGCGTGATCTACCTGGTTATTTAACTTCTATGCAGAGTACATCATGAGAAACGCTGGGCTGGAAGAAGCACAAGCTGGAATCAAGACTGCTGGGAGAAATATCAATAACCTCAGATATGCAGATGACACCACCCTTATGGCAGAAAGTGAAGAGGAACTAAAAAGCCTCTTGATGAAAGTGAAAGAGGAGAGTGAAAAAGTTGGCTTAAAGCTCAACATTCAGAAAACGAAGATCATGGCATCTGGTCCCATCACTTTATGGGAAATAGATGGGGAAACAGTGGAAACAGTGTCAGACTTTATTTTGGGGGCTCCAAAATCACTGCAGATGGTGATTGCTGCCATGAAATTAAAAGATGCTTACTCCTTGGAAGAAAAGTTATGACAACCTAGATAGCATATTGAAAAGCAGAGATATTACCTTGCCAACAAAGTAGTCAAAAGCTATGGTTTTTCCAGTGGTCATGTATGGATGTGAGGGTTGGACTGTGAAGAAGGCTGAGCACTGAAGAATTGATGCTTTTGAACTGTGGTGTTGGAGAAGATTCTTGAGAGTCCCTTGGACTGCAAGGAGATCCAACCAGTCCATCCTAAAGGAGATCAGTCCTGGGTGTTCATTGGAATGACAGATGCTGAAGCTGAAACTCCAGTACTTTGGCCACCTCATGCGAAGAGTTGACTCATTGGAAAAGACCCTGATGCTGGGAGGGACTGGGGACAGGAGGAGAAGGGGATGACAGAGGATGAGATGGCTGGATGGCATCACCGACTCAATGGACGTGAGTTTGAGTGAACTCCGGGAGTTGGTGATGGATAGGGAAGCCTGGCCTGCTGCGATTCATGGGGTCGCAAAGAGTCGGACATGACTGAGTGACTGAACTGAACAGAACCTGGTGAATATTCCTTTTTTCCTGCTTGGAAGAAGTTGGCCTGAGATAAAACTGGCTGAGACAGGCAGGATGCAGGCGACACAGGCTGGAAGTTCCCGGATGTGTGCGGGGTTGTGTGGGGGCTCTCCCCACGATGAACAAGCCCACTCTGGCTGCCCCTGACCTCTCAGAGTGGGAGTGCCGAGTGGGGGGCTCGGTGTGGGTGAGCTATGAGGCAGATAGAAAAACAAACCCACGTGGAAACCTCCGTGTCACTTGTCAGGGTCCTTTGTGGTGCCAGAGCTGTCGCTCCTGGCATCTGTGGTCTCTGCCTTGCCCTGGGTCCTGCCTGCCCCCACGCATCACTGCCCTTCTTGATGCCCGCCCCTCCCCACATCCTTTGTGTACATCCCCCTCCCTCTCTGTGCAGACACGCCCCCATCCTCACCTGTCCTTGGCTCCCGCTCATTCATCAGGATCCACCGATACCTTCATTCCTCGGGAAGACTTCCCTGGCCTCAGCTCCCGAGCCAGATTGATTGCCTCTGTCTAGACTGCTGGAATCCCGCGGGCACTGCCTCCCTCTGGTTCTTAACGGTGGGCACCATGATCCTCTGAACGTGTGATGTTCCCCTGCACAGTGCCAGGATCCCTTAGAGGACCAGGACTGCGTCTGTTCATTTTTCTCTTCTCAAGGTGGAGCTGCGAGCCTGCCGTGCACGAGAAGCTCACAGGGCATTGAATGACTGAATGGGTGATGGGAATGAATGGGTGGCGGGCCATGGACCCCAGCAGGTCTTTCTGAGCAGGGATGCTGGGGAAGGGCATGTTGTCTTGGGATTTCACTTTTGATAGCTTAGGGCAGGGGTCAGCAACCTTCTTCTAGAAAGGTCAGTTAGTAACTATCGCAGGCTTTGTGGGCCAGATGGTGTCTGTCCTATCTACCCAACCCAGCTCTTGTTGGGCAAAAACACCTAGAGATCATATGCAAACAGAGGTCCATGATCATGGCCCAATAAAACTTTATTTATAAACACAGGCAGACAGCTGGAGTTAGCCCATTGGCCAGAGTTTACTCATGCTGGCTCGGGTGGGGACAGAACTGCTGCTACCATAGGTAGGTTTTTCTTGTTGGTTGAACCTCAGTATGGCCAGGGGTCTCTGGGGGTCTCCCAGGCAGGGGCACTTGTACTTGGCTTTCTCTCTCCTTTCCTTTGGGCAGGCATGGGAGGGGTCTCAGAACTCGTTTCCAGCCCTCTAGCTAGCTTCTCGGTATTTTCTGTGTCTTTTTGCCCTAGGTAATTCTAAGATGGATGTATCCCCTCTAGAGCTGGGGAAAATAGGCCAGCGGAGGCTCTGGTTATTTGGTGTCTCCCCCACAACCCGCTAGCGGGGGTCCCTCTCCCCCTCCTCTGTCCCCGAGTCCCTCCCTGCATCTTCCATGAGGAACAGTGACAATGCCCGTGGCGGTCGATGTTTAAGGCCACGTCAGAAAACCATCACAGCCCGAAAAACAACAGTTGCGCTGATTTTCCTCAAGGACGGCGCTCTCCTCTGCTGTCCTTGGCAAAAGCCGGCGTGGCTATAAGCCTAGGGGCTGGGGTCACCTCACCCACCAGCTGGTTCTCAGGCCAGGAGGACCATTCAGCAGGAGGCTGGAGCAGGTGGGGCTCCCTGGACATTTCTCTCTCTCTCTCTGGTTTCTCCACACCATCTCTCCAGCGTGGTGAGTCACGCTGGGTCTGGGTCACCAGAAATCTGGGTCACCAGATTTCATACTATCAGCTCAGAGATCCCGATGTGCATGTTCCAGGAGAGCCAGAAAGAAGACACATCTCTGTTTATGACCCAGTTTGGGAAGCTGCTCCAGGTTCCTTCTGGCACATTCTGTTCATTGAGGTGGTCATGAAGTTCCACGTACATTGAAGAGAGGTGAAATGGACTCCATGCCATCATATGAAAGGGTAACGTTCTTTAAGAGTGGAGAGGCTGAAAAGGAAATAGCATCCCCACACCTTAACTCCCTGGGCCCTGTAGCATTTTGATACATCCTAAGACTTTTTATTCTTCTTTACTTTCTTAAATATTACGGCTGAAGCTAAAGTTCCAATACTTTGGCCACCTGATGTGAAGAGCTGACTCATTGGAAAAGACTCTGATTCCGGGAAACACTGAAGGCAATAGGAGAAGGGGGAACAGAGGATGAGATGGTTGGAAGGCGTCACTGACTCAGTGGACATGAATTTGAGCAAATTCCAGGATAGAGTTGAGGATAGAGGAGCCTGGCGTGCTGCAGCCCAGGGGGTCACAAAGAGTTGAACACAACTTAGCGACTGAACAACAACAACCACACTTTCTTAAATATTATGACTTTAATGACCAGAAGCCCATCAGTTCAGTGGGATTTTTTTTTTAAATTAGAATATTTTTATAGGCTTCAGAGATTCGAAGACCCTTGAAGACATCCTGCGGAGTCCCTTCACTTTACAAACGAGTAACCTGAAGCTCAGAGGAAGGCAGTGACCTGCCCCAGGGTCACACCCGCATCTGATGCTATTGCTCCCGGTCCAGGGTTTTGCCCACAGTTTGGCCTCTGTCCAGAGGGCTTGTTGCTCTCAACTTCTGAGTCCGTGCTTTCTTTCTGGCCCAGCTGCAGGTTATTCCAGAACAATCTCCAGGCTATGCCAGCACTTTCTAGCCCATTGAGGACTGTGGTGGAAACACTACACATTGGCCCATGGTCCCCTCTGCTGTCCTGTCAGACTCTTCTCCTCTCAGACACCGGGGTGGTGTCACCCCCAGGCGGTGCACTGAGTGTGTGGCTGAAGAAGCAGTTTGGCCCCTGAGCACAGGGACCACAGTCCAGGCTTCTTGATTCTGCCACGGCCTCATCTCAGCACCTGAAACCTGATGGCTAAGAAGCCTGGTGTCTCACTGACTGACTGGTTGGACGGTTGAAGGAAGCCTTGTCCCAGGCAGCCTCATTTCCTTCTCATCTCTTCCGGGGCAGCCATTCTGCCTCTGCAGTCACGCTCCCCCCACCCCTCCTGCTCCACACACACACACACGCGCATGCTGAATGTGGCAGCAAGCCTGCACCCCCTCCCCTGCCCTGAGAAGGGTTGTGGACTTCCTGAGTGTTGGTGGAAAGTTCAGGATGCAACCCACCTGGCACTGATCCTTGACAGCACGATCTTTTGTTCCCAGTTCATTCAACTTGAGGAGGAAGAGAAGGAAGGATACGTTGAAAACACAGGCCCTGTGTTCTGCCCCTTCCGCACAGTAGCTCTTTGAATTCTAGAACCCTGGCATCTCTGGGAAATTCCTGGCATCCTCCCCTTGATTTATCACCCTTTCATATTTCCCACCAGGCCAGCATTTATGAAAGCCTAGTCTTCATATCATTTGGTCTGCATTAGAATCATGTGGGGTATTTTTAAAAGCAGAATCCTGGCTAACACTAGTCCTAGGTAACTAGGACTCACCGTATCACACTCTCTGGGGACACAGAACCCAGAAATATTCACACTAATAAGCCCCTTGGGTGATTTTGAAGCACTTGGCATTTGAGACTCTGTGCTTGAGGCAACTTGGGAAAGTTATTTTATCTACAGTCATGTTCCTCGCACAGGGCACAGAGAAGGTGATAATAAACTGTTGGTTGAATGAATGAATAAATGCACAAATGGTGCCATATCCCTGAACTTGACCACAAAAGAGGTTCTGCTTGTTTTGGAGCAGAGTTTCATCCTGTCCTCCAAGCTGCACACCTGCTATTTAATACTTTGCACACCTAGAGCATGTCAGGTGACATTCCTTCTTGCTCTCAAATAATACCGTTAACTTGGGCACATCTTGGAGATATTGCAGGTTCCATTCCTGTTAATGTTGATATTTTGACCTCTTCCCATGCATAACGAATATTCTTAATGGCATCTAGAATAGCGAACCCCTTCCAGAAGGTTTCAATTGACTGTGTCCAAGTCCATCAGAGGAATCACTGTGTATGGCAGCTCGAGCCTTAGGAAGTGTATTTCTTAAATAATGAATCTTAAAAGTCAAAATCGCTCCTAGATCCATGGGCTGTAGAATGGATGTTGGATTATCAGGCACGAAAACAACACAAATTTCTTTGCGCATCTCCATCAGAGCTCTTGAGTGACCAGGTGCGTTGTCGGTGAGCAGTCACATTTTGAAAGGAATCTTTTTTCGGAGCAGTAGGTCTCAACGGTGGGCTTAAAATATTCAGTGAACCATGTTGTAAACAAATGTGCAATCATCCGGGCTTTGTTGCTCCATCTGTAGAGCACAGGCAGAGCAGATTTAGCATGGCTCTGAAGGGCCCTAGGATTTTCAGAATGGGAACTAAGCCTTGGCTACAACATCAAGTCACCATGTTAACCCCACAAAAAGAGACTCAGCCTGTCAGTTGAAGCTTTGAAGCCAGACACTGTCTTCTCCTCTCTAGCTATGAGAGTCCTAGATGGCTCCTTCTTTCAATGCAAGGTTATTTCTTCTACATTGAAAATGTGCTGTTTAGGGCAGCCACCTTCGTTACTTATCTGGCTAAGTCTTTTGAATAACTCGCTGCAGCTTCTACATCAGTACTTGCTGCTTCACCTTGCGCTTTGATATGCTAAGGGGATGACTTCTTTCCTTAAACCTCCTGAATCAACCTCTGTGAACGTCAGACTTCTCTTCTGAAGCTCCCTCACCTCTTTCAGACTTCACAGAATTAGAGAGTTGGGGCCTTGCTGAGGATTAGGCTTTGACTTAAGGGAAGGTTGTGGCTTGGTTTAATCTTCTATCCAGACCATTCAAACTTTCTCCATATCAGCAATAAGCCTGTTTTGTTTTCTTATCATTCGTGTGTTCACTGGAGTAGTGCTCTTAATTTCCTTCCAGAACTTTCCCTTTGCATTCACGACTTGGCTGACTGTTTGGCGTGAAAGGCCTAGCTTTGGGCCTATCTTGGCTTTCAGTGTGCCTTCCTCACCAAGTGTGATCATTTCTAGCTTTAGATTTAAAGTGGGAGACGTGCTATTCTTCCTTTCACTTGAACGCTTAGAGCCCGCTGTAGGATTAGTAGTTGACCTACTTTCATCACTCTTGTGTTTCAGGCCCGAGAAGAGGGGAAGAGGTGGGGGAACGGCCAGTCAGCAGTACAGCAATCAGAACGCACACGTCTATCAATTTATTGTATTATAGGGCATGGTTTGTGGTGTGTATGTGTGTGTGTGAAGTCGCTTCAGTTGTGTCTGACTCTTTGCGACCCCGTGGGCTGTAGCCCGCCAGGCTCCTCTGTCCATGGGATTCTCCAGGTAAGAATACTGGAGTGGGCTGCCATGCCCTCCTCCAGAGGATCTTCCCAACCCAGGAATCGGACCTGTATCTCCTGTCTCCAGCATTGGCCGGCAGCTTCTTCACCACCAGTGCCGCCTGGGAGGTGTGTGGTACTCCAAAACAGTTACAACAGTAGCATCAGATATCAGTGATCTCAGATCACCGTTACAAAGGATAATGAAAAAGTGTGAAATATTGTCAGAATTCACAAAACGTGACACAGACTCATGAAGTGAGCAAATGCTGTTGGGAAAATGATCCCAATAGCCTTGCTCAGCCCAGAGCTGCCACAAACCCTCAGTTTATAAAAATCATAATATCTGTAAAGAGCAGTAAATTGAGGTTTGCCTGGACTGCAGCAGGGGGTGTCAAGTTCAAGGATGTGTGCGTATGTAACATCATGTTAAAAAGGTTAATCATCTTTAAAATTATTTTGTGTGTGTGTTTATTTTCCTTGTTTTAGGTTTTTAAAGGGTTCAAAAGAAGGATGTCATAATCAATTTGAAATAGTCAATTGCTGAAGGGTTTAGTCGTCTCTAGTCAATGGAGAATGCACAAAGGTTTTATTTTCACAGTGTCATTGATGAGACATATAATGCACATAAATTGACAGGACATTTTTTTTTTGGAAAGAGCTCGCTGGGCTGAGTGAAGCCAGGCTGAGGCAGGGGAGGGCACCCTCCCACCCGGCCATCAGGCACACGTCAGTGGTCAGGGAAGGAAAAGGTCCTGCAGGGTGAGCAGGGGACTTGCGGCGGCGAGTTCTCGGAAGGCCTCCGGTAGGAGAGATGTGGATAATTTATACAATGTTTAACTATCTTTTAAACAGCCAGTTTTTCTTGTACAGTGACTGGGCTTCCATAAAACAGAGACAAGGCCTGCCCATTTGGCTCGGTTTTAGAGGGGATGGCGCTGTAAAGTTAATGCACTGAGAAATCTGTGGTGCTTTGGCGTTAAACCCAACACGGGACATAAAGAATTGAGGCTGCTCTAAGCCATGGGGATGGGGAGAGAGATGAAGCAATCTTTGCAGATGAAAACTGTCCTGAGTTGATGAGAAAGGGCCTCCCTGCACCACGCTGAGAAGCCAGGAGCCCAGGGAGAGATGGCTGGGGTCTGCCCCTTAACTGCCCGTGTGTGACTGTGAAAAGCCAGCCCCCAGCAGCCCGAGTAATTAACCACCACTGGACCCCAACACTGAAGGAGTCCTGAAAGACAGAAGAAAAGGAGTAATGTGACGTGTGTGCGTGCGAACTCGCTTCAGTCGTGTCCGACTCTTTGGGACCCCATGGACTGTAGCCGGCCAGGCTCCTCTGTCCATGGGATTCTCCAGGCAAGAACACTGGAGTGGGTTGCCATGCCCTCCTCCAGGGGAGCTTCCTGACCCGGGGATCAAACCTGTGTCTCTTATGTCTCCTTCGTTGGCAGGTGGGTTCTTTACCACTAGTGCCACCTGGGAAGCCTTTGATTCATTGATTTATCATTTGAATCCTTGTCTTCTTCCCATCTTGGGTTATAGGAGAACGTGGGTGGATGCCTCCCCAGAACGCAAAGAAGAGAAACCATTTCAGGCCAGTGGGAACTGCAGCTCGGGACTCCCAACCTTGCCTGGGCTGTCTGGGGCAGCCATGGATGCTGTTCAAGGTGATTCAGAACTCAGACTCAGCCATGGGGTGAAACTCATTTTTTTCACACTGCTTGTCACATAGGGGCTTACACAGCTAAGGGGGTTTACCTGACTTAGGCACCTTCTCTTTCCAAAATGTGTGTCTCAGTCAGTTACCTCCAGACCCACAAGCCTTGCCTTCCTAGGGCAGCTGTAATTGCAGGCGTCCGGCCAACAGGATGGGCGCAGGCCCAGACGCCTGGGACACAGCGGCTCCGTGTTGAGACAGACACTCTCAAGGCTCAGGGCAGGCTCTGGACAAGAGGCTGGCCAGTGGCTGAACAGGGCCGAAGCGTTGATCCTGAAGGGCCATGACAGGCCAGGCTGCTGGGGAAGGGAGCTGAGGCTTTCTAGAAGCCTCCGGGCTTGAGGAGAGTCCTGGGTTCGGCACCACCAGGGCTTTTAAGTCCCCTCACCCTGGCCTGTGGTCGCAGCATGGGGTTGTATTTCTTGCTCTCTCAGGACTGTTGTGACTTCCTCTGGGGATGAGAAGCCCTGAGGAGAGGCAAGACTGGGGGAGTGTGTGAGGGGAGGGGCAGGGCTGGGACCGCTGAAGGGAAAGGCCACTTACAGATTGGACACAGAAAGCTGAGAAGAAAGCAGGGGATGGGCTGGGGTTTGGAGGCCAGTGGAGTAGACGGCAGGAAAAGCTCTAGGCGGGTCACATCGTATCAGAGCCTTCCTGAGCCTCACAAGGCGAAGCAGAAAGGCTGGAATAAAAACGGCCCTGAAGGGCTTCCCTGTGGCTCAGTGGTAAAGAATCCACCTGTCCATGCAGGAGACATGGATTCTATCCCTGATCCGGGAAGGTCTCACATGCAGCACAGCAACTGTGCCCGTGAGCCCTAACTACTGAGCCTGTGCTCTGGAGCCTGGGAGCTGTGACTACGGGAGCCCTTACACCTCGAACCCATGTTCTGCCACAAGAGACACCACTGCGGTGAGGAGCCGGTGCACCGAAACTAGAGAGGAGGCCATATGCTCCACAACGAGAGAAAAAGCCCACGCAGCAGCGGCAACCCAGCACAGCCAAAAAAAAATAAATAAAATGGGCTTTATTTTGGGGAGCTCCAAAATCACTGCAGATGGTGACTGCAGCCATGAAATTAAAAGATGTTTGCTCCTTGGAAGAAAAGCTATGGCCAACCTAGACAGCATATTAAAAAGCAGAGACATTTCTTTGCCAACAAAGGTGTGTCTAGTCAAAGCTATGGTTTTTCTAGTGGTTATTTATGGATGTGAGAGCTGGACTATAAAGAAAGCTGAGCACCAAAGAATTGGTGGTTTTGAACTGCAGTCTTGGAGAAGACTCTTGAGAGTCCCTTGGACTGCAAGGAGATCCAACCAGTCCATCCTAAAGGAGATCAGTCCTGGGTATTCATCGGAAGGACTGATGTTGAAGCTGAAACTCCAATACTTTGGCCATCTGATGCGAAGAGCTGACTCATTTGAAAAGATCCTGATGCTGGGAAAGACTGAAGGCAGGAGAAGGGGATGACAGAGGATGAGATGGTTGGATGGCATCACTGACTCAATGGACATGAGTTTGAGCAAGCTCTGGGAGTTGGTGATGGACAGGGAAGCCTGGCATGCTGCAGTCCATGGGGTTGCAAAGAGTCGGACATGACTGAGCAACTGAACTGAACTGAAAAGCCAGAGGGCAGTGCTCCCCTCTCCCAGAACTTGGGGTATCTCTCTTAAAGCACATTCCAGAGCAGGTCTGGCCTCCCCACCCCCCGCTCCCTCACTGCAACCTGGGTCTCTGTCGGAGCTGGCTCCCTCACTCAGCAGGCTAGAGATGGAGAATTGGAAGCTTGTCTTCAGGGCCGAGTTTCTCTGAAAGCGTTGCACCCTCTCTCTGTTACCTTGCTCCAGAGACCCTGCCTCTTCCAGGAAGCCCTCTGGTAGGGCCTCTGTGCTGCTCGTGGTGGGCCTCCATGGTGCCCCTGAGCCTAGCTCAGCTCTGGAGACACAACGATGGCTGCCTTGGGGTTGCTGCCCATTCTGGACAAGATGTGGGCTTCCTGCAGCCTTCAGCGCGGCCTGGGCACTTCTCCTTTCTCTCACTGGGCGGGTGGGCTCCTGGGGAAACAGGCAAGGTCTCCCCAGCCAGCTTTGCCCAGGTGCTGGAGTCGCAGTACACGGTCCAGAAGTCAAAGGTAGAGGCTGGGCGGTCAGATCCATGAAGAGGCTCTCAGGATTCTGCAGGGCTCGGTCGGGCTCCAGGTGGGAAAGGTCTGAACTCAGAGACCCTCTTGGGCCTAACTCTTTGCCCTTGGAAAAGAAGAAAAACGTTATTCTGCACGGAGAGCAAACAGGTCATGGACTCATCTCATTGGGACCCCTTGGCACACGAATTTTTCTTCCTTAAAAAAAAAAAAAAAAAAAAATCCCCCAGGCATCACCTGCTTTGAAATCCCTAAATGTAAACTTCAACCTGCAGATTCCAGCCAGGCTGGGGGTTCACTCAGGACTTGGAGGAACCGTTCGAGCAGGGACGGTCTGATGAAGGGATCAGTCAGGAATTCATAAAGTATTTATTTAGCTGCCCGAAGCACCCCACCCTCGCTCTCTTGTATGGAAGAATTGATGCAAAGTTTCCGAGACAAGCCTGCGATTGCGGCTGTCACCAAACAATGCCATATTTCTTTTCTTCTCTTAAATTCTAGGATCATTCTCTGTAAGAGGCCAATTTGTCTGTCAGGCAGGCAAAACAGGGGCCGCTCCCTGCCCTCATTAAACTGACAGCACGGGTTATTAGCAGAAAACGAAGCCCGCCCGCCATGAAGCCGGCCTCTGTTTTACGGCGAGCGCCAGGGAGATATTTTCAGTAATTAATTTGATAAATATATTAATTATGAATTGAGTTGACAGTACAATCAGATTGTCAGCCGTCCAGACAGCCTCTTGTGATAAAGCTCTGTGATGAAGTGGTTGGATTTCAGGCCTGTCATCCTTCTGGGCTGTCCCTTATCGCCCGTCTGCCCATTCACTCTGTAATTTCCTGCGCATTGTAATTAAATGGTGGCTTTCTGATTGGAAAGTGACTCCTCAAAACTTAATCTCTTTTTCTGTCCGAGCTTGGTAGGGGAGAGCTACAAAAAAAGCCCTTTGTTTCAGGGCAGTCTTCCTGTGAAGAAGCAGTTCTATTTCCCCCGCCCCTTTAAATACACCTCTCTGGTCCCCGGAGGGCACCTTGGAGGAGGGAGTGGGCTGGGAACTTCAAGAGGAGGAGGAGGAGGAGGGGTGGGCGGTGTGTCCAGCTGTGCGTCCTCTGGCTCTGCCTCCTTGGGCAGGTCACTGTTCCTCTCTGGGCCAAAGTGATCGCGTGTCCCCCACCACCCCACCCCCACCCCCAAGGCCTGAGATTCTGGGATCCTGAGAACAGAGCAGCTCTGCCCGCCTGGCCTCCCTCCAGAGGCCCAGGAAGGGAGGGAGGGAACAGCAAGCCAAGAGTCAGCTGTATTTCTGCAGGACAGGTCATTCGGGGAGTCCCTTGCCAGCACTTTTTTTTCCCTTTTGATGAAATTAATTATGAACACTGCCTGGGGTCATTTGACTCCGGAGATACATGTCAAGATAAAATATTTCAGAAACACTTATATTTAATAATTTAATACGGTGGTTCGCATTTGGGTGCAACAAAGGGAATTATTGGTAATTGCGAATTTTAAAGAGGCAGAAGGAAGCCCTGCAAGACGGAGGAAGCATGGGACAAAGCCAGGAAGGTCAGGAGGTTTTTGTTCGGCAGGCCCCGAGGCTTGATTTGAGGCTGAGAACCGAGGTCATTTTAGAATGCCTGGTGAAGGAGTCAACTCCAGAAGCCTTCTGAGGGGCAATGCTGGGGACCCCAGGGGTCCTGGGTGTTCTAGGGGCCCCGGGTACCCTGGCCAGCCAAGGAAAGAGCATGTTGGTCCTCAGGAACACTGTCCCTGTCCTCGGAGTCCCAGGAAATCTGTGATGTGAGCCTCAGAGAGGCTCAGGGCCGTTCCAGGCCTTGCAGATAAGAAACAAGATCCAGAGAAGCTCGGCCTCTGGGGCTGGTGCCCCCAGGACATGGGGCTCCATGGAAAGAACTGCGACTGTGCATGAGGAAGTTTCAAGTTTCAAGTTCAACTGCTCCTTGCCTGCCATGCCTCAGTTTTTTCTCTGTAAAATGGGCTAGTAAAGTACCTACCTCAGATTTGATGTGAAGATTATATAAAATAATGCAGGTAAGGTGTTTTTCAGAGTAGCCGAAGCACAGTAGAAGCGGAGCTGCTATCATCTATGCACATTAAGAGCTCAGTTAACATGAGCCCTGCCTGCTTCTCTCACTGCTTCGTTGTGCTACTCCCCATTCATGGCCCAGCAGGGGGATAGGACCCCCTCCCCTTTCGGAGCATGGCACAGTGGGTTCACTCCCAACAAGGGCTCAAACAAACTCGAGTCCTGGTTCTCAAACAACCCACCTAGTGGATTTGGGCAAACCCATCCCTGAAATGTAGGAAAGCAGGTGCTCAGAAGCTGCTCTGGTGGGTGTTCATCCAGCATGGGTGGTCACTGACTATCTGGGGTGAGAACTCCCCCTCTCCAGCGAGGTGAGCTAGGCAGTCCCTTCCTTGTTCTGGCACTTTGCTTTTTTCATCTTTAAAGTAAGGATGCTGTACTCGACCATTGGCAGCATCCCTGGAAAAGCCACCATGGCTCAAACTCTACATAGTAAAGTGTTAATCACTTAGCTGTGTCTGACTCTTTGAGACCCCCATGAACTGTAGCCTACCAGGCTCCTCTGTCCATGGGATTCTCCAGGCATGCTGGAGTGGGTCGCCACTCCTTTCTCCAGGGGATCTTCCTGACCCAGGGATCGAACCCAGGTCTACTGCATTGCAGATAGATTCTTTACCATCTGAGCCACCAGGGAAGCCCCAAAGTCTGCATAGTTTTAGTTCAACTCAGCTTTCTTCAGAAACTCAAGCATCTTACTGGAAAACTCAGTTTTTGTCTATCACTTGGAAATCATGGGCCCCACCATGATCAGAGAGCACAGCACGGCAGGAAGGATCAGATTACGTGCTCAAATTACAAGTTGGGGAGCCCCTGTTAGGGTTCCCACAAGTCAGGTTGCATATACTGGAGTCCCCACTGCCAGAAGAAACCCCAAGTTACACAAGCTTTCTTTGCATCTCACTGGAGGCGAAGCCAACACATCCATGCAAATCTCTATAATCAAGACATAAAGTTTTAGCATGAAGTAAGACAATTTTCACTCACCCTGGAAGTTGATTTCTATTCACGTCTCTTTCATGAACAAAGGCACAGTTATTCCCCCTCCCCTAAAGTTCAAGATTACAGTCCTTTTCTTAACTTTTCAAAGACAGCTTAAGTACTTTGAACACAACTGAAGTTGACTATTATCCTTCGTTAGATCATACTTGAATCTAGATTTTAACATGTTGCCATTATATTTCAAAGAAGAGACATGATTGCTCTTGAAAATTAAAAAAAAAAAAAAGAAAGAAAGAAAGAAAGTAAGACCAGAGGCAGGGTATTGTCTATTATCCCATCCTCTTCCCCAGAAATGTTCTGCTCAGAGCCAGCTGGGGTGCCATCTATTAAATCCCGAATGATGCAGCCTAAGCTTCTTTATTTTATACCAGGAGCGAGTGGTAAGTGGACGCAAATTGATTTTGGAGAGGGTGCTAAGCGATAATCCTTCCCAGGTTCCCAATAAAGAAGATATACTTATTGGAGGGAATTTTTAACTTCGGTTTGAACTTGCTGCTGCCTTTTTAGAGTCCAAGTGGAGACTACGGAGCTTTTGTGTGCCTGTCAGATGTCTTTACCTAATGCAGAGGGAGGAATGATAAATATGCAGAAGGCTTTGATGTGAATACCGAAGGGGCCTCCGGAGGGGCTGAGGAGAGGGCAGTTGACACTGCGGTTTTCATCCCTCGGTAGGGACGGAAGGCATGCTTGAAACTAAACGGCACCTGCAGAGAAGGCGCGCTGTTTCGGATTATGCCCTCGAAACCTGCGTTCCCCACCACCAGCTCGAGGACCCTGGCTCCGAGCTCTGCCTGGCAGGGGAACGCGAACTCGGGCAGGGGATAAAAGGCCAGGACTTTATTCTGTTTGCTGAGGAGCCCTTCTGATGAGCCCAGCAGCCGTCACTAAGAGATGCATGTGAAATCCAGCTACTTTTCTGCAGGCAGGAATAGGAAAGGGAAAAAACTCTCCAGAGATGAACAGATGAATCTGCTCTGCTCAGCTCCCTGTACCCCAGGGCCTCAGTTTCCCCATCTGTAGAGTAAGGGGGTTGGGCTAGATCTTATTGAAGGTAACTCTTCCCTGTTCAGGATAAAGTCGCGGCCCTGGTCCTGTGTTGGGTGGGCAGCTTGTGTAGGACCAGGGCTGGCCTCTCGGGAGGTATCTGTCTTAGTCCTTCCCTCCCAGGGCCAACCTCACTTCCTGGTGCAGTTGGAGGAGAAAAACCAGGGTGGAGGTGGGCGTGGGGCTGGGGCAGGGCACAGCAGGGATACCTAAGGCTCTGTGCCCAGATCCTGTGGTTCCGTGGGGGCCCGAAGGCTGTCTCTCTCTGATCTCGGCAAAGCGTCTTCTGCTGTTTGTGGGGAAGGACTGTCCTGCTAGGAGGCAGGAGACCACACTGCAGGCCTCCCACTGGAGCCTCACTGTGTCCGCATCACACATAGTCCACACGACACCCAAGGCAGACAGAGCCTCTCCTCAGCCCGACCTGTTGCCCGGGTCACACCGGGACTTTGAGGGTCCTGGACTCTTTAGGCTTCATGGACCCTTTCTTCCATAAAAACAACAAAGATTGTGTTTTACAGCTGCATGGATATGAAAATGGATATAAACCAGGCTGGATTTGTTGCTCTATATTCATGATTTTTATATTCATTTCTTTCTTCTGATTTCAAGAGGAATTAAAAAAAAAAACCTTTTTCATGGACCCTTAAAACATCATCGCAGGCCCCGTGCCTGATTGGTACGTTGAGTTGCACTCCCTAAGGAACTGTTCCCCTTCAGGAGCAGAGTCCACGCTTTGAATTTGTAGTCCTGATGACCAAAACCTGTCTAGTACTGGCCAGAAGGACAGAAGAGATAGGAACTATTTCTTCTGCTGAGTTATATTATCCGAAGGAAGTTAGGGGCCACCTTGGCTCACAGCACAGCCCAGCCCTGGGCAGGTACCCTGGTGCAGCGGACAGTGTGTGCTTTGGGGTCAGAGAGACCTGGGTCTCACCTCTCCCAAGGCTCTTCTTGCCTAATGACCTGGGGTGAGTTCTTCACTCTTGGCCTCAGTTTTGTAATCTGTAGAATGGGAATAATGCTACCTTGACTACAGGTCTCTTGAGGTACCCAGAGAGCCACTGTGAGGATGGGACGTGGTGACCACAGGACCAGCATCCTCCAGGAAGTCACCATGGCCAGTTGTTCCTTCGGTCCCACACCTGCATTCATGCCTGGCAGCCGCCACATGGTCCGATTCTTGCCTCAGAAGTTATGGGCCCAGTAACTGCCCCACTGGGGTTGACACCAAAATGAACACGGGGTCTGTTTTTGTTTCTCCTTCTTCAATAAGAGGTTTTCCAGGCAAATCAATTGGAAATGGTTATGTGGGGAATCGAGGTGCTGGGGGCCCTTGCAGAATTCTTTGTTAGCTCACCAGCCACAAACTTCTTACACGGTGGCCAATCTTAGCCCTTAAGACACTATGTGCGCCTCGGCCCTGAATCAAGTTAATGAGGGTTTCTGAAGGCTCCTGTAATTTCATGTGGAAACAGTGTCTTAAATTAATATTTTCCTTTGGTTCAAAAGGCTGCCTGTGCCTTTGGCCAAGTGTTCTGGCTGCCGGGAACCAGGGAGTGAGCCTGGGCAGAGGGCCCGGCAACGTGGGGGCAAAAGCCGTACACACCCATCAATAACGAGGAAACATCTCGCCCGGCGGCGTGAGTCCACCAAAAATGGTTTACGCCAGTTGAACACAAAAATCAATTCTGAAGCGCAGTATATCACAGCCCATAGATTACACGTGTCCAGTCAAAACAGCAAGGGGAGAAGAACAGAGGTGAGGATGAAGGAGGTTTTCATAAGTTCCAGACCCGAGAGCCCGCTGTCCTTCCATCGCAGGAGGTAGGGGCCAGCACCTGGGGAGGCTGGAAGTATGTTCCAGAAGGTGACAAACTCCTGCCTGAGCCGCTGCCCCAGAGTGAGAGTGAGGAGGTGGAAGAGGCTGACCGAGGCAGGGCCCAACACGCAGCTCTGGTTCATGATCACCGCAGAATAACCACAGAGATCCCTGTGCCCACAGAGGCCTCACACCTGTTCTGCCAGGCCTTTCTTTTCCTCTGTCTTGACTTCTGGAGCTGGGGGCAGGGCGACAGTGGTCAGGAGGGTGGCGGGGCTGAGCCAGGTGCCCCGGGATCCCGAAGCAACAGCATCACTTCTGACTTGGGACAGCGAAGCT
Source organism: Bos taurus (assembly GCF_002263795.3). Lineage (NCBI taxonomy): Eukaryota > Metazoa > Chordata > Mammalia > Artiodactyla > Bovidae > Bos > Bos taurus. The sequence continues at coordinate 43,296,257 of NC_037353.1, forward strand.
CTCGGGGTGGGGAGGAGGGCACGGGGTGGAAGGCTGGTCCTTGGAAAGCATCACGTGGGGTCCTTTCCCAGGGAAGATCACTGTCCTGTGCAAGTCTTCCTGATGAGGGGGCCCGGTGTTTAACTGGGGTACACGGTAGGAAGCACAGACATTGTTGAGAGGAAGCACAGGTGGCTTTTGAATGGGAAGAACCTCTCCTCCCTTTGGGAGAAAGTGGGCTTGGGAGGTCCTTCACATGCACCCCCGAAGTGGACTTGCTTTGCCAAGAGCTAAGGGGGACCCCACATGGTGCTTTCCAAGGACCAGCTATCTGCCCCTGTTCCGAGCCCTTTGCTGTCCCAAGTCAGAGGTGGTGCTGCGTCTTCCCCCTCCTGGGGCACCTGGCTCAGGCTCCCACCCACCTGGCCACCGATGCCCACTCCCAGCTCCAGCGGGCGCCACCTGGGGCCTGTCATGTTCTCAGCATCACCTCCAACCTCCTGGCTGCTGGTGCCCCATCTGATGCCTCATCCACTTCCAGGGAAAATGCGGGCCAGCCTGGCTGAGGTGCAGAGCACGTGGCTCTGGACACAGATCCCTCTCAGGAACCTCCGTGATGGCCCCAAGGAGCTGTTCCACTTGAAAGCCACGGTAACCCTCAGAGGCTGCCTAGTCTGGCCCATTCTTTGCAGAGATGGGGAAACCAAGGGATCGTTCAGGGTCACAGGGCAAGGGAGGTCTAGGAGAGGAGCAGGGCAGCCAGAGTCCTCCCCAGGGTAGTCCTCCCCAGGGTAGTCCTCCCGTCCCTAGCATGAGGCTCGGGTGCTGGAACCAGGTGTAGCTCCCCGCCTGCTGATGGGTGGAGATCCCACCCATTACCAGCCAGCATCCCATCCCCTTCCCTTTCCTTTCAGCAGGAGGTTCCCAATGAGGCAGCAGGGAGGGGCCTCTCTTAGGGATTGGAGATGTCCCTCAGCTCCTAATCCCCCTTAAGTGAACAGCCTCTCTGATCTGTACCAACCAGGATTCTCACTGGAGCCCAGTGAGCCGCAGGATATCTGCAGGGTTTGGGGAAACATCTCCTGAGGCTAAGTTTGAGTCCACATGCTGATGACATACTAGCAGTGTGGCATCTCTGCCTCACTTGGGAGGGAAGGATTCAGGGGACCAGGGAACCAACCACCATCTCTGTGGACAGTGATCCCCTTCGAGGGAATCGCGGCTGAACCAAACACTTGGTTGCCTGCTTCCCCCCTCAGAACAGAGTCACCCTCTGCTCTGCAGGCCTCCCAAACTTCCCAGGCCTGCCCCCAGGGGTAGCCTCATATGGACCGGTGCAGAGCTCTCCTCTACCCGCTGAGTCTTCTGCACTAGGACCCTCAGGCCTGAGCTGAACCCTGAGGCCCCGCAGAAAGCAAGACCCAGCCTTGTCCACAAATGGAGCTCGACAAGTGGACAAGACAGGGTCCTAAAGCTCAAAACTCTTCTGAACGCCAGGGTTTTTCACTCCATTTAAACTCTTCATTTACTTGTTCAACCAATACTTACCTATTAGGCGCCAAAATATGAAGAAGGCCAGGATAGATCCTGGGGATGGAGCAGTGAATATGATGCTATCTCTATTGCTTTTATGGAGCCTTCATCCCCCTCCCCTCCCCACATCCTCTGTGCTCAAACTGCAGGACATGAACCTGGCCAGCCCCAGGCCTTCACCTGGGCTGACTTCCTTGCTTGGACCAGCTGCAGCTTCCCCCATCATCCTTCTTCACCTGGCAAACTCCACACCGTCTTCTGGAGCCCAGATCAAAAGTCCCTTCCTGTGTCATTCTGGAGGCTCTGGCAGAAGCAGACCCTGGGGCTGTGCCTGTGATCAAGCCCACATCTGGAGGTCTTGTGATTCTTTACTTAGAAGCCCTCCTCCCCACAAACCTGTGATGGTTGGAGCTGGACCAGGGTTGGGAGGTGGGGTCTACATCCTGAGCCGTCTCTGTGTTCCCAATACTCTGCACAGAGCCCTGCTGTCTTTTGATGTCATGGTTAAATACTCTGCAGCACACACAATGTTCTTAACTTCTGCCTCCTCTACTCTGGTAAGAAACTATAGTTAAGTCCAACATGTCAATGGCACAGTGATCCATTTTTTGGAAATGCAGTGAAGGGGGTAGGCAGTGAAGATTGGGAAGTTCAGAAAGGAAGATAATACAGAGCTTGGGTCCACACATGAGGTCCAGGCCCCATGCACCATGAGGGCCTTAGTTCCGCGAAGTGAAAGGTGGTCTGGCCCTCTGGGCTCCATACCACGGGCAAAGCCGAAGCTGCCTGGGGGTTGCCAGCTCTCTCTCACTTGTTAGAAATAGAGAACCTCACTGTGATGAGCACTGCCTCCATTCCACGTGGTCCAGCCATCTGCCAGAAACCCCTCCAACTGGATCACCAACAATGCTCAGAGTAAGAAGACTTGAAAATCTCTTAATTGATTAAATGAATGAGTGACTGATTAAGGAATCAAATCTAAGCTGAAACAGTTGACAAATGAAATTATGACTCTGTCATGCAGACCTACAGGAGGATTAATGCGTAAACATCTGTGGAGCCCCCAGCAGTTCAGAAAAGGATCAAGCAAGGAAGCCAGCAAGCTCTCATTTCAAGGCTGGGGAGTCTAAAGTCTGGGGAAGTCCAGACGTTCCTAAACACACAAATCCAAGTTCATTCATTCATTTAGTCAGTTAATATGTGTTAATGGGCTACTGTTGCTGGGCACTCTTCTATATATGTGGGATACACCTGTGAATAAAACAGAAGAAAATCTACTTGGAGAGATAGATCATAAGCAAAGCCACAATGAATGAGTAAATTATATAGTATGTTATGGGCTTCCTGGGTGGTGCTAGTGGTAAAGAATCTACCTGACAATGGAGGGGACATAAGAGACAGACGTTTGATCCCTGGGTTTGGAAGACTCCCTGGAGGAGGGCATAGCAACCCACTCCAGTATTCTTGCCTGGAGAACCCCATGGACAGAGGAGCTTGGCGGGCTGCAGTCCATAGGGCCGCACAGAGTCGAACACGACTAGAGTGACTTGGCACACACACACACACATGTTACAAGGTGAAAAATGCAAGGTGGAAAAATAGACCAAATTAAGGGGACTGAGCATGTGTGTGTGGAGGGAGTGTGGGATGGGATTAAATACTGAAATTTAAGCAGGGTGGATGGGGTAGACCACACTGAGCAAGTGAGACTGGAATAAGGATTTTTGGAGGAGTTTGCATCTCGCTACCTTGCAGGTTTGCACTAAGAGCTTAGCACATGGCAGCTGCTCTGGAAGGTGAAGTCACCCTCTTCCTCCTCGTCACCATCATCACCACCTTCATTGTCATGACTTTTAACTTTGCGCTTCCATCTGGAACTTGCATGCTCCCTCCTCCTCTTATTTTGTGTCTCCCTCAGGATGACTAGCGGTGGAGAAAGTGCTGAAAGCCATGGGCTCACAGCTGCCGTTTCCAAGGGCCCCGCCTCCCAGGAGGACGTTCCTGGGACTTCCAGCCCAGGGGGGTTGCTGCTGCTCCAAGGTGAAGGAAATTATCAAGAACTGTGGAGGGTCTGAGACTTTGATTCTCTTTGTGAGTCAACAGGTGTACACGAAACCTGCAGTTTCGTGGATGCTGGAAGAAGACACGAGACTCCTGGGTCAGAGACCAAGGGTAGTTTATCACTCAGAGCAGGACCCAGAGTGTCAGTACTGGCAGAAGTTCTCTAAGACCTGGTTCCAACAGGACAATGTGATGTGGGCCAGGTGATGCCCTGCACAGGCAATGAGCTGAAGTCTGAAAAAATTAGTCCAGGATAAGGGCAGTTAGCGCCTCTGCTCTTATGACGTGCAGAAGTACGAGGAACCCATTAAGAATTGTCTCCCAACAGACTCAGGGAATCTGAGAGCAAAATACATGTTTATCTGTCTTTTGGAAACTCTGGGATGAGGGAGAATTCAGGTTCATACTTTAGGGACTTCTCTGCTTCTGCCATTAGTTCAGGGAGGCAATTAGTTCTTGGCTCTGGTCATAGTCCTGGCTTTGAATCCCAGCTCAGTCACTTTTCTAGGGGTATAACTCTGGGCAATTTGCTTTTACTGTCCCTATCCTTAAACTGTCCAGCACTCTTGCCTGGAAAATCCCATTGACGGAGGAGCCTGGTGGGCTACAGTCCATGGGGTCTCGAAGAGTCGGACATGACTGAGCGACTTCACTTTCACTTTTCACTTTCATGCATTGGAGAAGGCAATGGCAACCCACTCCAGTGTTCTTGCCTGGAGAATCCCAGGGACGAGGGAGCCTGGTGGGCTGCCGTCTATGGGATCGCACAGAATCGGACACGACTGAAGTGACTTAGCAGCAGCAGCATCCTTAAACTGGGCCACCGAGGACGGCGGCTCAGCAAGTAAAGAATCCACCTGTAATGTGGGAGACCTAGGTTCAATCTTTAGGTTGGGAAGATCCCCTGCGGGAGGGCATGACAACCCACTCCAGTATTCTTGCCTGCAGAACCCTCATGGACAGAGAAGCCTGGCGGGCTACAGCCCATAAGGTCACAAAGAGTCGGACACAACTGAGTGACTCAACACAGCATCCTTAAACTAAGTATAACAGTGTTCCTACTTTGGAAGCTTCTTGGGAGGACCGAATGATATAATGTTTCAACAAGGCTTAGCTCAATGCCTGGCATATGGCAAGGGCTCGGTCAATGATAAAGATGGCAGGGATGATGGCTTTCCAGAAAGAGAAACATGGGTCACAGGAAACCTGCTGGAGATTGGTGGCCCGGCCAGGTAATAAACTGTGAGCTGGCCCTCTGATGCCAGAGGGAGGGGAGAGAGAGATTTTTCATCCTTCTAGGCAGTGATTGCTTTGGGCCTTTAGGATTGAACTCTGTTTCAGAGTTTAATGTCCTAGAATTTGTTTACATGTGTCTTCAGAAACTGTGTGCCACACTCACAGTCTGAGCAGGGGTTCTTGCTTCTAAGAAGTCTTTTTTATAATCTCAAAATTGAATCCAGGGTTTTCAATTTGTCCTTAGGGACCGCATTGCTATGTATGCCGCTGATGATTAAATAGGTCAAGCAGATCCTTGAGCTGATTGTTTTTTTCATAAGCCATATAGCCAGAAACCCTAAGGAGATAGGGATTTCATTTTGGTGAAGAGTCAGTCAACTCAGTTCACTCTCTCCTGTGTGTGTTATGTGACCGGCAGTAGAGTGACCCAACAGTGTGTATGGCACAAGGCCTCCCTCGCGGAGCTTGGAAGCACCTTGACCATAATTCATATGAAAGGCAGGACTTAAATGTCATACAGGGAGGAAAGAAGGAGATGGGCAGAGAGAGACGGGGGAGGGGTGGGGTGGTACAGAGAGCAAGAGAGAGAATTAGACTATCGTTGAGGAGACCATGGTCGGCATCCTGAAAGCCTGTGGGCGGGGCCTTGAGGAGCATGATGTATTACAACAGCCAAGTCCTGGACTTGCCCTGGATTCCAGTCCTGACCGCCTCTGTGACCTTGGCCAAATGATTTAACCTCCAATTTCTCTGGGGTGTTTTGGGTTTTCTCTCTTGTAAATAGAGGACATTAACACCTGCCTTGTAGGACCTTGTGAAACTCAGTGATTGAAATGATTGGCAGGCATGACAAGCAGTGGGTTCAGTAAACGGCATTTAAAAAATTGTGGGCGAGGCCTTCCTTAGCAGTCCAGTGATTAAGACTCTGTGCTTCCACGTCTGTGGGTGCACGTTCTATCCCTGGCTGGGGAATTAAGATCTAGCATGCAGATGGTAAAGAGTCTGCCTGCAATGCAGGAGACCCAGGTTCAATCCCCGGGTGGGGAAGATCCCCTGGAGAAGGGAACGGCTACCCACTCCAGTATTCTGGCCTGGAAAATTCCATGGACAGAGGAGCCTGGTGGACTATAGTCCATGGGGTCGCAAAGAGTCAGAGAAGACTGAGTGACTGAGAGACACATATACTCCAGCGCGTCACGCCCGAAATAAAAAAAGCTGTGGGCAACACTCATAGGTCAGCTCCTAGGAAACAGACTCAGATGGAAGTTCACAGGGAGGGCCCTCGGGAGCAGCATCTGTGAAGTGTGGATGGATGCAGGAGGGCCAGAAGGATATAGGGATGTGGGTGCAGCGGCAGCTGAGAGCTCAGCGACGGCCCTTGAGCTGAGTGGCTCTCTGGAGTGGTCCTGAACTGAGGCAGGGGGCTGGATCTTGTGCCACCTGGTCAGCCTCTCTGCAGATGGGGCCGGTCCCTGGTGAGTGGCAGAACCTGCGGCCAGGCAGCTCCCTGGGAGGTCTGGGCTGCGAGTCATTAGTAGCCAACACTCTCAGCGGCTGGGGGGATATGTGCCTTGTTCCAGAAGGAGCAGAGTATCAAAGAGCCAAGTGCTACTTCTCCAAGAGAACTAGAGAATCCACAGAGAGTCACATTAGCTCAGTCAGAGGCTCCATTCGCAAAGCCAGCATGGTGACAATCACCCGCCTCATCTAGGTGGTCAAAGCTCAGGGCGCTACAGTGAACTGCAAAATTTGGGCAGTGTTCAAAGCCAGCCTGGGCGCCTCCAGTCCGAATTCCACTTGCTTAGTCACCTGAGATTTCTGGACAATTCCCTCGCCCCCTTTCAGCATATCTCCTTCCCCCATTCATCTCTCTGCCACTGACATTTGGCAACTTGAACTCCCCTCCTTCGTTCTAAGTTCTCAGGGAGTCAGAAATTCCAGGCTTCAGGCATGTCTGCCCATGTGATAGCAGTCTTCAAGGACCTTTATTTGCATGGAGTGTAAAGTGAAGTCCATGAACTACTATTTATAATCAAACAAAGACTGCAAATCCTTCAGGAGACACCACAATTTCTGGCCCCACCCAAAGCAAAGAAACCACTGAGGACTTTTTCCAAATGAAAATGAATCCATTGTTAGCTCTAATTTTATGGGTGCCAAAGCCTGAGGTCTTTGAGGTTCAAGCTCAGCCTGAACTAAGGTATTTTGCAGTTTCTTCTTCCCAGCCCACTGGAATTTAGCAATTTTTATGGAAGTCAAAACTGCCAATTAAGGATGGTTCTCTAATAGGCAAATAATACTGACATTTACCCAAGAAAAGCTAGATTCCCCTTAGAACATTTTCTTGTTTACTGAAACTCTCTTGAGTTAACAGTAGCTCCAAAAGGAAGAAACTCATCTATTGGAAAATCACGCGATGCTATGGAAAAACTCAAACAGCCTTTTTGGCCAAGCCAATATCTGACCCTTCCCCAGATACCCTGATACAGACCCGTGAGTTTTGATTCTGAGTGTGGACAGGCATCGTTCTCTGTTCTTTTCCCATCCCAGCATCCCGCTAGTCACTGATTAATGAAATTGGCAGCTGAATTTCTGAGCCCCTCAAAATGTGCCCAGAGTCCATATGAACATTCAGTTTCAGGGCTCCTCTTTGTAGGGTTCTTGTAATAGGAATTATTGAAAGCAACTTAAAGGCCCCATAACAGAGAATCAGTTGAATAAATTGTGGCAGAGATCTTCATTAGAAGGTTATGCAGCCGTGAAAATGATATTGCAGAAGGATATTCCGTGGCGTGAAAAATGTTGGCGGGGCAAGCTACAAAAGAGCACCAAGAGTATGATCCATTTTCATAAACACGGGTACGCATGTGGCTGAACATCAGAGGTGCCTTCCCCAGGGGTGAAATTACTGGAGGTTCCATTTCCTCCTTTCTTGCTCTCCTCTTTCTCACTTTTCTGCAATCCACATGTATATATTTCTTACAAAATCAAGAGATGAAAAGTTAAAAAGGAGGTACAGAAGAGAGGATTCTCAGTGTAAGGAGCAAACAGCTTTTAGTGTTCAAAGCCCAAGTTCTTGCCATCATAGCCCTGGCTCCTGTTAGGCTGACCACCGGCAATACAGGAAGGCCAAGTTTATTTGTGATGGACAAGAAAGGTAGCGTGGCCAAGGGCAAGGGACATTTCAGTCTGATTGGTCTCTACCTTCTGGGGGAAAAAAAAATCCAAAGGTAGTGTCATGCCTTCTCTGAAAGTCTGCTTGCTCTGATGCCCCATCTTGGGGCCCTTTTGGAGAACTCCATGACGTCAGCAGTTAGGACATCACCCCAGTGGTTTTGCTCTGGGCAACACGGCCGCATCCTCTGCTGCCGTCCTGGGTGATCTGAGGGCTGGGGACAGGGCTCCAGTACCTGCCAAGCTGCTGGCTCCCTGTTGCGCAGCTGAACCGGAGGACGCTGAGTCCCTAGGGGGCGGACATCCTCCTGCTTCGGGGCACAGAGCGGGGCGGGCGCCAGCCTGAGCAGCGGAGGTGTTGACAGTGCTGGCTATCTGCAGATCTTGCTGCGGCTAAGGTTGCGTGGTTTGCAATTAGAAGAGAGGTCCGGGGGCCTGGGAGATCATTTCCTTCAGCAGCTTATCATTTGGGCAAAATCTGGGGCTGTCAGGCTTAGCTGGCTGGCCCTGCCTGCTCCCTCTGCCCTCACCGACTCCTGCCCGGACAGCCCTGGCACCCTTGAGCCCCAGAAAAGCTGCTCCCCGCTCCCCTGGTGGACCTCCAACCACCAGGGTGCTTTCTAAGCAGACTGTGTTGTGTGCTTGCTGGGCCTGTCCTGGAGGAATTTTCCCCAACCACACTTTCCCCATCCCCTAGCCCAGGACCCCTTACTGCTCCCTCTTGGTACATTTCACAGTGTGTGGTTATTCATGCATTTGTATCATGCTGAGTCACTTTTTTTGCCCCAATTCAACTACAGGCTTGTTTTTGTTCATAGGCTCTCACTGTACCAAGCTCAGAGCCTGGCACAGAGCAGGCTCTCAAGAATAATAAGAGTGAATGCATGCATGCATGCATGATCAGTGCATGACAGCCATGAATAACATTCTAACCTTAAATCATGTTTGCTTAAAACCAGCCCTCCTGGCCTGAGTCCAGGTTCAACAAGCCATGAGCTGTGTGACTGTGGGCAGGTTGCAAGCCTATGAGATTGTTCCCTTCTCTGTCAAACGTGGACGCAAATAGTCCTTTTAGCATATGCTTGTAATGAAGGTTGTAGCGATGATGCCTCTGAGGCTCTGGTGCAGGAGCAAGCGCTGAATGAGACTGCTATGATTATTTCTGTTCTGGTTCATTCTTGACTTTATTATTCTGTCCTTTGAGTCTCTTCCAGCCAGAGCTGGAGGTCAGCCCTGTTTATAAAATTTCCTGATGTCTACATGGATCTGGGCCTCTCCACCCGGCGGCATGCTCCTTTGTCCTCTCGGGTTTGGTGCTGCAGAGAAAAGGAAATGGGCACCTCTTTGCTCTAAGAGTCTTGGCAAACACAGGGGGAGAATCCAGTTCCCTGTCTCCCACCTGGAACTCAGTCTGGTTTACTGTGCAGCTAGTGGCATGGTCCCTGGGTTGTCAATGCAGGAGAGTGGCCCATCAGGAAGGGGGCTCCAGGTTTTGCAGGAAAGAGGACAATGGGCTGCCCTCTCTTTCCTCCCAGGCCAGGTTCCACAGAGGTCTGGCCTCTGCAACTGAAGAAGGATCCAGCTGTGTCTGTTTCAGTCTGGACGTTCCCATGGGGTGGAACCTCTGGGAGGGAAATCACCCTGGAGAAGTTCTATGCCGACACGGGACACAGGGACATGGGGAATGGCTTCTCTGGCCCATTAACAACAAGGAACATGTAAGAGTCTGCTTTCAGCCCTTCAGTTTCAGCGGGGCTCAGAGAGGTACAGCACCGCTCACAAGGCCACACGGCTGCTAAGATGCAGGGCAGTGTTTCCAACAGTTCTGTCCTTCCAAAGGTTCCTGTTAGCCACACTACCTCTGCACTCAGCCTTTTGGCTTCAGGTTCACCTGGACATGGCTTTGATGACCTACAATTTTATGATGGGAGCATTTGCACACACATTTAATTGCCAAATTTTAACCTCAGGTCTTGGCCAAGTCCAGAGAAACCAAAGATGAAGAAGACTGGCTCCCGACCAACAGGATCTTGGTTTACTAAGGAAGCCGGCAAAGTAGTATCTCATACAGAGTTTCCTACAGTGCCACGTGGTAGTAATTTATCTTAATTTTATTCTTTTTGTTTTTCTAGCAAATATTTATTGATCCCTGGGTCAGGAAGACCCCTGGGGTAGGAAATGGCAACCTACTCCAGTATTTTTGCCTGGAGAATTCCATGCATAGAGGAGCACCTGGTGGGCTACAGTCCATGGGGTTGCAAAGAGTCAGACATGACAGAGCAACTGAAAGAACAACTACTCCGTGCCACCCAGTGTGCTCCAGGCCAGGAATACCACCGTGTGCAAAAATAAGAAGGCACAGTGCCTGACCCCAGTGTTCATCGCAGCACTGTTATGCTAGCCAAGACAAGGAAGCAACCTAAATATCCATCGGCAGAGGGATGGATAAAGAAGACATGGTAATATATACAAAGGAATGTTATTCAGCCTTTAAAAGGATTAAGTTAATGCCACTTTGCAGTAGCGTGGATGGACCTAGAGATTGTTATACTGAGTGAGGTAAGTCGGCAGAGAAGGAGAAATATCATATGACACCCCTTATATGTGGGATCTAAAAAGAAATGATACAAATGAATTTCCTTACAAACCAGAAAGAGAGGCATAGACTTAGAAAACAAACTTATGGTTGTCAGGGGGAAGGGATAGTTAGCGAGTTTGGGAAGGTCATGTACACACTGCTATATTTAAAGTGGATAACTAACGAGGACCTAATGTACGACACATGGAACTCTACTCAATCTTACGTGCCAGTCTAGATGGCAGGGCAGGTCTGGGGGAGAATAGATACAAGTATGTGTATGGCTGAGTCCCTTCACTGTTCACCCGAAACTACCGCAACATTGTTAATCAGCTATACCTCCATTCAAAATAAAAAGTTTAAAGTTTAATTTAAAAAAAAGACATGATGCTTGTCCTTATGGGATTTAGATGGAGAGACATTAAATAAGCATTCAAATTAGTGGGTTGATCAGCGCAGAGGAGAGGTAAATTTGTCCCAGTCGGAGATCAGATGAGGCTCCCCTGTGGAGCAGACATTGAACCAAAGTCTGGAGGCTGAATGGGATGTTGCTAAGTAAAGGAGGAGGGAAGAGGTTTTCAGGTTGGAGGGATGGGCTATGCGAAGGTCCTGGGGCAGAGAGGTGCATATGAGGGGCTGTGAGAAGGCCAGGGAAACAAGAGTGCAGAGGAGGACGTGATGCAAGGAGAGACAGGACAGACAGCCACTGGAGTTTTGTCTTTACCCTTTGAAAAATGAGAAGCCATTGCAGGGCTGGAAGCCAGGCAAGGACACAGTTAGATTTCCATTTTTAAAAGATTGCTTTCATGGCAGAGAGTGAACCCTGTATTGGATAGAGGTGGGACTTGGGGTGGCAGACAAGAGAGACATCATTGCCAAGACCCTGATGAGCAGAGACGGTTGCCTAGAGTAAGGTGAGGGCAGGACAGGTGGGAGGAATGGCAGGTTGGAGAGAGATTTAGGAAGAGCTGTGCACAGGACTTGATTACAGATTCGATGTGGTCAGTTTAGGAGTGTGGGTATGTCAAGGATGGCTCAGATGTTCCTGGTCTTGGGCTCAATGAATATTGATTTTGGTGGGTGAGGTGTGGAAGGATGGCCAGATTAGAGAGGTGAGACCGTAGGTCCCATTTTGCAGATGTTTGGTTTGAGGGACATCCAGGTGGAGATGCAGTATGGATACTTGGTGTGAACCACAGAGGGGAGGTCTGCCAAGGCTGGTCTCGGAGCCGCCACTTAGGGGTGCTTGTCACAGCCTTGGATGCAAGAGGTCTCCTGGAAGCAAACCATGAGAAAAGAGGTAAGGGTTGAGGAGGGTCCCTGGAAGACCCCAGCACATGGGAGAGGACAGTTTGCAAAGGATATAGAACAGAGACCAGAGAAGAGAGTGAACAAGCATTTCACCACAGAGGACAAGGCCAGAGCCATCCAGGTGGAAGTGATGGGCAGTGCTGAACACGCAGAGGGGGAAATGATGATTGGGGAATGACCATCCACCCGAGTGACACCGTTTCAGGTGACAAAGCCCGAGGCTCAGAGCGGTAAGGTGACTGAGGACTGTTATCAGCTAAGACAGGGCTGGGCCAAGACTTGAGCCCGAGTTTTCCGGTTGCCTTCTTTCAGTGCTCTTTCTAACACACATAAACACGCTGTGAACAGGGACCTCTGAAGTCTATAGATGCCACAGGGTCAGCCTTAGCTTTTCCACACTAACTCATACCCCAGATCTCCACAGTAGCTGAGGATCACTGTTTGCTCACATTAGACACAGGCTGAGGGCCAGCTGGACTCGGGCCAAGGGGTGGCCTTGTGTAGGCCATGCCTGTTCTGGAGTTGGCGGGGAAGAACATGCATGAGGCCGTCAGAGGTCAGAGGGCCTGGGTCTGGGGTATGGATCGGGGGTGAATCTGCGTGGATTCCATCTCAGGTCACACGTGTAGAGGTTCAGCTGCATGGCTGAGGGGCTCGTTTCATTTGAACCTGGACATTAAGGGCAGGCTTAGCATTGTACTGTATATAAAAAGCTTGTTTCACTTTTAGGTGGTTTATAGGTGATCATTCTACTGTCTTTGGTCACAGGCCTTGAGTGACACTTATTCCTTGCATCGTATGTGCTGGTCCTTTTAAAGCTGTTTATGATTTCATATGGCTTTCTCTTCTGGTTTGAAGTGCAAGCCTGCTATTAACGTGGAGCTAGTTTTCCCACCCCACCCCCAAACGCAAATGAACAGCATATACTTGAAAAAGGTACTTTATGTACAAAATGAAATAAATGAAAACTAAAACATCAAAGAAATACAATTTAACAAATCAGATTTCCATTTCAAAATGAGAATCCTGAGCTTGGCACAGAGACATGGAAACTCTTATAACTGTTGTAAATTGGCCTAACCTTTCCTTTTGGAAAGCAATTTAGCAGTGTATAAGATGTTCATATTTGTTAAATCAGTAGTTCCACTTCTGGGAATGTATCCCAAGAAAGTAATCCCAAGAAAAGAAGCAAAACTAAAGCTCTGTGGTCAGAGGCGTGGAATGCAGTGTTATTTATCAGAGAAAAGCAGAAGAAAGCTACAAAAATATCCAATTCCCAGGGAAACCTCTTAAAATTCTGTATAGAATAAGGTAGAATGCAACTGTAACTAAAAAATAAAAAAATAATGTTATCCAGACTGTAGATTATTTTATGCTCTTTCTTGAAAATATTTTACAGATTTTTTTCTTAAAAGTCTTTTGGGGGATATAACTGATATGCAGAAACCTGCACATATTTAATTTGATAAGATGCGATGTGAGTGAAACTGTGACTGCAATGAAGATATTGTATACATTTAACCACCTCCAGAGTTTACCTTGGGGTTTTTCCCATCTCTTCCACCAGCCCCTTCTAACCTCCCTCATTTTCAGGCAATACTCATCCAATCTCTGTTATTGTAGTTTATTTTCCAGAATTTTAACTGGAGTCATACAGTATGAGGGGCTTCCCTTATAGCTCAGTCGATAAAGAATCTGCCTGCAATGCAGGAGACCCGGGTTTGATTCCTGGGTCAGGAAGATCCCCTGGAGAAGGAAATGGCAACCCACTCCAGTATTCTTGCCTGGGAAATGCCATGGACAGAGGAGCCTGGCGGGCTACAGTCCTTGGGGTCGCAAGAGTCGGACACACTTAGCGACTAAACCACCACCACCATCATACAGTGTGAATTCTTGTTTGTCTGATTTCTGCCTTTTTTATTTAGCATTGCTGTTTTGAGAACCATCTCCCTTATTCTCTGTAGCAGTAGTTGAACCCTATTAATTGCTTAGTAGTATTGCATTATATGGGCTTCCCAAGTGGCTCAATGGGATGCAATTCAAAAGACACAGGAGATGCAGGCTCGATCTCTAGGGTGGAAGATCCCCTGGAGAAGGAAATGGCAACCCCCTCCAGTATTCTTTTGTGGGAAATCCTGTGGACAGAGGAGCCTGGCGGGCTCCAGTCCATGACGTTGCAAAAGACTTGGACGTGACTTGGAGACTAAGCAACGGCAATGCTATTAGACAGATGAACCACAATTGGCTTATCTTTCATACACAGGTGGACATTTGGGTTGTTTCCAGTTTTGAGCTATTACAAATAAAGTTACTATTAATAATCAAGTGCAAACCTTTGTAAGGACATATGCTTACATTTCTTTGGAGTAAATACTTCAGAATGGAGTGAGTGTGCCATAGGGCAGGTGTATATTTAACTTTCAAAGAATTTGCAAACTCTTCCCAAAGTGGCTGTATCACCCTGTACTCCCACCAACAGTGAATGATGACTATGCTTTCTTGCCAGTGACTGGTACAGGCAGTTTTTTAACATTCAGATGTCCTAATAAGTGAGTCTATGATATCTAAACTGTATTTTTATTTGCATTTTTGTTGTTGTTCAGTTACTAAGTCACATCTGACTCCTTGCGACACCATGGACTACAGCATGCCACACTTCCCTGTCCTTTACTGTCTCCCAGAATTTGCTCAAACTCTGTCCATTGAGTCAGTGATGCCATCTGACCATCTCATCCTCTGTCGCCCACTTCTTCTCCTGCCCTCAATCTTCCCAGTGTTGAGATCTTTTCCAGTGAGTCAGCTCTTCACATTTCCGAGGGTAGACATTCTAAATTTCATATATATCAGTTTTTGCGTTTTTAGAAAATGAATTTTGTGTTGTTTTTAAGAAATATTGGCCAACATCAAGGTGACAGTAGAGGTTTCATAATTTTTGGTTTTACGCTTACCTCTTTGTTCTTCATTGAGTTAATTTTGTATAGAGTAAGAGATATGGTTCATTTTTGCACGTGGCTATCCAGTGATTTTAGCATCGTTTGTGCACAAGACTTTTTCTCCACTAAATGGTCTTTGAACCTCTGTTGAAATGAATTGACCACACATGTGTGGGTCTCGGAGAAGGCAATGGCATCCCACTCCAGTACTCTTGCGTGGAAAGTCCCATGGGCGGAGGAGCCTGGTAGGCTGCAGTCCGTGGGGTCACTAAGAGTCAGCCACAACTGAGTGACTTCACTTTCACTTTTCACTTTCATGCATTGGAGAAGGAAATGGCAACCCACTCCAGTGTTCTTGCCTGGAGAATCCCAGGGACGGGGGAGCCTGGTGGGCTGCCGTCTATGGGGTCGCACAGAGTCGGACACGACTGAAGTGACTTAGCAGCAGCAGCAGTGTGGGTCTGTTTCTGGGCTCTTTATTCTGATCTATTTATCTATACTAACACCAATACTACACTGTTTTGGTTACTCTGACTTTATGATAAGTCTGGAAGTCAGGCATGGGTTTTCGTGATGGCTCAGATAGTAAAGAATCTGCCCACAATGAGGGAGACCCAGGTTCAATTCCTGGGTCAGGAAGATCCCCTGGAGAAGGGAATGGCAACCCACTGTAGTATCCTTGCCTGGAGAATTCCATGAATGGAGGAGCCTGGCAGGCTACAGTCCATGGGGGTCAAACACTGCTGAGTGACTAACACTGGAGGTCAGGCAATGTAAGTTCTCCAACTTTGTTCTTCTTTTTCAAAGCTTTTTGGCTATTCTTAGGATTTTAATTTTCCATATGAATTTTAGAATTGTCTTGTCAATGTCTAAAAAGAATCCTCCTGGGACTTTGATTGCATTAAATCTGTAAATAAATTTGGCATAAAATAGACATCTTAGCAATATTGAATCTTCTGATCCTTCCTCTCAAAATAGGTCTCCATTTATTTAGGCCTTTAATTTCCCTCAGCAATGTCTTTAGCGTATAAATCTTACACACCTTTCATCATGTTTATTTATAAAATATTTCATGTTTTGAAATAGGTAAATGGTATTTTAAAATTTCAATCCCCAATTGTTTGTTGCTAGTATGTAAAAATACATTGTTTTTTATAATTTGATCTTGTGTCCTACAACCTTACTAAATTCACTTGTTTGTCCTAGTAGCATTTTTTAGATTCCAGAGTGTTTTTGATGTAGACAATTACGTTGTTTTCAAATAAAACAATTTTATGTTTTCTTTCAGCCTGGATTCATTTTATTTCTTTTTCTAGCTGTATTACCTTGTTTAGAACTTTCCGGAGGAAGTTGAATAGATCATCCTTGCTTTGTTCCCAATCTTGTAGGAAAGCATTCATTCTTTCACTGTTGCTGCTGCTGCTGCTAAGTCGCTTCAGTCGTGTCTGACTCTGTGCGACCCCATAGACAGCAGCCCACCAGGCTCCCCCGTCCCTGGGATTCTCCAGGCAAGAACACTGGAGTGGGTTGCCATTTCCTTCTCCAATGCATGAAAGTGAAAAGTGAAAATGAAGTCGCTCAGTCGTGGCTGACTCTTAGCGACCCCACGGACTGCAGCCCACCAGGCTCCTCCGTCCATGGGATTTTCCAGGCAAGAGGACCGAGTGGGGAGCCATCGCCTTCTCCACTTTCACTGTTACCTCTGCTATTAAGTTTAGGTTTCTGAGTAAACGTTCCTTGTCTTGTTGATGAGTTTTTGTCTAGTCCTTGTTTGCTAAGTGTTTTTATTTATTTATTTATTTTTATCAGAAATAGGTGTTGGATTTTGTCAAACGCCTTTGCTGTATCTAGTGAAATGATTGCATTACCTCTTTTTTAATCTATATTTAATCTAATGTAGTGAGTTACATTAATTGACTTTTGAATGTTAAAGCAACCTTGAATCCCTAAGAATAAACCTCCCTTAGTTATTGTGTATATTTTTAAAAAATATATTATTGAATTTTACTTACTAGAATTTGTTGAGAATGTTTGCATCTATATCCATGAGGAATGCTTGTCTGTAGAGTCTCTCTTCTTGTAATGTTTTTTGTCTGATTTTATCAAAATAATGTTGCCTTATAAAATGAATTAGAAAATAGTCTTCCCTCTTCAAATTTCTAGGATACAAAATGAAGAATTGGTATGATTTATCCTTAAGTGCTTGGTAAAATTCACCAGTGAAGCCATCTAATTCTGGAGTTTAATTTGTATGAAAGCTGTTAACTAAAAATTCATATTCTTTGGTATATATAAGACTGCTCAAGTTATTATTTTTTTTTTCTTGTGTGAGGTTTGATAGTTTCTGTCTTCCAAGGAATTTTTCCATTTCATGTAAGCTGAACAATTTGGTCTAGAGTTGTTCACATATTCCTTAATTATCCTTTTAATATCTGTAGCATATGTATTGATATTACCTCTCTCATCCTTAATATTGGTAATTTGTGGCTTTTTCCTAATTGATCTGGGCAGAGGTTTATAGTTTTATTGATCTTTTCAAAAGACCAGCTTTGGTTCCATTAATTGTACTATATCTTTTTTTATTGACTTATTGATATAACTCTTTTGTATTATTCCTATATTTTAAAAAGTAAGTATACTTTATAAAAGTAAATTTCACCTCTTTTCTTAGACTTTATGCTATCATGTCCATTGTTTTACTTCTATATGTATTATAAACCCCAGAGAACATTGCTCTCATTTTTGTTCGAAATAGGTGATTATGTTTTAAAGATATTTAAACAATAAGAAAGAGCTTTTGCACTTACCTACGTAGCCTCCATCCTCAGTCCTCCTCGTTCCTTTGTAGGGATGTATTTTGTATCTAGCATCATTTTCCTTTAACTTAAAAGACCTCCTCAAATATTTCTTACAGTTCAGGCCTATTGGAGATGAATTCTTTCAGCCTTTGAATGTCTTCAAAAGTCTTTATTTTGCCTTAATGTTGTAAATATGTTTGTTGGATAGAAAATTCTAGGTTGGCAATTATTTCAGTAAACATATTACTCCACTGGTTTTGAGCTGGTGTTGTTTCTGGTGAGAATCTGCTGTCTTCCCTATGTTTTGTACTATTGTGCCTTTTTCACCCTCTGGCTGCTTTGAAGATTTCTGTTTACTGCTAATTTTAAGTAATTTTAGTATGATTTTTTTCTTTGCAGTTTTATTCAAGTTTCTTGTGCTGCAGTTTACTGAGCTTCATATATATATTTTAATAGTTTTAATCAATCTTGAAAATATTCGGACATAATTACTTCAAATACTTTTTTCAGTCCCCTTTCTCTTTACTCTCAAGGCCTCCAATGATATGTATAGTTGCTCCCTTGACATTTGTTTCTACAGCTCGCTGACGGCTCTGTTGATTTATTCAAGCCTTTTTTACCCCAAGATTTTTATTTAGAACAGTTTCTACTAGTATGTATTCAAATCCCCTATCCTTTTCAGAAAGGCTTAATCTTGCAGAGTTTTTAATGTAGGAAAATACTAAGGTTTTATTGTTGCATGAAAAAGGCATGATACAAAATTTTATATAAAGTGTGACCATGAATATATTTAAAACATGCTTAGAAAAATGTTAGCAGATAATACATAGGCACAAGCAATGGATTTACCCGGCTGGTGGGTTTCTGGATTTTCTTATTGTCTTCTTCATTCTTTTCTATAATTTCCAGAATTTTGCCATAAGCAAATATTGTTTTACAAGTAATTATATAAGAAAGGCTATGAAGTATTAACAAAATTGTATTCCAGTAGTCACATATGGATGTGAGAGTTGGACCATAAAGAAGGCTGAGTGCCAAAGAACTGATGCTTTTGAATTGTACTGGAGAAGACTCTTTAGAGTCCCTTGGACTACAAGGAGATCAAACCAGTCAATCCTTAAGGAAACCAACCCTGAATACTCATTGGAAGGACTGATGTTGAAGCTGAAACTCAGACACTTTGGTCACCTGATGTGAAGAGCTGACTCAAGGAAAAGACTCTAATTCTGGGAAAGATTGAGGGCAGGAGGAGAAGGGGGTAGCAGAGGATAAGGTGGTTGGATGGCATCACTGACTCATTGGACATGAGTTTGAGCAAATTCCTGGAGAGAGTGAAAGACAGGGAAGCCTGGCGTGCTGCAGTCCATGGGGCTGCAAAGAGTCGGATGTGACTTAGCAACTGAACAACAAATGCAAAATAGTAATGATTAAAAATAAAATGAGAATACCCAGATTTGATGAAGATGCAATGAAAAGTGCACTCTTGTTCAGTCATCTTGGGGGGCAGATGGAGGGTTGTAAGACCTTCTTTAAGACCCTTTGACATTGATCCTCTGACACTGATTGCTGATGTTTCAAATGGACTTGCTCTGTCTCACCCTGACCAAGTGTTGCCTGTCTGTGGGCACTTCAACTTCTGTCCTGAGCAGTTCTATGAGATCAATTTGCAAATTGGATCATTGTATTTGGTGGCTGGAACTACTTAAAGAAGTTCTGAGGTTAATCTGAGATTTTGCAAATATTCTTCTGTTGTTTCTCCTTTAAAGATTTTAATTATCTTTTGCCCATCAGCATCTTCATTCTCCTGTGAAAGTGAGACTCAAACCTGCTTTTTTTCCCTATTCAGTCTGTACTGATTTTACCCCTGGCTCTGTTACTAACAGGATGTATGATCCTTAGGCAATTTTATATCATTCTTTAGGCTTCTCTTGTAGTAGGAGAAAATTAGCCCTAAACCAGGGGTTCTCAGCTTCCAGGGTGCATCCTGGAATTGTAGGAGCCTGCCCCCAGGATTTCTGAGGCAGCTGGTCTGAGATGGGGTCTGGGACTTTGCATTCTGACGAGTTCCCAGATAGGAGCTCATGCTGCTACTATAGAGACCGCAGTTTGCAAACCACTGCTGTGGACCTTTGAGGAAACTATGAGCTGTATATCATACTTCAGACAGAGACTACTTTAAAACACATTTATTTATGTATGTATGTTTGACTGCACTGGGTTTTCATTGCTGCGCGTGGGCTTTCTCTAGTTGCGGCGAGTGGCGGCTACTCTCTGGTTGAGGAGCACAGGCTTCTCTCTGCGGTGACTCCTCTTGTCGCAGAGTGCGGGCTCTAGAGAGCGTGGGCTTCTGTGGTTGTGGTGCACAGGCTTAGTTGCTCCGAAGCCTGTGGGATCTTCCTGAACCGAGGATCAAACCTGCGTTCCCTGTACTGGTAGGCAGATTCTTAACTACTAGATCATCAGGGAAGCCCAATACTAACTCTTTTTTTTTAACGAACTTTATTTTTTTTTTATTGGAGTATAGTTGCTTTACAATGTTGTGTTTTCTGCTGTTCAGCAAAGTGAATCAGTTGTAAGTACACATACATCCCTTCCGTTTTGGATTTCCTTTAGCTTTAGGGTCACCACAGAACACTAAGTGGGCTTCCCTGAGCTACACAGTAGGTTCTCACTAGTTATCTGTTTTATCAGAGTAGTGTATATGTGTCAAGCCCAATCTCCCAATTCATCTCACCTCTTTTGATAAGGGGGTCGTGAAAGGGTGATTTTTGGAAGTTGACTTTAACAAAATCCACACATTTCTAAAAGAAAGAAGGTGGAAAGTATTTCATTTTTCAAAGCCTCAGGAATTATGTAAAAAGGAGAAGCCACATCAGCACACGTCATCATATTCAGACTCTAGGCTAACAGACCTTTGGAAGCTCTAAGCCTAATCAAAGTGAAGGTGATCGCTTCTCCTCTGCTTCCTAAATGACCCCTCCGTCAGCACTATTTACATGTCAAGAAATACTCAGTCTTGACACTGGATTATTCGTCACAATTTATGTTGTCCGTCCTGAAATTTAACTCTTCTTGCGATCAGCTTTTCCTGGACAAGAACACTGTATTCTTTCAAACCAGATCATTTTGATTTTTTTAAACCTGTGTGACACAGGATGGCCGATAAAGAGACCATTTCTTTCATGCTTTTAATCTCCCCCTAGAGGGAAAGTGGTATTTGCTGAAATAAAAGTACACCTTGGCAGAAAGGCGATGCTAATCCTCTTAGTTTTAATGGTTTGGAAATGGTTGGAATAAGAAGGTAAACATCGTAGTTGATTAATAGGAAGGAAGTCAATTGTGCATGCCGCCCCTGCTCTCTGCCATTCTGTACAATAGTGCTTTATTTTTACAAACCCCCAAACAGGGTTCCCCTCCATTTTAATGTTCCTACTTGAAAAGTGATCTACTAGGCACCGTATGGTTCTAAGTGTTTGATTCCATTACCCCCAAAAGCAAGCACAGCTCGTTTCAAATCGACGTCAAACAAATCCCACTGATAACGGGTGTCATACCAAAGGCTTATCAGGTCTTTTTTTTATTGAAAAGAGTCAGATATAATGAGGGGCTTCACATTTAAAAGTCTTAAATCTTTGAAAGCTCCGGGCCTAGATGGTTTCGATATTAGCTTATTAAACTTGCACCGGGAGAGGAAGCGGGAGTGAGTAGGGCTGGGGGTGAGCAGGACAGAGGGAAGCAGAGAGGAGCAGAGCTGGGAGCTGCAGGGAGCGAGATTTAACCCTGCATTGGCCGTGATGGAAGATGGTGTTGCTGAGAGTAGTTCCTGTCAGCATCTACCAGAACTGATTGACGAAGGAGATTCAATAGGTCCACCTAGCGTCTTCTGCCTCTTGGGAATTCTCCTGCCTTTTTTGGCCAGGATCCCAGTCTTCTCTGCATGAGGATGAGCCCAGGGCTTGGGGGCTTTCCGTAATTCTCCATCCACTGACGTGGAGTGTTGGGCAAAGAAGATATTTTACCTGTTTTACAACTTGATTGTGAGAAGCAACTCTTGCAGGAAGGAGGGGCCTTTATGAAGGCTGAAAAAGTGAAAGTGCAAGTCGCTCAAGTCGTGTCTGACTCTTTTCGACCCCATGGACTTTACAGTCCATGGAATTCTCCAGGCCAGAATACAGGAGTGGTAGCCTTTCCCTTCTCCAGGGGATCTTCCCAAGCCAGGAATCGAACCCAGGTCTCCCGTATGGCAGGCGGACCCTTTATCAGCTGAGTCACAAGGGAAGCCCTGTGAAGACTGAGACTCTACCAATAGCCAGACATGAGAAGGTCGCCTTTCCCTTTGTTATCGTCAACAGCCTTGCTTGTGCTCCTGCCAACTCAGCATGAGCCCCATTTTACAGCCAAGTAAAGAAGGCCCGAAGGAGGATGTAATTTGTCATGGATGGACTAGATCAGTGATTGTCAAAGTGTGTTCAAGGTCAGCCATGCCCGCATTGTCTGGGAACTTGGGCTCCACTCAGACCTACTACATCAGAATTGAGTCCAGAAATCTGTGCTCAGTCAACCCTCCTGGGGAGGCTGATTCCTTCCAGTTTGCCTGCAGCCTACGCTCTAGGACTATAAATGCTGGATCCCCCTAAGGGGCTTTAGCAACAGGAACCAGTACTTTTAAAAATTTTAATTTACTATCTTAACCATTTTTTTCAGGCTTCCCTGGTAACTCAGTTAGTAAAGAATTCACCTGCAATGTGGGAGACCTGGGTTCAATCCCTGGGTTGGGAAGATCCCCTGGAGGAGGGCATGGCAGCCCACTCCAGTATTTTTGCCTGGAAAACCCCCTTGGACAGAGGAGCCTGATGGGCTACAGCCGATGGGGTCACAAAGAGTCAGACTTGACTGAGCCACTAAGGGCATGATCATTTTTTAAAGGATATTTTTGGATGTGGATACTTTTAAAATGTTTACTGAATTTGTCACAATATTGCTTCTCTTTTATGTTTTGGTTTTTTGGCCACAAGGCATGCAGGCTATTTGCTCCCCAATCAGGGACTGAACCCACACCTCCTGCGATGGAAAGCGCAATGGTAACCACTGGACCACCAGGGAAGTCCCAGGAAGCAGGGCTTCTTACCGCGAGTGATGGAAACAGGGAACGTCATGCGCCTTCAAGTCCTTTGCCCCTTAACATCATGGCTTGGGGAGGTGTCCAGGGAACCGAAGCGGCAAGGCAGGATTCTAATGTCTTCTCCTGTTAAGTGGTGGTGGGGTCAAGGGTCCCATTCTTCTAGAATGCCTGTGATTCTGAGTCTAGAGGTAATTTCTGCTTCACAGGAGCAGAGAAGAGCCCTGAAAAGCAGGACGGTGCCTTTTCCCTCTTTCTTTCTGCCCACATCTTCAAGTGCCTTCCTCGTAGACAATGGCCCTCTTGTGGGCCCACTTGCTGTAAGGAGGATTCCAAGGACACCTGGAAATAACTGTCATCGAACACACTTCTGTGTAATGACTTCCACAATATCTGGCCGTTGCCTGAGCAAGGTTCCAATCATAAGAGTGAGTCAAGCTGTGGAAGGGTCTGGAGCAAGCCTGACTCACATCACACACGTGGAGCTGACTCACTTCCGCTTAGCTCCTTAGCTGCCGTTCTTCCAATGCTCTGAGGGACACGCCTACTCTCAATCTCATTGGCTCCCTAACGAGCCCATCAAATGCTGAGCCAGCCACTCAAGGGAACCCAGAAGGTCAGCCCCACACCCACCCCCAAAAAGAAGTTTGTGTTTCCTGTGCTGCTCACCGGAAGTCATCCTCAGAGACCGAGAACCAGGATGAATGGGTGAGAGTGGGAACTTGGTGTCCCCATTCTGCCCCATCCCTGCTCTGACTTTGATCAAGTTACGATCCGCAACCCCTGCCCCCGTCTTTTCCCATAATTGCTGCCTATGGTCTCTGCATCCCTGCCCTCACCCAGCCCTGACAAGAAAGGCTGAGCTAATATATGGGAAGGATCTCCCAGGATGTGTCGGCCATCTTTACAGCAGGTCTTGGAGCAACAATAAAAAACAGAGACCCCACGATCAGCCTTGAACCTCCAACAAGGAGAGCAGGGCTTCCAGCTCTGCAGAGAGTCCACTTCTGTGCATCAAGTGAGGGGCGTAGTGATGAGACTACACTTTAGGGTACAGTTCCAAGTAGAGTGGCCAACCTGTCCTGGTTTTCTTGTGACTTACCTGGCTTTGACACTGACAGCCCCAGGCACACCAGGATTGTGGGTCACCCTGGCTCAAAGCCCCGCTCCTTCCTTCCCTTGCCATGTAACCTAACCTCTCAGAGACTCCGTTCTATCATTTATTAAGAGGGAGGTTTTAATTATGATAATCTAACTCAACCCTCGAGTTATTCCTGTCTGGAAGCCCTAAGATCCCAGCTGTTCCAACCTCCTGAGATTCAGGGATCCTGGCTCACCTGGCCATTGAGCATGCTTCATGGGCATGGTGGCTCCATGCCTGTGACCCCGGGGGGCTGGGAGCCCCTGGAGGGCAGGAACTGCATCCTGTTCAGCTCAGAGTCCTTGGTGCCTCACACAAGGCTGGCACAGTGGAGAGTGCCCAGGAAATGTCAGTTACCATGCCAGTTACTCACCTCTTTCACCCAGCAGGAAGACAGCACAAAGCTGTAATCTGGAAAATTCAGAGTTTCAAAAAGCCAGTGGCAACAACTGGCGCTTGATTTGTTTCATTTAATCCTCCCAGCCCCTTGGGAGGTGGCCAGAGGTGTTAAGATCTCCTCTGTTTTAACCTACCAGGAGCCCCAGGCTTAGAGAGTAGAAGTGACTTGCCCAAGGTCTTACAGTTACAAAATGGATTTCAACCCAGGCTTAACAAAGTGGATTACAACCCAGTTTATTCTGTCTTTGCCAAACGTGAACTGCAACAGGGGCCCAGGGCACAATAGCCTGATGCCCCTTTCAGGGCCCCACAGACAGAAAAAGTCCCACTGGTGTCCATATTTTCTTCTCAGCTCAGGTTTAGCAAAAAAAAAAAAAAAAAAAAAAACAAACCTGGTCTCCGAGAGTCGCTGCCCTCCCCAAGCCCTGCCTATAGATCCAAGGAGACCCCAGGCATGGCGCAGAGGCCCCCAGTGGCTCCGTCTCTGTGACTACCAGCGACTCCTGCTTATGGACAGCCAAGTAGGCCGCTCGACTTCGGAGCGTGGAGACCATTTCACCACCTAATCAATAACCCTGTTATTGACTCGGTGTTCCCAGAGGACAGGTTTATAACTTTATCGAGCACTGTGTGTGGGGGCAATTATAAGGATAATGGAAAGTCATCGACAAACGGAGGCTTCTGCATTGCAAATTAACATCTGCTCAAGTAAGAGAGAAGTCGTGTTTTAGTTTCAGAATTTGTGAAAATGGAAATGCCTGTAAGATAAAGTGTGTGATTTATGGCTGGTATTGAGCGTCACACCATAGTCTGGGTCTTCTTCACTGGCCCCCCGTGATCACATCCATCCCCATATGATACCCTCATTGGGGGTGTCCCCTGTATTGTCCATGGCTACTTGCTCTCATCCTGATTTTCTGGGTCTTGAAACAACTTCCGCCCAAAGTCTTCTGGTGTCTGGGGTGTGCAGTCCTGGGAATACACCTGGTTTTGTACAGAGCACAGGTGTGGCTGAAGCTGTTCCCTGGCCCTCCTCACATAGGTGGAAGGCCCTGGGAAGGAAGTGAGGCCAGGGGACCATATTCCAGTCTCAGGGTTCCACTGGCCATGTGGCTTCATGCAAGTTGATTTTTCTTTGAGCCTCGCTATCACCATCTGTCAAATGAGTCTCTGACTGTCTCTGCACAAAAGATCATACTAGATAAGCTGATACATTTGGACCTTACAAGACTCCTCTGTCAAGCCCCTGACCTCATGTATGCAGGCATCATGGTAGCAGTTGGGAATAAGATGAAGACCCCACCTTCCATAGGCTTATGCTCTAGAGGGAGAACAGACAATAGGCTACAAACACGTGACTTCTGAGTGACAAATACCATGAGTGAAACTAATGAGCAGATTGTGGGGGTGGGGTGCGGCGGTCTAGGTGACAGGGGACTGGGGTTAGACAAGCCTTCTCCACCAAGCAGTGATGTTTGAGCAGAGACAGAAGGTACAGGGGTGAGTGTGTCCGGCAGGGGAAAGGGCCTGTGATGGACACAAGCTTGGCCTGTGCACAGAGCAGCAAGGAGACCCTGTCCTTGGGGGCTGCTGGCTCTATCCCTGCCCTTTGCTACACCCTCAGCAGAACAGGAAGGATGCTGGCTGAAGGCTGTAGGGCTGGGGGGAGGCTGAGTCTCCTTGGTCTGTGCCCAGCTTTCTGGATGAGCCACTGTTATACCTCCTGTCCCAGATGTTGGGCCGTGAGACTGCAGTCCTGTGGCCCCAGTGACACCCACGAGCCCCTGAAAGGCCTCAACAGAGGCTAGTATCAGACAGCCCTTTGTGTGATCCCTTCGTGATCAATTCTTGAGAGGTCAAGGTTTCCCAGGATATCCCTGTCCATTTTACTGAGGCCTGCAAACCCCCTGGGGTAGACAGGCTGCAAGGTTGGCCTGAATTCTTCCCATCTTTCAGTGCCCACGCTTGTTGCTCTGTGACTCCGCAATTTCTCCCGCTGGAAAATAGTACCTATTTCCCTCCCTCTAGAATGTGGACTGGCCCCGTGACTGTTTGGCCAGTAGCCTGTGACAGATGTGAAGGTCTATGGGTTCTGAGCCTAGTTCTCAAGAGGGTAGGGGAGGAAGGAGGCCAGCCCAGATCACTCAGCAGCTCAGGACTCTCAGATTCATGTCCAAATGCAACCCAAAATAGTGGGGCTCAGCTGAGATCCTCCAACCCCCAGCCTTAGTTCCTAAGCTGTATGTGAGGAATGATTGTTGTTTTCACTGTTTGGGAGGAGTTTGGTTGTTACGTAGCAATCACTAACTGATACACCTTGTGAACTTAACTACCTTCGTCCAACACTTAACACTGGTTTGGGGGATGGAAAACCATGGAACTTGCATCGTCTTCATCATTATCATCATCGTAGTCTTATAACCACCATACACTCAGCATCGGCTTTGTCCAGCCCTGTGCTGTGGACTTAACACACGCTGTGTCTTCTCGTTTTCCCAACCACACTTTGTCGTTGTTTAGTTGCTAAGTCACGTCTGACTATTTGCGACCCCATGGAGTGCAGCACACCAGGCTCCTCCGTCCTCCACTGTCTCCCGGGGTTTGCTCAGATCCATGTCCATTGAGTCGGTGATGCTGTCTAACCATCTCATCCTCTGCCGCCCCTTTTCTCTGTATCACACTCTGAGGTGGGTACAACTCTTCTGTATTTGACATATGATGAAACAGCATTGCGTGCGTGCGTGCCAAGTCACTTCAGTCGTGTCAGACTCTTTGTGACCCTACGGACTGTAGCCCGCCAGGCTCCTCTGTCCATGGGATTCTCCAGGCAAGAATACTGGGGTGGGTTGCCATTCCCTTTTCCAAGGGATATTCCTGACCCAGGGGTTGAACCCCAGTCTCTTATGTCTCCTGCATTGGCAGGTAAGTTCTTTACCTTGAGCACAGCCTGGGAAGCCCGAAACTGCATTGCAGAGATGCTAATGAATTTGCCTGGGGTCAAACAGACAAAAAGCAGAGCGATCTCATGGAAAATACTTCCACAGAGCCCCATTCCACATCCCAAGCTTGCCCCAGCTCCAGATCTGGGGACTCCAATCCGAGACCAGAGGGCGGTGCGTGTAATGGCCTCTGTACAATTAAAACCAGCATCCTTCATTTTAAAGCTGTGAAGGAAACCTTTAGTTCCTTCAAGGGGACAAACCTACCCCTCCTCCAGGCTCTGATCAGAATTGCAGCCCAAGTCACTCTCTGGAGAGCGCGAACTCACTCCGTTCCCCCTGCCCCCTCCCCCACCAGCTGTCCTGATTCAAAACCCAGGCAGGAGTCGGAGCAGTTCCCCCTGAGTGACTCAGGAAAGGCTGTGCTTAGGTCTGGTTAACCTAATGTGCACAATAAAAATTTTTATTAAAAAGGGAAGAAGAAAGCCGTGGAGATGGCAATTGGCCATGGAAGGGCATTATTTTTTATTGGAATTAGAATTCCTTTATTTAAAAAATATATAAACCCTCAATTTTCTTTCTATCACTCTGCTTAGCAGCCCGTGGAAAGTTTCCGAGGGCAATTTCAGTATTGGCGGAGAGCAGCTCTAGACCTGCTTGCTTTTCCTAAACTATCTTTTATGAGAATGAAAGTCTCAGCCACACTGGCCTGTGGAGCACTGGGATCCCCTGAAGCAAGGACTGCCCAGGGCATCAGGCTGCATCCTCAAGCCCGAGCCCCAATTTATCCAGTTACCTCTGCATTTTCATCAATGTGTTTGTAGGTTTTTGCCAAGACCCACTGGATTCTGTTTTAACAAATAGATTTCCAGAGGTTTAGACCGAGGAGTAAAATTCCTGTGCTTTGTCAAAAGGCAGCAAACTCAAAATAAGTGAGGCTGCTCTGCTTAATTGAATATTCTGATTACCTGAGAGCCACATTTGTATCCCTCGTGAACTATCCTTTGGTTGTGAGCTGACTGGTGGCTTGAGAGGTAAAGAATCCCTCCGGCCATGTGGATGACCTGGGTTCAATCCCTGGGTTGGGAAGATTCCTTTGGAGAAGGAAATGGCAACCCGCTCCAGTGTTCTTGCCTGGAGAATCCCATGGACAGAGAAGACTGGCGGGCTACAGTCTATAGGGTTGCAAAGAGTCGGACACAACTGAGCAACTAACACTTTGACAGTACTGATGCCCTGGCAGATGGATTTTTCTAGGCCATGTGCCATGCACTTTTCCTGGGTCATCTTGTTTAATCTTCACAACCGCACTTTGAGGGAGGTTCTATTGGCATCTTTCATCACAGATGTAGAAATTGAGACTCAGCAATGCTAGGTAACTTAAATCCAACCAGTAAAGATGTATTGAACACCTACATGTGTCAGGTGCTGTCCGAGGCACTGGGGATACCATGGGAATGAAACAGACAAAGCAAACCTGCCCTCGATCGCAGAGCTGGAAACAGTGGCTTCGGGATGCGAAGTCCGAGGGATTTCAGGACATGAGTTTCGACCCACTATTCTGCGTCTCTGATCGATGTTAAGTCAACGATTTTTCAATAAAATAAGCATGGCACCCAGGGCACATGCAGAACTGGCAAGTCACATCTGGATTTATGCCTGAACTGTTCCACATCACTCAGTTATTTTGAACAAGATTTCAAAGAGAGTAAAAATGATAAAGACAGCATCTGACGTTTGTTGAACCATAAACAAAGGCCTTCAAATTGTGCTGGAGAGGACTCTCGAGAGTCCCTTGGGTGCAAGGAAATCAAACCAGTCACTTCTATAGGGAATCAACCCTGAATCTTCATTGGAAGGACTCATACTGAAGCTTAAGCTCTAATGCTTTGGCCACCTGATGTGAAGAGCTGACTCGTTGGAAAAGACCCTAGGCTGGGAAAGCTTGAGGGCAGGAGGAGAAGGGGGTGGCAGAGGATGAGATGGTTGGATGGCATCACTGAGTCAATGGACATGAATCCGAGCAAACTCCGGGAGATAGTGAAGGACAGGGAAGCCTGGCGTGCTGCAGTCCATGGGGTTGTAGAGCTGGGCATGACTTAGCAACTGACCATCAACAACAAATTAAGGACCAGGTACTAACAGAAGGTGCAAGCTGCTCATGGTGGATCCTCCCAGCAGTTCCTGGAGACAGAGGCTTTGAGCCATTCTTCATTTTGCAGCGTAGGAAACTGGACTTGGAAAGGTATGTGATTTGCCCAGGGATGCTCAGTCAGAAAGTATAGAAACGGGTTTGGACCAGAGTCGGAGCACATAGGCTGTTTCCTCCAGGGGGCGGCTCACGCCCTCAGTGTTCCTCCTGGGGATCAATGTGTTCCTCCTGCAAACCCTGAATCTTGAATCTGGAGTGCTTCACTCAGGGGTGTAATTCTCTCTCCCCATGTAAGACACCTGGCTGGGGAAGGGGAGGGTGATGGGGAAGGAGAAGGGGCTGGGAGGAGGAGCGGGAGAGTTATGGGGGAGGAGGGGTGTGGGGAGGAGGGTGACGGGAAGAGGGTGATGGCTCTGTGCCTTCATCCCACTCCACCTTGCACGATTCCCACCACCCAGCTAACACTGACTTCAATTCCTCCCTGGCAAGTGGCACCATGGTTTTTTTTTACCCAAAAGTCAGTGATGAAACCGCCATCTTCACTGCTGGCTGTCCAGCTGCCTTGTTCTGTTCTGCTTCACTGGACTGCCCGATGGGGCTGGGATCGGGGACCAAGAAAAGAGACCTTGCAAAAGGCACTTGATCCACGTTGCTGGGTGTACAGAGCAAAGTGGGGAGGCGGGGAGAAAGGAAGCTGAGAGGAGGCAGGGCTGGCCTGGGGCTTGCCCTGGGCCTGGGTGGGTGAACTGTGCTTCAGGTTCCAGAAGGTTTGGAAGCAGAGGAGGGAAGTGACTCAGGTCTGGGCTGGTTCCAGGTTCAAAGACACGGCTGATAAGCCTCACCCTTAAAGGGGCTTCTTTGAGGAAGGAGAAAGTAAAGGGAGAAGAGTCGTTTTGTCTTTGTGGCTGGAGAGATTTACAGTATGGTCACACCACCGGCTCACCCGGGACAGCAGAGCTGCTGGGGGCAACCTGACCTTGGCTGGTCCTTTAGACCCTACGATCCCCAGTACACGGGGAACGGTGCGAGGACCCCGGGAAGCCACCTTGTAAACAGGCCCAGGGCATGTCCCGCTCTCTGCCCTACAACAATCCCCCTCTGTTGTGTGGGCTCAGGACCTGCATTCCCACAGAGGCGAGCGGAGTTAGGTTTCCCAGGCTCACTGGAGCGCCGTTATCCAGGCGTAGTGGGCGTGGCTTCCCGGCCTCACCTGCGCAGGTGTTTGCCCCGCACTTGACACTCCCCAGCCGGCGATGTCTCGGGTGTCTGGGCTGCACCCTTCCAGGCTGCCTTCCCGAGAGATCGAGGCCTGGGCATCTGGGGGGAAACCGAGCTCCCAGGCCCGCTGGGCATCCGTGGACTCTGGTATTCACGTTTGCCTGGCCACACCCCATACCGCCAGCACCTCCATCCGGGCGACTTCACCTCCTGGGGGTGTGGTCCTGGCCATCTCAGGCCAGTCCGCTCTCAACAAGGGAGTCCCAGCCGCACCACCCCCATATTCACCTTGCTGCTGCTGCTGCTAAGTCGCTTCAGTTGTGTCCGACTCTGTGTGACCCCATAGAGGGCAGCCCACCAGGCTCCTCTGTCCCTGGGATTCTCCAGGCAAGAATACTGGAGTGGGTTGCCATTTCCTTCTCCAATGCATGCATGCGTGCTAAGTTGCTTCAGTCGTATCCGACTCTGTGCGACGCTATGGACAGCAGCCCACTGGGCTCCTTCGTCCACAGGATTCTCCAGGCAAGAATACTGGAGTGGGCTGCCGTTTACTTCTCCAATATTCACCTCAGGGCTACTACTTAGCGCCTTAGGATTGGTCTCAAACTGCTACTGAGAATCCTACCTGAAGCAGCCCATCTGGGGCGATGACCTTCACCACAGCGTCTCTTCCACATCCTCGTGGGCCCAGCGAGGGCTCGTGGAGGCTGGGGCTTTGGGCTGGGCTCCTCGGGATGAAGGGACTTGGGATGAGCAATCGGACCCTGTTATTTAGGAACGGGGTGGGGGCGTCTGGTGACTGCTGGCCCCCAAGTCAACCTCTCTGATCTCCAGCTAGGGGGAGTTCAGGAGAGCCCTTGAAAGCCAGGAGTCCACACTTGGCCTGTATCTTTGGACGCTAAGGCCACAGGGTGGGGTGGGGGGCGGGGAGACGGATGCACTAGGAAATTGGGAGGACGCATCCTTCGTCTGTCATGGACTGGAAAAGAGCAGCTCTCCACTGATCTTAGCAGCAGCTTGGCATTTTGGGGAATCTGGGAGGAGCTGGGGGAAGCAGATGGAGATGGGAGTAGGGGCCTAAGGACAATGATCTGGGGTCTTGGGAAGGTCTCTCCTGCTCAAGTGTCGGCTCCCAGAGCATGGGGACCCCCTTGTCCTCCTCTCCCAGTTGGCTTCATGGACTGCCAGCACTCGGGGAGCCCAGAAAGCCCCGAACAAAACCTTCCTAGGAGAGCAGGGGAAGGGTGCCCATCCCACAGTCCAGCACGGCAGCCTCTGGCCTCCACTTCTCTAAAAGGCATCTGCTCACCACTTGCATCACAAAGGGAGGAACAAACTACAAAAAGGAAAAACAGAGAAAAAAACTGTAATTTTTGAACCAAGTGTGTGTCCCTCAGAGATACTGTTAAAGGGAGATAGGACTATAGAGGCTGCCGATCAACAGGTGAGGAGAAAAGAGATTTCTACAAGGAAAGGGAGGCTAGGCCATGAGCTGAGTCACCTGTATGTAAGCAGAGGCCGTAGTTGCATCCACGGGTGGGGACCTGAGGCCACAGCCCTGCTGGCCAGGCCCTCACTGCCTCCTCCTTGATGGGGTGCTGTGATCTGAACCTCCGGAATCAGCCTCCACCCTCCCCGGGGCACCAGGGGTGCCTGGAGCCAATGGGCCCACCTGCGGGTGCACTTGCAGGGCATGGAAAAGCATGTCAGCTTCAGGGTTAAGTCCCCCTTACAGGGACTCCCACATACTACTGCCTCAAGCCCACCCAGGCTGCTTGTGGGTGCAACTCATCACAGAGGTGTTTCATATGTATTTCTGTATTTTTAAACACCAGTATCAAATATTTTGGGCTTCCCAGGTGGCCGACTGGTAAAGAAAAGGTAATGTGTTGGTCGCTCAGTCGTGTCCGACTCTTTGCCACCCCATGGACTGTAGCCCACCAGGCTCCTCTGTTCACAGGATTCTCCAGGCAAAAATACTGGGGTTGGTTGCCATTTCCTCCTCCAGGGGAATCTTACCGATGCAGGGATCGAATCTGGGTCTGCTGCATTGCAGGCCGGTTCTTTATCATCTGAGCCACAGCAGTGGTAAAGAATCCGTCTGCCAGTGCAGGAGACGCAAGTTCGATCCTTGGGTCGGGAAGATCCCCTGGAGAAGAAACTGGAACAAAGAGTTGGACGCGACCTAATGACTAAACAGCAGCAAATCGAGTATTTTAGTAATCAAGCCTTGTCGCATAGTGAACAATGCGCTGTTTTTTTTAGTGGGACA
This sequence comes from Bos taurus, assembly GCF_002263795.3. NCBI lineage: Eukaryota > Metazoa > Chordata > Mammalia > Artiodactyla > Bovidae > Bos > Bos taurus. Next base: position 43,329,100 of record NC_037353.1, read on the forward strand.
AGCAGTCCTGGAAAGTGAGACCTTCCCTTTGCCCTACAGACTCTTGCCGTAAGGACAGCATAAGACAAGCCTGGTCTCGTTTGTACGCCTGTTCGTGGACTACACTTTTTCTGCTCATAAAATACAGTGTCCTATGACATCTCAAGTGCGCATGTCAGATGCTGATAGAATGCCAGTCCCAACCCCCTTCCTGAAGGTAGAGTCCCTTCTGTCCCCATATAAAAGCTAGGACGCAGTCAAGGTATCAGAACTTCCCCAGTGCCGTCTGGGATTTAAACCTGGGTTTGTCCTAAGCAGTCTGTGCCCTGGGGATTTCACTCCCCATCCCATGGGGTGCGGGGACCTCAGCAGGCAGAAACCCTGCCCTGCAACACTCCTCTTGCCTTTGGTAGATCAATCAGGGTCTTGCCTGGGGCTGAGACAAGTGATGTTTCCAAGGGTTTTCAGGGCAGAGACCCTCAGAGACCCTGGAGGCCGGAACAAAGGGTCAGAAAAGAAGACAGCCATTGCTTCCGACTCCTGAAGCCTCAAAAGGTGCCTGAAGCTCACAGTAGACCATCGCTCCCTCCAAAGAAGAAATGCAGTGGTTCTTCCAGTTCTGCGGTGAAAGAGGCTTGGGTCCAGGTGGCCCTGGGGGCGTCACAGGCTGTAGGTGGCACTGAAGCCAGTCAGGCACATACAGCTCCCACTGGTTTCCTGCCCAGGGCACAGACTGGGAGATGGGCAGTCTTTCAGTCACCTTCCCACGCAGGAGAGCGGCACCCAGAGAGAGCTCAGATTCTGCTGCCCAAGCTGGTTTCCCGGTTCCCTGCATGACCCTGTCCTGGGTCTTCAGCAGAGCCCAGGCCACAACCTGGAAAGTGGGTCTTATTGTCTCCCATCTCACAGATCAGAGGCTGACAGAGGCCCGGCCCTGCGAACTGACTCGCCCAGGGTCACGCTGCTGGAATTGGGCCTTTGGTTTGCCTCTAAGTCGGTGTTACGTCCATGAGATCACGGTGCAACCTCTTGAGCCTGGATTTGGGTACAAGGCTCACCCAGGGGGCCTGGAGTCTAATTTCCTTCAGGTCCAGACTTGTTTTCTGTGCCAATTCCGGGCTGCTGCTCAAGACTGAGCTTCACTCAACCTCCTTGGATGCTCTTCCACCTGTAACGGGGTTGCCGAGGCCTGGGCTCGGCCTCTGCAGCGTCAAGGGTGGAAGTCTGTTGGGAAGATGGGGTGGATGGAGAGGGGAGGGGTGGGGGGGACATGCTCTGAGCAAGACAAGTTCCTGTGCTTTCTTTTTCAAAAAGTATTTATTTGTCTTTTATATTTTTTTGGTTACCCTGGGTCTTCGTTGCTGAGGGCTGGCTTTCTTTAGTAGAGAGACAGCAGCAAGCAGGGGCTGCTTCCCAGCTGTGGCGGCTTCTCTTCTCGTTGGGGAGAGCAGGTGCACGGGCGCACGGGCTTCAGTAGTTCAAGTGCACAGACTTGGATGCTCCCCGGCACGTGGGATCCTCCAGGACCAGGGGTTGAACCCACGTCCCCTGTGTTGGCAGGTGGATTCCTATCCACTGTACCACCAGGGAACATTAACAGAAATGAAAATCATGGCATCTGATCCCATCGCTTCACGGCAAATAGATGGGGAAACCATGGAAACAGTGACAGACTATTTTCTTGGGCTCCAAAATCACTGTGGACAGTGACTACAACCATGAAATTAAAAGCTGCTTGCTCCTTGGAAGAAAAGCAATGACGAATCTAGACAGTGGATGAAAAAGCAGAGAAATCACTTTGCCAACAAAGGTCCATGCAGCCAAAGCTATGGTTTTTCCAGTAGTCATGTTTGAATGAGAGTTGGACAATAAAAATGGCTGAGTGCCAAAGAATTGATGCTTTTGAACTGTGATGTTCGAAAAGACTCTTGAGACTCCCTTAGACAGTAAGGATATCAAACCAGTCAATCTTAAGGAAAAGCAACCCTGAATATTCACAGGAAGGACTCACGCTGAAGCTGAAGCTCCAGTTCTTTGGCCATCTGATACGAAGACCTGACTCATTGAAAAAGACCCTGATGCTAGGAAAGATTGAAGGCAGGAAGAGAAGGGGATGACACAGGACGAGATGGTTGGATGGCATCACGGGCTCAGTGGATATGAGTCTGAGCAAACTCCAGGAAATGGTGAAGGACAGGGAAGCCTGGTGTGCTGCAGTCCATGGGGACACAGAGTCAGACACGACTTTGCACCCAGCAGGAGAGTCTCTGCTGCGCTTCCTTAAATGGAGCCAAACCCACGTTTACGGGCCAAACAAATGGCTTCTACTCAAATGCAGCCTTGGATTCTAGGCCCAGCCTGGGGTCCCCTGATGGAGCCGTGGGGGCAGGGTGAAGAGGCGCGTGTGTGGCCGGGGATATGCCAGGAGTCTGAGCTGTAGGTTGGAGGAGACCCTCTCCTTCCCAGGGCAGGACGGGAAGCCGTGAGCTTGCCTGCTCCCTGCGCCCCAGCCCCTCTCCCATGGGGGCTGCTCTGGAGCCCGGTTCCTGAGACTCGGCTGTGCGGGGGCCTGGTCTGGTCTGGGGCAAAGTGCTGTTGCTGGGACCACACGCCCCATCGGTCCACTCAGCCAGGACCTCCTGGAGGTGTGGGTGGGCATGCAGACCTAGCTCAGGTCATCACCACTATCCCTGCGTCTGCTGTTGGTTCACTTTATGGTGTTCACTGAGCAGTTACTCTATGCAGATACTGAGGACGGAGCTGTGAATAAATCTGACAAAATTCCATCCTCGTGGCCCCCAAGACCAGTGAAAACAACCAAAGAAATGCTTAATTACAAATGGAGGTAAGAGTTATAATGGAAGGGAACCATCCAACTGTAGAGATTAGTAACCTGGTTGGGGGTGGGGGTAGCTTCTTCAGCTTTTGACCAGAGAGGGCAGCCCCAGAAAGGATGGACATTTGATCCAGGGTGAGGACAAGTCAACCACACCAAGCTTAGAGGTGCTGGAGGAGAGGGGGACAGAGGCTCGGGCAGAGGGAAGAGCAGGTGTGAAGGCCCTGAGGTGGGAAGCACCCAGGCAGCCAGAGGGATGGAGAGAGGGTCTGCAGGGCTAATGTGAGCCAGGAGAGCCGAGATAAGCCCCCCAAAGGGTCACGCTTGGCCACGGGGTGGTGCCAAGTCTGATTCCATATGAACAGAGGGCCCAAAGCCCGGGCATACCAAGAATATGTCTCCAAGGCTGCTCCCGCCATTGCAGAGGATGGCAGAAGGCAGGAAATCAAAAGTCCAGCTAAAACCCCAACACTCACCCATGAGGTCCAGTTGGGTTAATTAGAGCAGGGATAGATGGAGTAATCTGATGAACACCCCCCCATCCACCCACCCAAGACTGGAGGAAGGAAACTCTAGGGGAGGCTGGGCTGGGCTGGGCTGGGCTGCAAGGGGCAAGACAGAGTTCAGGTCACAGGTAAGAAGTGGCACCCGTCAGCGTCCTCAGTAAGCAGTGGGAATGGCAGGGATGGAGAAAAGGGAGAGGGCCTGCAGGGGTCTTTCCACCTTCCTTCCAGGCCCCCAGCCCCCAATTTCCCTGGGCAACCCCTGGAACAAGAAGCCTCCGTGCAGACAATGGGTCCTTTATGTGGATGTCCGCCCCAAGCTGCGCACAATTGCTGATTCATGAACTAGGCAAGGGCCCCAATGCCCAGGTGTGTTCCGCTCAAGACATGTGCTGATAGAGGAAATGAGAGCAGCAGAGGGATTTGACGGGCAAGGACTGCCTCCTGGTGTCCTACCGGGGTACTGCACACGGCCAGGCCTGGACCCTTCAGGTGATCTGGGGTGACCTGGTGCTCAGAAATCACACAGATGGGGAAGCCGAGGCCCAGGAGCTCCTGGTGACTCAGCTCAGATCCTTTTCTTGAAGCGGGATTTGGGGCAGGGGGAAGTGGAGCAGAAAGTATTTCCCCTGCTGTGTTAAACACCGAGTCTAGGAAATAGAAGAGCCCCAGAGCTGAGGGCAGGGGTGAGCAGGAGTCGGCGTTTGCCCGTTTCCTTCTAGAGCCTGTGGGACACATCTTTTCCCAGTTCCCCATTCAGTCACGTTGTTTCGTACAGCTTGAATTTGGCAGCTGTTGAAGTGCCTGTAGTTAGTCACTGAGTCATGTCCAACTCTTTTTAACTCCATGGCCTGTAACCTGCCAGGCTCTTCTGTCCATGGGATTTTGCAGGCAAGAATACTGAAGTGGGTTGCCATTTCCTTCTCCAAGGGATGTTCCTGACCCAGGATTCAAACCCTGTGTCTCCTGCATTGGCAGGCGGATTCTTTACCACTGAGCCATCAGTATTTACACCGTGGAGATCAAAACATACAACCAGCACCTCCTCCCACCCACCCCCACCCCATCCCCATCCCTGGGAAGAGCCAGGCTTTCAGCATCAGCCAGCACATCACTGCTCAGGGACCAGTCTCAGCTCAGGAGCTGAGGGTCACTGGCCAAGCATGTGATCTCATCGAGCCTCAGTTTCTGCACATATATTTGGAACCCATTGATTCAACAGCTATCTGATTGCCTATCCTGTGCCAGGCACGATCTTCAGTGTTGGGGTTATAACAGCATGAACAGAAGTCCCCACATTTGTGGAGCCTGTATTCTGGTGGGGAGACAAAAGACGAACAAGAGAAATATAATGTCCATGACGTGGAAAATGATGAGAAGAAAGCAAGGTGAAAGAAAAGGGAGTGATGGTGATGGCCTTTGAGCCGGTGGAGGGGTTGGGATGAGGAGAGGCCAGGCTGAGGAGGAGGTGTCTGAACAGTAACTGAGTGATGTGTAGGAGTAAGCCATGAAGGCGAGATGCCCTGGGTGGAGAATTGTCCCAGCCAGAGGCAACCGCAAGGGCAAGGGCCTCAAGATGGCATGGCTAGAGGCTCGATGCACAGAAGAAGGCAGCGAGTCCCTAGTGCTGGAACTGGGGACTGTAGAGGAAGATGAGGTCATGAAAGTGATGGAGGGGCATTTCAGTCTCAGAGTGCAGGAGCCTCAGGGCCTTTTGCAGAGGGAAGTGACATGATCCCATCTGGCATGATCCTTCTGAGTTTTTTGCAGAGAAAAGATCTGCTGGGGGTGGGGGTGAGGTGGGGTGCTTCAGGTTGGGAGAGGCCACCTACAGGGTGACAAGTCAGGATGTGGCTGGAGCAGGGGACACAGACGGTCTTCACGCATATGTGACATTTTATTTCTTAAGCTGGGTGATATAGGTTTATAATAACGCATTGCGCTGTTTTTAAAGCTTTCAGGATCTTAAATAATATGTGTTTTTAAGAAAGGAGGAAGGGGAAAAAATGAGGAAAAAAATAGGAAAAGAAAAGTAAAGGGATCATGGTTAGAGCCGGCTTCTCCGAGTGCTGAATTGTTCAAACCCAGAGCAATAGAATATTCTCTGGAGTGAACAGATGCGTCCCCACGTCCACACCTCTGGGAAAACGCCCTGGAAGCATGGGCATTGGGGCAAATCCACTCTGACAGTGAATATCACTTGCCAGCAACACACAGCAGCCATAGCCCAGTCCCGATGGGGTGATGAGGAGTAAGTAGCCATCATTGCCGGGCTATTTGATCGATTTGAGTTCTGGAAGCAGAACAATGACTCTCTTTCTCTCTTTTTTTTCACAGTCATCTGGCAAAGTCCACCCAGGGATTCTCACGGCTGCTGAAACTCCAACAGGCAGGGCAAGACCATTTCTTGGAGGCTCATTTGGCCACAGGTTGCTATTTCCCTTTGTCCACATCATTTACTCTTTTCCGAGTGAGAAAGGATTTTAATGTCAAAGACTGACACCTGGATTCTATCAATTTCCCTCCCATTTATTGCCGCGCCACCGCATCCAGCCGGCTGGTGTACACAGCTGAGGACGGCAGCGTGCAATCATGGCCCTCCTCCTCGCCAACGCTGCCCTGCAATTGTTGGCATCCTGTGAAGTCAGTCGCTGGATCTGTTTCCAGGGGTGTCCTTCAGCAGGCGGCAAGAGCCACGAAATCAGTCACACAAATGACCCACCACGTATAAAAAAGCCGCCAATACATCAACAGTCCTTAAAAGCAAGCAACAGTTAAAATAATGACTCGATCAGTAACAGCAGACGCAACAGGCAGCCCGGCAAAGAGACGCCGAGAAGGCAAGTCCCCGGCATTTTACTTCTGATTTACTCTCCACTTAATTTTCTATTCAGGGTAGGAAACATTCTGACGAGCAGATGCTAAAAAAAAAATGGGAAAAGATTGCCATAACAAGATGAAAGGCAGGTGCCAGGCCATCAGGAGGGGATATTTATGCTCCTAAAGAGATCATTCTCGTGACATCTAATCCATGTGTCTTCCGTGGGGCATGGAGGGTGGGAAGCTGGGGGTTATGGGGGAAGCGTCTGCTTTGCTGTCTCTGGCATTGATGCCAATTGGTCCTGCTCCGGTCTTTGGCTCCTCTTCTTTATACTGGACCCAGAATGGGGAGGGCCTCCATGTGACGTCACAGAAGCAGCCAATCGACAGCAATCCTGGACTTGGCATCCGAAGTCCTAGCTGTGTCCTGCGTTTGCTGTGTGACATTGAGCAAGTTGTTGACCCTCTCTGAGCCTCAGTTTCCCCATCTGTGCAATGGGGTCAGTGATCACGACGAGATAGGGCTCTGGATATGAACATGCTCTGAGGGCTGAGAAGTTTCCCCAGGGAGCAGTGTAGTGACACAGAGGGCTATATATTGTATCCCCTTTGCTGAGCCCTCTCTTCTCACAGACCCCTCTGACCTCAGGAGGCTCTGAGGGTAACCAGGAGGCAGGGTGGAAGAGTGATGAGAGGGAACAGAGAGAGGGGAACAGGTCCAGACGATCAGAAGATGGGGGATGCTCCTGGGTCCAGGGAGAAGCTGATGCTGTATCCCCTCAGCTGGATTCCAGGGCCTTTGGGGTGGACTGGATCATGTCTCCCCTAAAAGAGATGTGTGGGTCCTGACTCCTAGGTGAAAGTGACCTTATCTGGAAGTAAGGTGTTTGCAGATATAATCAACTTAGCGTGATGGCATCCTGGAGTGGGGGCCCCTAGGTCCAGTGGCTGGTGTCCCTATAAGAGAAAAGGGAGACACGGACACACCCAGAGGGAAGATGGTGGCAGAGACTGGATGATGCCTTTGCAAGCAAGGACTTGCCAGAAGCTGGGAGAGAGTCAGTGAGGAATCCCCCTGAGTCCCCAGAGGGTGCACCGCCCTTTGTGACACCTTGATTTTGGCCTTTCAGCCTTTGAAACTATGAAAAAATACACTTCCACTCTTTCAAACTGCTGAGTTTGGTATGGCAGCCCTGGCAATCAAATATACTGCCTGGGTAGAAAGCTCTGGGCCTCAGGGCTGTACCACGGGGTCCCCTGTCTGAGCAGCACTTTGAGGAAAGAGGAGGCCCCCCTCCTTGTGCCACAAGGAATCACCTAGACCTGGGCAGGGCCCGGTCGCCAGCAGAACATCATGTCCACTTCCGTGGGGCTGTGGGGATGTGCCACAGCCATCCGCAACCGCCAGGATGAGGGCAGTCCTTTTGAGAACGAGCCATCGCAGGCTCTCTTGGGACTGACCAGAGGGGTCTGGGGTCAGGGGCTGCCTGGCTGAGCCCCCCTCCCTTGACAGGTAATCTCCATGATGACAGATGCTCACATGTGGGCCAGCCTCCATGATGGGGTAGAGGAGACCCGAGTCAGGATCAGGCCCGCTGTGAGGTGGGCACAGGGACTCGCAGTGGCCAGTGTTTGCACATTAAAGGAAATGTGGGCGTATTTTGTAGCCCAGCCTGGCTGGACCTCGGCATTTGGATTTGGTGATGCGAGGGTGGGGGGTCAGGCATTATCGTCCTGAATATCTACCGCTCAGGACCTGCTTTCCCAGGCTAGGTGTTAGCTTCTTGGGTCCTGAGGCCTGCAGTGTGTGTGCAGCCAACACGTAAACCTCAGGCCCGAGTCCTTGGCTTTGTCGACCTGCTGTGTCCTTGCACACACGTGTATTTTATGTACAGACTACAAACATTGGGTTCATTGGGAAATGTGACTTCACAGATCATTAAATGTATTTATTTTCTGACAGTTGCATCTGTTCTTTGTGGAATTATTATCTTCCTATAACGTTATTTTTCCCTTGTAGCTCAGTTGGTAAAGAATCTGCCTGCAGTTCAGGAGACCCGGGTTCGACTCCTGGGTTGGGAAGATCCCCTGGAGAAGGAAATGGCAACCCACTCCACCGTTCTTGCCTGGAGAATCCCATGGGCAGAGGAGCCTGGGGGGCTACAGTCCATGGGGTTGCAAGAGTCGGACATGACTTAGCAACTAAAGAAAAGATAATATTATTTTTCCTTTTCATAAAAATATATACAATTCTGAGTGAAAACAAAGAACAAGGGAAATGGAGAAGAAAACAGGCATAAGAGTGAAAAGAGCAGGGTTTGGCGTCAGATGGAATCCAGTCATAGCTTAGCAGATGGGCTTCGTGGCTGTGTGAGCTTGGGCAGGTCACTTCCTCTCTCTGATGACCATGTACACTTCACAGGGTTCTGGGGAAGACGAAATGAAATAATGGATACGGAGGGGCGGGTTCAGCAGGCACTCTAATATTTGTTCCCATGTGTCTTTCGGGAGGTTCTCCACCAAGTGCCTGAAAAGCAAAAGAACTTGGTGAGATGAACGGAGTGTGCCAGGCAGTGGCGTCTGCTTAGATGTGGGCTGTACCGTCATGGCCAAGTTGGAAGCCTCAAAGGTGATGCTAAAACTTAACTGGCGAGGGGCTCCAAGTAGAGGTGAGGTGTGAGGAATCGACTTGTTGAGTCGAGAAGGTGACGAAGTGTCCCGAGTGAAGGGGGCATGGGGAGGCGGGGCGGCACGTGGCCTCCAAGTAAAGGAGGCAGGGCTGAGCGGTGGTGGGAAGGCATTTTTCTGTCTTTTCGTTTCGGTTCTTTCCAAGGGAAGCTTGAACCACATACACTTCCTCTCCCTGGGAGGCAGGAAGGTCAAAGGGACCCTGCAGCTCCTCTGAGCCCCCACCCACACCTGCCGCCTCCTGTTGGGTGAGGATTTGTGACATTGCCCAGTGGGCAGGTGACCGCGCTTCCCAGGTGTCCTGGTGGACTTCCCCCATTCGGGAAGGGCTCCCGTGCAGGAAGCACGTCCTCACCGAGTGCCTCAAGCTGCCTAGGTCCTCCTGCAGGTTCAGATGCCTCCCGGGCTGCGCTGGCCAAAGCCCAGAACTGGGCTTTCCTGTCTCCCAGGCGATGGCAGAGGACCGCACTTTGAGGAGCGAGGTTTTAAAGCAACGGGTTTACAACCTCAGTGCAACAGGACAATCACCCAGGGAACCTTTAAAACATATTGGATTCCTGGCCCCACTCAGGCAAATTAAATTATAGCCTTTTAGGAGCAGAGACTGGGAGTGGGCATTTTTTATCATTCCCCAGAAGGTTCTTATGTGCAACCAAAGTTGAGAACTACTGTTCTAGAAGCAGGCCTGGTTCTCTGTTTCCACCTGTGGCTATCTGGGGAGTGGGCTGATTGAACTTGGTGCCAGAATTCTGCTCCACGGACACGATCCCCTTTCCTCCTCCTCCTCCTCCACACCTTCCTCTTTCCCCGGTCTCCTCTGCTCACCTGAGAAACTAGGTCCCCCAAAATGAGCTGCCCTCAAACCTGAGTTTTTCTTTCCAAGGGAGCTTCTTACCAGGTAGTCCATCCGAAAGGAAATCAGTCCTGAATATTCCTTGGAAGGACTGATACTGAAGCTGAAGCTCCAATACCTTGGCCACCTGATGTAAAGAGCTGACTCAGTGGGAAAGACCCTGATGCTGGGAAAGATTGAAGGCAGGAGGAGAAGGGGACGACAGAGGATGAGATGGTTGGATGGCATCACTGACTGTATGGACATGAGTCTGAGTAAGCTCCGGGAGTTGGTGATGGACGGGGAGGCCTGGTGTGCTGCAGTCCATGGGGTCACAAAGGGTCGGACACGACTGAGCGACTGAACTGAATGAACTTGCATTGGCAGTTCTGGGTATTGGGTATTTTCCCAGTGACCCTTACAGCAGCGCTTTCTTTCCCACCTGGTTATTTTTACTTGTTGAGGGGGCTTCATCACTCTGAACCCTGCAGGGTGGAAGGGGTACAAACATCCCAGTCCTGAAACACCAGCACCCCAGGTCTGTGTGCACTCTGAACCCCTGAGTCACCCAGAGTGGGGGCGGGGCAGAGCCTCTTCCTCTGCTGCAGGCAGGGGTGAGGTAGGAGATGGAGAAACAGTGACCCCCTCACCCCCAAACCTCCTCAGTGCCCCCACCTGTCCCCCAGCCCAGCAGCCTCCCCCAAGCTCTTAGCAAGAGGCCAGTCACCAGCCCAGCTCTCACCCACTCCACCCCAGCCACTGGGCAGCCAGTGGGCAACTGGATATTTCCCTCTGGAAGAGACAGCAGGCTGGCGTGAAGGACCCCGCCATCAGTCCAAGTCCCCACAGCCCTTTTCTCTCTTTTTTAATTTCTTGGCCATGCTGTGCATCGTGTGGTGTCTTTGTTCCCCCACCAGGGATCGGGCCCGCATCCTCTGCATCAGATGTGCTGGAATGCCAAGGAAGTCCCCCACAGGCTTTTGAGTATGGGTTGAACAAGAGTCGTCAGGTCATTGGGGTCACAGATCATGTTTCCTAAGTGTTGAGGGCAAATTCCTCTCCCCTGGAGTGTGGGCTAGACCTGTGGCTCAATTATGACAGTAGACATAGAAAGGAGACAGGAGTGACCACTCAGCAGAGGAGCCTGGCAGGCCCCTCCCTGGCCAAGTGATTAAGGTCAACACCACTCACAGTATCACCGCGATACCACAGACAGCTCGTGCAAAGAGAATACACCTCACCTCTCTGTATTCTTCTCTCCAATCTACAGCTATACTGCAGTCATGAGAAAATACCAGATAAACCCCAATTGAGGGGCATTTTACAAATGCTTGATCAGTACTCTTCAAAAGTATTTAAGGAAACAAACTATCTAAGAAAACTAAGGAAAAGTGGGAAGCTGTAACAGATAGACCTTCAAATCCTTCCTGGAATAGAAAAAGGACATTAGCAGGAAAATTGTTGTTTCTGAGTTGCTCGGTTGTCTGACTCTTTGTGACACCAGGCTTTGGGCTGCAGTACACCAGGCTTCCCCACCACTCACTATCTCCCAGAGTTTTCTCAAACTCAAGTCCATCCAGTCATCTCATCTTCTGCCACCCTCTTCTCCTCCTGCCCTTAGCCTTTCCCAGCATTAGGGTCTTTTCTAATGAGTCAGCTCTTGGCATCAGATGGCCAAATACTGGAGCTTCAGCTTCAGCATTAGTCCTTCCAATAAATATTTAGGGTTTATTTCCTATAGGGTTGACTGGTTTGATCTCCTTGCTGTTCAAGGGACTCTAAAGAATCTTCTCCAACACCACAGTTGGTAAGCATCAATTCTTCAGCACTCAGCCTTCATTATGGTCCAACTCTTACATCCACATACATGACTACTGGAAAAACCACAGCTTTGACTATACAGACCTTTGTTGGCAAAGTGATGTCTCTCTTTTTTAATATGCTGTCTAAATTTGCCATAGCTTTTCTTCTAAGGAGCAAGTATCTTCTGATTTCATGGCTGCAGTCAGTGTCCACAGTGATTTTGGAGCCCAAGAAAATAAAGCCTGTCACTGTTTGCATTTTTCCCCCACCTATTTGCCATGAGGTGATGGTACTAGACACCATGGTCTTACTGTTTTGAACGTTGACTTTTAAGCCAGCTTTTTCATAATTGGGGAAATTCACATGAGCTCTGCAGTTCATAGTTCCATGAACATTTCTCAGTTTTAATAAATGTCCTCTGGTGCGAGATGCTGATGTCAAGGAAAGCTGGGTGAAGGGGAGAAGAGACCTCTCTGTGCTATCTTTGCAGTTCTTCTCTGAATCGAAACTTATTTCAAAATTTAAAGTTTTTAAAAATATATTGAGGGGGAAAATACATGAGGCGAGGAATGTTCTCTCTCTCTCTCTCTTAAACACTGATCTACAAGGTAGAATCATGAAAGGAGAACAGCTGGCTGCTGGCTGGAGCTGAATTTACTGCTAGGAAACACGGCTGCCTTGCTCTGTTCACTGTGATTTACAGCCAAGGACCCGGACCTCCATCGATCCTCGCTCTGAGCCCCCAGCGCAGGCGCAGGTCCTCTGGGCAAAATCGATGCCTGGAGGTGACTCTGTGCATTTCACTGCCGTCACGGGAATCCAGATTTATGTTTGCGGAAGATATATCCCAGGCCATGGAAAAGGAGCTGAAAGGGGAGTCAGGAGGTCTGGGTTCCAGCTCAGATCTGCCATTTACATCTGTGTGATTTAGGACCATTTACTTTTCGTCTCTAGACCTAAGTTTGGGGAAAGGGTCTCTGTGGCCACTTCCAGCTCTTATCATCAGGTTTCTTTGATTGCAAACAAGAGGCTACGGCCATGGGTAGAAAACCTTGAGTATAAAAGAATTTTATTGGAAGGAATTATGGAAAGGTTGGAGGCTCAGAATGGGCGCCACCAGTATTAATCAAGGTAGAGTCATTGTTGCAATGGCCACCCACCATTTTTGTGGTTTTACACAGTTCAGTGTGTCCCCGTCTGGTCAGGGGGGGGTGGTGGTGGTGGTGGTAGTGGGGCTTTTTGCTCCACCCAGTCATTCAGGGACCCAGGCTCCTTCCATCTTGTGGCTCCTCTCTACTCTGAGTCCTTGGGATCCTCTCCATTCAACCGCTGAACGAATGGAACCACTGATGAAACCAGGTGAGGACCTTGAATGAGACGTCGGTAATGAGCCAGGTCGGAAATGGCGCACATGGCTTCCATTCACATCCCACAAGCCGGAACCAAATGCAAGGAGCCTGGGAAACATAGCCTGAGTATGTTTCCAGGAAGACACAGAGGTGGGAACATTGCAGAGCACCAGTCATCTGTGCCGTAAGCGATGAGAACTACTCAAGAGGTTTGCTGAGATGTGACTACTGGGATGAATAAGCTCCCACCATCCAAAAGTAATGACCAATCTTGTGTCTCTGTGCCCAGATCTAGAAGCCTGGGAGAGAGTCCAGTTGGCCCAACTCAACTTGGTCTCTTGCCCACTCCTTGGCCTGAGGGAAAACAGAGCTGACACTTACCAGATGGCACATACGGGGGTGGAGTAATACCCCCAAAGGCAGCACACCTACTAAGCTCCATGATATCTGGACCAAACCAAGGGGCTCACACACACACACCTCCTCAGGCCACGGGCAGGACACCGACTCCCTAAGAGAAAGAGTGCTGGCTCTCCAGGGCCTTATTTATTTATTTATTGTGGATGAGAAGTAAACATTTATTTATTTATTTTTAAAATTTATTTATTTTAATTGGAGACTAATTAGTTTACAATATTGTAGTGGTTTTTGGCATACACTGACGTGAATCAGCCATGGGTGTACATGTGTTCCCCGTCCTGAACCCCCACCCATCTCCCTCCCCATCCCATCCCTCTGGGTCATCCCAGTGCACCAGCCCTGAGCACCCTGTCTCATGCATCGAACCTCTCCAAGGCCTTTCAGATGACCTGTTGATTAGAATGGATTTAGAGGTGACAGAAGAAATGGGAAATTTCCCAAAGAAACCCACTTTGTTCCTGTAGCTCAGGGTTGGTAAACTACGGCCTGTAGACTGCCTCCATTTTTATGAATAAAGCTTGCTGGGACACAGCCACACTCATTCATTTATGTAGTGCCGATGTCCGTTTTCACATCACAGTGGCAGAACTAAGTAGGTGTGACAGAGACTGCACGGCTCAAAAAGCTTCACGTACTGACTACCTGGCCCTTTATGATCCAGCAATCCCACTGCTGGGCATACACACTGAGGAAACCAGAAGGGAAAGAGACACGTGTACCCCAATGTTCATCGCAGCACTGTTTATAATAGCCAGGACATGGAAGCAACCTAGATGCCCATCAGCAGATGAATGGATAAGAAAGCTGTGGTACATATACACAATGGAGTATTACTCAGCCATTTAAAAGAATACATTTGAATCAGTTCTAATGAGGTGGATGAAACTGGAGCCTATTATACAGAGTGAAGTAAGCCAGAAAGAAAAACACCAATACAGTATACTAACGCATATATATGGAATTTAGAAAGATGGTAACGATAACCCTGTGTACGAGACAGCAAAAGAGACACTGATGTATAGATCAGTCTTATGGACTCTGTGGGAGAGGGAGAGGGAGAGGGTGGGGAGATTTGGGAGAATGGCATTGAAACATGTATAATATCATGTATGAAATGAGTCGCCAGTCCAGGTTCGATGCACGATACTGGATGCTTGGGGCTGGTGCACTGGGACGACCCAGAGGGAGGGTATGGGGAGGGAGGAGAGAGGAGGGTTCAGGATGGGGAACACAGGTATACCTGTGATGGATTCATTTCGATATTTGGCAAAACTAATACAATATTGTAAAGTTTAAAAATAAAATAAAATTTAAAAAAAAAAAAAAGGTTCTGATTCCTTCCACAGGGGCAGCAATGGGATGGAATGAAGACGGCTTTAAATTTTTAGATACTCCTCCCATTGAGAAAGGGCTTCCCAGGTGGCTCAGTGGTAAAGAATCTACCTACCAAGTATGAGAAGCAGGTTTGATCCCTAGGTCAGGAAGATCCCCTTCAGAAGAAAATGGCAACCCACTCCAGTATTCTTGCTTGGGAAATCCCATGGGCTTCTATAGACTCACAAGGAGTCAGACACAACTTAGCAACTAAACTTCCATCCATCCCCGTTGAGAAGCAGGTCTCCTGCCCGTCCCTTTGGCTCTGGTTGGCAGGAGTGATGCTCGGTCAGTTTCAGCCCAGACTTTAAAGCACTGTTTCCAGTGGTGCTTCCTGTCTCTGGGAGTCTGAGATGACTGCCCAGCTAGAGAGACCACACGGAGAGCCCAGCCCTCCGGCCATCCCCACCAAGCCACCAGGAGCCACCTTGGACCTTCCAAGACCAGATAAGCCACCAGCTGAACATCATCAAGTCACTCCAGTCATTGCCACCTGGGACAGAAGATATACCTAGCAGAGTCCGCACCAGACATCTCATCCACAGAACCATGCTGCTGCTGCTGCTGCTAAGTTGCTTCAGTCGTGACCGACTCTGTGCGACCCCATAGACGGCAGCCCACCAGAACCACGAGATGTGATGAAACGGTTGTTGTTCCGTCACTGTTTGCTATGCAGTGACAGAGACCCAGCCCTGGCCGAGACTAGAGGGGTCCTGTTCTGGCACATCATATAGGACTGAACACCTGGAGGAGGGCGAGGGAAAGGGGAGATGGGAGGGGCTGCAGATCACCGAGTCACATGGCAGAGAATCTGGGACTTGAGGAGACTAATTCTGAACCAACTCATTAAAAACTTTTTTTTATTTCTTTATTTTATATTTTGGCTACACTGGGTCTGTACAGACTTTTTGCTGTACAGACTCTTCTCTAGTTGCAGCGATTGGGGGTTCCTCTGCTGCCATGCTTGGGCTTCTCATTAGGGTGGCTTCTCTTGTTGCATAGCATGGGCTCTAAGCAAACTAGCACCAGTTGCAGTGCTTGGGCTCAGTAGTTTCTGCTCATGGGCTGGCTCTAGAGCATGGGCTCAGTAGTTGTGGTGTGTGGGTTTAGTGGCTCCATGGCAAGTGGGATCTTCTTGGGATTGAACTCATGTCTTCTGCATGGGCATGCTAAATGCTTGCTAAGTCACTTCAGTCACGTCTGACTCTTTACAACCCTATGGACTGCAACCCGCCGGCCTCCTCTGTCCATGGAATCTCCCAGGCAAGAATACTGGAGTGGGTTGCCATTCCCTTCTCCAGGGGATCTTCCCAACTCAGGGATCGAACCTGCATCTCTTATGCCTCCTACATGGGCAGGCCTATCCTTATCCACTGCACCAAACTAAGCCAGTTTTTAAATGTTGAAGGCTGAGGGACAGCAGGCTGCTCCAAGAGAAGGAAAATGAAACATGATGACTTGAACTGAAGCTGCAGACTCTCCAGGGTCTCTGAAGCCTCCTCTTTCCCCCTCTTTCAACGTGTGGAGGACCACATTGGGAACAGCAAAAAATTGCCTCAACAGCTAGAGTCGCCTGGGAGTCCTTGAGGAAATCAACACAAAACAGAAAAGAGCAAGACTATGAAGGGGAGCTTAGACACAATGGTGGATATATAAGGCAAAGGCATGGACATCGTTGTGTTTACAGCGGGGGAACAGAACACTGTCTGTTTCCCGTCTCTGACACGGCATGGATAGCGTCTCCACGTTTAAGGTGATTACACCAGGGCCCACCCAGAGAATCTGGAGTCATGCTTCCATCTCAGGGTCCCGCATCTAATCACACCCGCAAAGCACCCTTTGCCTTGCAAAGTTTCATATTCACCCGTTCTGCGGAAAAGCACGTGGGCATCTTGAGAGGTTCATACTCTGTCTACTGCAGGTGGCGATGGTTACCTCTCAGAGTCAGGCTTTGGAGTTGTTTTTAATCTTATTCAAAATCTCATAATTCAAAAAGGCTCATGCACCCTGATGTTCATTGTAGCACTACTTAGCGAGGACATGGAAGCAACCTAAATGTCCATCAGCAGATGAATGGATAAAGAAGACGTGGTGCATATATACAATGGAATATGACTCAGCCATAAAAAGGAACGAAACTGAGTCATTTGTAGTGTCGTGGTGGACCTAGAGACTATCATAGAGGGTGAAGTAAGAAAGAAAAACAAAACAAATATCATATATTAATGCATGTATGTGGAATCTAGAAAAAATGGTACATATGAATCTATTTGCAGAGCAGGAAAAAAGACACAGACATCAAGAATGAACTGGGGACACGGTGAGGGAAGGAGAAGGCAGGATGATTTGAGAGAGCAGCACTAATATATATATATACACTACTGTATGTGAAGAGATAACCAGTGACCAGGTGCTGCGCATACAGCACAGGGAGTTCAGCTCAGCACTCTGTGATGGCCTAGGGGGTGGGCTGTGGGAAGGGGGTCTGAGAGGGCGGGGGGTATATGCACACGTGTAGCTGATTCACTTCGCTGCACAGTGAAAACCAGCGCAACATCGTAAAGCAATCATACCCTGATAAAAAAAAAATTGCATCATGAATATATATCATTTTTATAAGAAAATACAGGATATTGTTTGAAATGCAGAGCAACTCCCTTGCCTCTTTGGGGTCTGGCTACTCCCTACAGTGGGAATCTATGTTCAATACTCATAACCAGCCTAGTAGGCTTGTATCCAGATATCCCCAGATCATGAGGCAGTGCTGCTCAGGCCCCTGGGTCCCTGGATGGTGTGGAGAGGACACCTGGAAAAGGCAATGGGCACGTAAGCAACTCTGGACGGAGAGAAGGTGCTTGGCCATCACAACAGTACTGGCCAGCTTCAGTAAGAGTGACTCTGGGTGGGCGCTGCCTTCTCATGTTAACCTTATTAGCTCTGCCTTCTCATGTTAACTTCACACGAGCAGAGTCAGGGGCAGGTGCTGTCATCATCTGTTTCACAGCAACTCAGGGTTCAAGCCAGTTTCCTACGAGCTGAGGTCACATGGCCCCATCCCGTCTGCCCAGGCGAGGGGAGAGGGGCACGCTGCCTCTTCTATGTCCACAGCCAGAAAGGTACCAGCCCCTGAATGGTAAGGTTTGGGACACTGGTGACCACAAGCACATTGCTCTTCCAAGACTCTTCTCTGTCCCCACTGTCATAGCCTCTGCACGTACAAACTGGGATGTGAACACTTTTCCTGGCTGGTCCCTTCTTTCCCTCCTGGATTAGTGGAAGAGCAGGAAGGGGGCTCCTAGGAAGGGGCTCAGGATTCCCCCTTATCCTCTGGGAGCTGACCCTCTGACCAACCCCGCTGAACTCGGTCTGACCCATTTGCCTTCGCTCTGGCCTTCTCCCCTTGAAGACATGCACGGTCTGGCCTCTCTCCTCTTACAAGGAATCCTTCCTTGGCCTGGGTCCCCCTTTATCACATCACTCTCTGCCTCCTCTTCCCTTAACTCTAAACATCTATATGCCTGCCCTCAACTTGTCCACAGGCACCTCAATTTCACGTCCAAACAGGTTTACCTTTTCAAGTGTCCCCTGACACCCCTGAAATCTGGGTCCCTTTCTTGCGTTCAGCATCTATGATCCCGTTCCAGCTACCGAGTCGCCTGATCCAGAAACCTGAGGCGATCTTGAACCTGCCTTCCTTTAAGCCCTCACCCAAGGCTCCCCCAGTCCTGCTGACTCCATGCCCATGCAGTTTTGAAGCTCATCCCTGGGGCCCTCTCCCCATGGCTGCTCCTGGTCAGAGTCTCCATCACTCAGTGTCCTTGTCAATTACAGCTCTAACTCCCTGACCTGCCAGCCTCACCTCGGGCACCCAGTCTTCCTGGGTTGAGGAGTCTGAGTCTCTCGGCCTGGAATGTAAAGCCCCTTATCACCCCCACCACTACCCCTACCCCACCCCCCGCCCCCACACACACATTGCTGTTCAGTCACTCAGTCGTGTCCGACTCTTTGCAACCCCATGAACCACGCAGCATGCCAGGCTTCCCTGTCCTTCACTATCTCCCAGAGTTTGCTCAAATTCATGTCCATTGAGTCAGTGATGCCATCCAATCATCTCATCCTCTGTCATCCCCTTCTCTGCCCTCAGACTTTCCCAGACCCAAGGTCTTTTCCAGTGAGTCGGCTCTTCACATCAGGTGGCCAAATTATTGGAACTTCAGCTTCAACATCAGTCCTTCCAATGAATATTCAGTGTCAATTTCCTTTAGGATTGACTGGTTTGATCTCCATGCTGTCCAAGGGACTCTCAAGAGTCTCAGTTCTGAAGCATCAGTCCTTCGGCGTTCAGCTTTCTTTATGGTCCAACTCTCACATCCATATATGACTACTGGAAAAACCAAAGCTAAATATATAGATCTCTCTCTATATAGAGATCCGATGTCTTTGTTTCTCTGACTCATCTTCACCCTCTACTCTTACGCTCAGTTTTCTTTAACTCTCTCCTCCCACCCTGGGTTAGGGTCTCCTTCCTCTCTGCCCTCTTGACCTCCTGTCAGGATGCATACGGAACCTGTAATCATCAGTGGATCTGTCTTTCCTGCAGAGCTGTAGCCTCCTTGGGATGGATGCAGTGTCTTCCTCATCAAGGTGCCCTTGGGACCTGGCTCCTCGTCAGCACTGAGGGTTGTGCAGGTTTGCAGACTACAGGCAGGAGCAGGACCTGGGTTCCCAGCCCGTGGGCCCCACCTCCGTCTCCCCTGGGAGGACAGGATGGCCTGACAGCCGTGCCTTCCTCTGCACCGGGCATTCAGCACCCTGCCTGCCGGGGAGAGGCAGAGGGGGAAACTGAGGCTCGGGGGCCTCAAATGAACTGTGTTTTCTATTCTACTCTCTCCCACAGTATTTAGAAAAAAGTAAGAAAGTGATTGGGCTTCCCCGGTAGCTCAGCTGGTAAAGAATCCACCTTCAATGCAGGAAACCCTGGTTCAATTCCTGGGTTGGAAATAGCACCTGGAGAATGGAGGCTACCCACTCCAGTATTAATGGGCTTCCCTGGTGGCTCAGATGGAAATAATCCGCCTGCAGTGCGAGAGACCTGCATTCGATCCCTGGCTCGGGAAGATCCCCTGGAGGAGGGCGTGGCAACCCATTCCAGTGAACCCCGATGGACAGAGGAGCCTGGCGGGCTGCAGTCCCGCCAGGGGTCGCAAAAAGTCAGCCACGAGTGACTCAGCACAGTACAGGAAAGTGATTACTCAGTTAACGATTGGTATTGACAAAGCTCTTTGTTGTTAGAGTGTGTGTGCGCGCGTGTGTGAGAGCATGTAAGTGTGAGCGTGTGCTTGCACATGGACACACACATCGTGGAGCACATGTGTCTTATTTTTCAGCAGACTCTGGACGGCCTTTGGAGCCTATAACGTGGAGACAAGCCTCACCTGTCACCACACTCAGGACACAGGGGCCTCCGCTGGGGAATCCATAGAGCAACAGGCATGGCCACGCCTCTGGGGCTTGGGGACAGCACCCTCCAGGGGGCATCTCAGGGAGGGTGCTGGGAAACGTTCACCGTTGGGCCCAATTCCATTGTGTCTGGACCTGGCCTCCTCTGCCCCAGGGCCCCCACCTTACCAGTCCCTGCTCAGGAGTCAGAGTCCAGAGTATAGTCACACCGCTTATGAGGGTGGTCCTAGCCTCTGGTCCAGGAAGTCAGCTGTCCAGGACTCCAGGGCCCTGCTGCCAGCAAGATAGCCACTAGGGGGAGCCCTTGAGCCGTAAACCACGGATGGATTTGCGCTATTGGCTAAAGGGATCCAGAGCAGAGGGGGAGTCTGTAGCCCCTGAAAAACTTGGTGCCTGAAAACTTGGGGTTTTCTCGGGTCCCGCAGCAGTTCAGAATGTGTTGCTACTCCTTCAAACACGCCGCGGCTCTGTGCATTGATCTTGGCTGAGCTGGGAAGGACACACCAGATTACCCTCCCCATAGGTGGAGGACCAGGACCAGTGACCTAGGCAGGGAGATTCAGCACTGACTCTCCCAGGCTTGCAGTGTGACTTTGGCCAAGCTCCTTGCCCTCTCTGGGCTCCGGTGTCCTTATACTGGTCAGGATTCCCAGGTAGAAGTGACAGAAATGACTCTCAAGGGAGCTGCTGGATAGCTCACAGAAGTCAGAAGAAGGCAGAGCTTTGGGTGAGCCAAAAACCAGAGGCTCGGGCAGCCGAGGACCAAGCAGGGTCACTCCCAGCACTGTCGGCTCAAGGTGCCTTGTCTGTCCCCTCCCACTGTGACCACCACCCGCCTGGGTGAGGGACTCCTGCTCTGTCTGCTGCTGGGCATCTCTGAATGTGTGTCTTTTCCCCACGGCTCCTGTCTCAGAGGGGTCACATGGCCATGACCCATCTGTGCAAGGCTTGGGAGAGGGGCTGTCTGCCCCCTTCTATTCCCCCAGTGCAGAAACAGGCCAGTTCCCAGGAAGAAGACTTTCGGATGCTGGGGGCTCAAAGTGACCATTTGCCACATTCCTTGTCTATAGTGCAGATGGCTGGATCAGCCTGACCTCTTATACCCTAAAATAATAACAATCTCGAGTGCTTATGTAGCATGAGTCAGACACGATTCAAAATATTTGTATATATATTTCATTTATAGAGTCACTTGACCCTCAGGACAATTCTACCAGATAAATTCTATTATCACCCTCATTTTACAGAGGAGGAAACGGGAGAGTTGAAATAATTTGCTTACAGGCAGTCTGCTTCTCTTGGGCTTCCAGGTGGTGCCAGTGGTAAAGAACCTGCCTGCCAGTGCAAGAGACATAAGAGACATGGGTTCGATCCCTGGGTTGGGAAGATCCCCTGGAGGAAGACATGGCAATCCACTCCGGTATTCTTGCCTGGAGAATCCCCATGGACAGAGAGCCTGGTGGGCTACAGTCCAGGGGGTCGCAGAGAGTCGGACACAACTGAAGCCACTTAGTATGCACACATGTAGACTGATTCTCTTAACCCTAGGTTAGGCTGCCCTTTAGGCACCTTCAATGACTCTTGCTACCCAAGAAAAGGGCTTCCCTTGTGGCTCAGCTGGTAAAGAATCCGCCTGCAATGCAGGAGACCTGGGTTTGATCTTTGGGTTAGGAAGATCCGCTGGAGAAGGGAAAGGCTACCCACTCCAGTATTCTGGCCTGGAGAATTCCATGGGGTCACAAAGAGTCAGACACGACTGGGCGACTTTCACTTCACTCACACCCAAGAAATGGACCAAACAGCATCCAGGCATATCAGGTTGAAGTTCCTATGCTCACCTAAGCGTTCCTTGTCTCTGTGGTTTAGTGACAAAAACCACTTTTCTGTCTTTAGAGCTCATCTTTATGAGAAAAGTTTCTTATTTTGCTGAATACAAAGTAGTGCGAATGACATATATTTCTTAGACTTTAAGAAGCAGAGAAGGTGAAAAAGAGCATGTGTTTATTTTTCAAATGCTCCTTATGGATTTCCTAACAGTGTGCTGCAGTCCATGGGGTCACAAAGAGTGGGCACCACTGAGCGACTGAACCGAACTGAAACAGACTGTGTAGTGTCCAAGAGGTAGGAAGCTGGTGTCTTTGCATGAACAGACCACCAGAGGGCAGATGTGCCAGGTTTTGACTTGAGCGATGCCTCCAAGTCTGGTTTCTCCCCAGCAGGTGGTTTGCAAAGCAGCCCGGAGGTGCGGCTCAAGCCACCAGAACTGTATTTTGATTCACTGCTCATTTTCAGCAATCTGGCAGAAGTCTGTCTTTGGCACACCAAGGAATTGCCTGCCTCCTGCAAAGCCTGATGTTTTTTGGAGAAGAGGGTGCTGGGGGGGAGAACCCAAGCCCCAAAGTATTATTGCCAATCTTCTCCCTCACTGAGACATTTACCTCTGCCCTGCCCTCCTCCATGAGATGTGACTCTGGTTGCCCCTCAGGCTGGGGTCCCATGCCCCATCCTGCTCATTGGCAAGGCTGGAGGAGCCCACTGGGAAGATGGCCTCCTCACCACTGCAGCCAACCCAGTCCTTCCGCAGAGGTCTGGCTTGGAAAGACATCTGACCATGTTTCCTGTGGGCGGACGGAGCCCCCCCCCAGGCCTCCCATTTGGGGAAGAAAGAACAGTTGTACACCCACCAGGTGAAACAGGCGCAGTGCTAGGACTCCAGGTAGGAGGCTCCAGCCGCCTCCAGGGGGCACTCCAGGCTGCACTGTGCCCTGTCCCTGGGTCTCCCTGAGAGTCAGTGGCTCATTTCCCTCAACCCCTCTCCCCTGAGGACCAGGGAGCAGCAACGTGGAGGGCGCCTGAGCGAATGTGATTCTCAGGAGCCCACTTGCATCTTATTCTACCCTGGGCTTCCTGTTACCTGTTGGAAGAGTCATTGCCTCCAGGAAGCCCACTCTGATTCCCTCGCTCCTTTGGGGTAAGAAAGAACATTTGAGTCCTCTGGGAGCCCATTACCTGGCTCAAGCCTGGAACAGACACCAGGACTAAGAGATGGATGAGTGAATTACAGCCATGGGTGCAGCCCCACGTGACCGCTGCTGCCTCCCACTCACATGCATACACTGTCTCTATGTGAATCCTTTTCCTGTATAAAAAGGATTATGCCCTGTGTTTCATTCCACCACTTGCTTTCTTCTTTAAACCTCCTGACCCAGCCCTTGCCTTCAGCCCCAGCCCAGCAAACCTATCTCCACGGTTGGGTCCCTTTGTCAGCTCCTGCCCTGCCCCTGTCTGCAACTTGACCCCCATCCCCCCCATGGCCTGAGCACAAAGGGCTCCACTCTGCTCTCCCCACACCACGCTCTTTAGCACCTGCTGACCCCTCCCTTCATCTCTCTGGGGAGCTCCTGCTCATCCTTCAGGGAGAGCTGCAGTGTCACCTCCTCTGTGAAGCCTCCGGGATTCCTCCAGAACCAGATGCAGGCAGAAATTTCAGAGCTGTGCCCACGTAGGAAGCAGATGAGGTGTCCTAGGAGTTTCTTGGCCTGGATTGAGAGGCTATCTTCATTCAGTACCAAGTTCAGAAAGAACTACTAAGATTCTAGGGCATCCTCCAAGCCACCAAGGAGAAAGCGTGGAGCCTGGCATGTTATTTAGTCAGAAAAGAGAAGGGGACCCTGATTCACAGCCCCAAACACCAGTAGGGCGTTTAGGATCCAACATGAGTGGACATTAATGGAAAACCCACTGCAGGGTTCAATTGGGAAAGGAGTGCGAGAAGGCTGTGTATTGTCATCCTACTTATTTAGCTTGTATGCAGAGTACATCGTGAGAAACGCTGGGCTGGATGAATCACAAGCTGGAATCAAGATTGCCAGGAGAAATACCAACAACCTCAGACATGCAGATAATACCACTCTAATGGCAGAAAGTGAAGAGGAACTAGAAAGCCTCTTGAGGAAGGTGAAAGAGGAGAGTGAAAAAGCTGGCTTAAAACTCACATTAGAAAACAAAGATCATGGCATCTGGACCAATCATTGCATGGCAAATAGAAGGGGGAAAAGTGGAAGCAGTGATAGATTTTATTTTCTTGGGCTTCAAAATTACTGCAGATGGTGACTGCAGCCATGAAATTAAAGGATACTTGCTCCTTGGATGGAAAGCTATGACAAATTTAGACATCACTTTACTGACAAAGGTATAGTTGATACAATGTTTTTTCCAGTAGTCACATACGGATATGAGAGTTGAACCATAAAGAAGGCTGAGTACTGATGCTTTCGAATTGTGGTGCTGGAGAAGACTGTTGAGAGTCTCTTGGACTGCAAGGAGATCCAACCAGTCAATCCTAAAGGAAATCAGTCCTGCATATTCATTGGAAGGACTGA
Source organism: Bos taurus (assembly GCF_002263795.3). Taxonomy (NCBI): domain Eukaryota; kingdom Metazoa; phylum Chordata; class Mammalia; order Artiodactyla; family Bovidae; genus Bos; species Bos taurus. The sequence goes on from NC_037353.1 coordinate 43,353,546, forward strand.
TGCTGAAGCTGAAGCTCCAATACTTTGGCCACCTGATGTGAAGAGCCGACTCACTGGAAAAGACCCTGATGCTGGGAAAGACTGAGGACAGGAGGAGAAGAAGGAGACAGAGGATGAGATGGCTAGATAGCATCACCAGCTCAGTGGACATGACTTTGAGTAAACTCCAGGATACAGCGGAGGGCAGAGGAGCCTGGCATGCTGCAGTCCATGGGGTCGCAAAGATTCGGACACAACTTACCAGCTGAACAACAACGACAGCACTGCAGGTTACTGTTGGGTCCCAGGCCCTTAGGAAACAGCAGGGAACAGAACTTGCCTCCACCCATGTATTATCTCATCAGGTCATCTGAGGGGGCAGGCCAGAGGTGACGAGGAAAGGGAAGCCCAGAGAAGCTTTCGCTGCCCCACAGCCACTGTGCAATGGTCATGGATGGGGACACTGCTTCTGCCTAGTCCTGGAGGCTCATCCTGCCTACAGCAGCATCCTCCGCTTGTGGAGCAGGCCGTTGCATCTTGGGAGCAAAGAGAACCAAGGCAGCCAGAGATGGCTTTTTAATTTATGCTGTGGTATGGACTGGAAAGTCTAGGGCAGAGGAATTTTGGGGGAAAAATGAGTTATATTTTAGATACTCCAGGAGATCTTCCCCTTTAAAAGAAACATGTGGTGAATCCTTTTCTAAAGCAAACATATTCCAATTTATCTGTTTGTTAGCTGGGCTATTTTGTGCCTTGATTTGAGTAATTACTTATTGCACAATCCACATAGCAGCAGTCCCTTTTGTCTGGCCTGTTTGCTTCCCTTAAATTTGTAGAGGGCAGTTTGCACAGACGTTTCCAATTGTTCTGCAGTGGAATTTTTCAACTTTCCCTTTGTGTTTTCTTCCAGAGCCTCAGTATTAGAGAAAACTCACTCCTCTGCAAAAGTCATAAATATTTACTTAATTGGATACTTTTTCTATCATTCAATTTTTATATTTGACTTCAGTTTTTGAAAACTGTGAGATGGGAATCTAGACATCTATGTGTTTTTATCAGATTGCGAATCAGTGATCTCAATTGTTTGGAGCCCCTGTTTCCCCACCAGTTATTTAACCTTTTTCTTGTCAATCTCCTCCATCGTTCCCACTCCTCTCCCAGAGCTTATGTGATCCTTGGAAGTGTTGTCCCTGCGTCTACATGCACGTGTGTGCTACTCTGCATTTTTCTTGTATGAATAAGACTATATTATATGTCTCCTTCCAGTCATGCATTCTCCACTTGACACTGTGTCTTGGAGACCCTTTCATGCTGTTCAAGGAGGCCCATTGCACTTACTAATGCCCACACAGTATTCCTCAGGATAAATGTGACTTATGAACCAGCTCCTGTTTATGAGCATCTAGATTGTTTCCAAGTTCCTAAGGGGCTTCCCTGGCGGTTCAGATGGCGAAGAATCCGCCTGCGATGCAGGAGACCTGAGCTCGATCCCTGGGTTGAGACGATCCCCTGGAGAAGGGAATGGCAACCCACTCCAGTATTTTTGCCTGGGAAATCCCATGGACAGAAAAGCCTGGTGGGCTCCAGTCCATGGGGCCACAAGGAGTCAGACATGACTGAGCGATAACAGTTTTCACTTTCCAGTTTCTCACTATTGTAAACAATGAAACAATGAACATCTTTGGTACATAAATCTTTGAAGACTTGTAGATCATCTCTTTTGGATAGATTCCTAGAAGTGGAATTGTTAGATCTGGAGTTTTGATATCTATACTATCAAATGATCTTCAAAAGCCCCTCATCCATTTTCACTCCCACGACAATATACAAACATTCCTATTTCCCTGCTTACATGTTAACACTTGATGTTATCTTTCTTTGTAATTCTTGATTATATGACATGAAAATAACCTCTCATTGTTGTTTTAATATGCATTTCTTTTTTTTACCATGGACCATGTGGAAAATTCTGAAAGAGATGGGAATACCAGAACACCTGATCTGCCTCTTGAGAAATTTGTATGCAGGTCAGGAAGCAACAGTTAGAACTGGACATGGAACAACAGACTGGTTCCAAATAGGAAAAGGAGTTCGTCAAGGCTGTATATTGTCACCCTGCTTATTTAACTTATATGCAGAGTACATCATGAGAAACGCTGGACTGGAAGAAACACAAGCTGGAATCAAGATTGACGGGAGAAATATCAATAACCTCAGATATGCAGATGACACCACCCTTATGGCAGAAAGTGAAGAGGAACTAAAAAGCTTGTTGATGACAGTGAAAGTGGAGAGTGAAAAGTTCAACATTCAGAAAACGAAGATCATGGCATCCGGTCCCACCACTTCATGGGAAATAGATGGGGAAACAGTGGAAACAGTGTCAGACTTTATTTTGGGGGGCTCCAAAATCACTACAGATGGTGACTGCAGCCATGAAATTAAAAGACGCTTACTCCTTGGAAGGAAAGTTATGACCAACCTAGATAGCATATTCAAAAGCAGAGACATTACTTTGCCAACAAAGGTCCAGCTAGTCAAGGCTATGGTTTTTCCCGTGGTCATGTATGGATGTGAGAGTTGGACTGTGAAGAAGGCTGAGTGCCGAAGAATTGATGCTTTTGAACTGTGGTGTTGGAGAAGACTCTTGAGAGTCCCTTGGACTGCAAGGAGATCCAACCTGTCCATTCTGAAGGAGATCAGCCCTGGGATTTCTTTGGAAGGAATGATGCTAAGGCTGAAACTCCAGTACTTTGGCCACCTCATGGGAAGAGTTGACTCATTGGAAAAGACTCTGATGCTGGGAGGGATTGGGGGCAGGAGGAGAAGGGGACGACAGAGGATGAGATGGCTGGATGGCATTACTGACTCGATGGATGTGAGTCTCAGTGAACTCCGGGAGTTGGTGATGGATAGGGAGGCCTGGTGTGCTGCGATTCATGGGGTCGAAAAGAGTCGGACACGACTGAGCAACTGATCTGATCTGATCTGATCTGATGTGCATCTTCACACGGACGACAAAGGATGAGATGGTGGGATGGCATCACTGACTCGATGGACGTGAGTTTGAGTAAGCTCCGGGATTTGGTGATGGATAGGGAAGCCTGGCGTGCTGCAGTCTATGGGGTCGCCAAGAGTCAGACACGACTGAGCGACTGAACTGAACTGACTGACGTGCATCTTCTCCTGTGTAAAATTCCCCTGTTGAATAAATAGACAGAAACAAATGGAACATCACCCAGGTTCTCAGTAGATGCGGGGTGTGGTGAGGGTGCGAAGAAGGAGAGAGCAGAGTCGTCTCCATGGGAGAGGAGCTGGTGAAGCAACAAGCAAGCTTTCCTCCACCCTCTGATCTCTGCGGCAGAGCTGAGCGGCGCTCACAGGGTGTGGGAGACAGGACAGGTGGGACCAGCCGAGCAGCACTTCTCAGGACTCCCGTGTACGATGGTGCAAGTTGTCCCTGGGCCACAGGTACCTTACACGGGGTGCAGGTGGGGCTAGGCATCAGCCGGAAACCCAGGCCTCTCCGTTCTTGGCTGAGGCTTGTGCAAGTCATCACCTGCAGGAGCGCCTGCCTAATTCACACAGAGGCTCCAGAGGCGGCACAGGGTTAACCTGGTTGCATTGGCCTTTGGAGGCCCATGTGGTCAGGGAGCAGGTGGGGACGTGGGCTGCAAGGCTAGGGGACCTTTGAGACTGCCTCTCACCTCTGCCACCCCAGCCACACCTTCAGAGGGTGCTGAGGCACCCACATTCCAACACACACCTTCCCCACCCAGACCCAAGCCTCCTTCTTTCCAGTGCTGGGACCATGGTTCAAAGTAGGGAGAAATACAAAAGCTGGCCAGGCTTGAACAATGTGGCAGACGAATTACTCAAGCCACTAAACATCCAGGCACTACAAGACTGGACTCTCACCTGGCCTTGAACTTCAACAGACCCTTCTGTGTCTGGCGGCAATGAGTAGCTTTATAGATTTCCTGACTTGAGACTCCAGCATTTCTCAAGGACAGGAAATGCTGTAAAGGAACTCCTTCCTTTTGTGGACTTCAGAGAGGTTCCAATATGGTATCCCATTAGCCTTTATTTATTTTCCGGAACATAAGGAGTTAAAATAAGAATGAATCAAGTCGCTGTAAGTATGGAACAAGAGATCCATGAAGATGATTGTTTGGGACATTCAAATTATTGGTGGTTTAGGGCCACATGGAGGGCTTCCCAGGTGTGGTAAACAATCTGCTTGTCAATGCAGGAGATGTGAGAGGACGCAGGTTCCATCCTTGGGTCGGGAAGATCCCCTGGAGGAGGGCATGATAACCCACTCCACTATTCTTGTCTGGAGAATCTCATGGACAGAGGATCCTGGTCGGATACAGTCCATGGGGTCGCAAAGAGTTGGACGACTGAATTGACTTAGCACGAACGCACACAGGGTCATGTGGAATGCCGTGAGAAAGATAACACTTTTGTTATGACATTTCATCAACTCCACTGCTTCGTAATGGAAAAGTGTAAATAATCTGGCTCTCTTAAAAACTTAGGGACAGAATGCTAAGGGCTTGTGGTTTCTCCAAATTTACAACATTATTTTGTCCAAATAGTCAAGGGACTGAGAATATCCTAGCGGAGTAATCGGCTGGCAGAAGAGATGGCATGATTATCAGAACTTGGGGCTGGGCAGGTCAGACTTCAGACCTGCATTCATCACCGACACACTGGAAATGGAGACTCAGAGAGAAGAGGTACATTGCTCATGAATCTTTAGCTTCGTGGGATCAGAACCCAGACCAGGGCCAGGCCTGTCTGACTCCTTTCTCAAAGCTGGACTATCATACCCCACTTCCACCTCCATCCATGGCCTCCAGCATGGCTGTCCGTGGTCCAGCCTCAGCACCAGCCCTTCTGCCTGGAATGGCACCCACGACCTGCCAGGAGGAGGCTGGCATGTCCTTTGGCAGAGGGCAAAGCCAGTCATCCCTTAGCAGCTAGCACTGGCCAGCATCCACACACAGTTCCCTTGCTCCAGCAGATACAGCCAGACACATCCCCATCAGTGGGAAGTAGAGGGATCCAACCAGGGCTTTGATGGCAGGATGGGAGTGTAGACCCGCTCCCAGCTTCCCCAACAGACCCTTAGCTGGGGATCCGGAGGGCCATTTTCCAAGCACCAGCAAATCTTTTGTGCTTCCCCCACCATTGCTTCCAGGAACAGTCTGTCAAAATAAATTGTATATTGTGGATTCTGGGGGGGACTGGGGGGACCAGCTGTTACCAAAGTGCCTGGGCTAATTTTAAATCTATTCATTATGCATGATTAATTACCAAAGCCCTGAGAGAGAGACGTGAACGTAGCTCTTACAGCAAGTCAAAGTCACTCTGAGGATGTAGTGAGTCCTCCTTCCATGGTTGTTTTTGATGTCAATATTTTAATCTTAGGGGAGACTTAGATTTGCTTTTAGATTTTTTTGAAATATGGTCGATTTACAACGATAGACTTAGATTTGTATACAAGTTGCCGTGGGACAGCATTTGTGCATACCCTAAACCCTGCTTCCCCTGTTATTAGCATCTTACCTTATTGTGGTACATTAGTGTGTCACAGGTGATGAACCAACGTTTTAAACTAAAGTGCATATTTGACTCAGGTTTCCTTCGTTTTTAGCTAATCTCCCATTTCTCTGTTCTAGGATCCCAGCCAGGATCCCACATTACCTGCTGTCCTGCCTCCTTAGGCTTCTCTTGGTTCTGACAGTACCTGAGACTCTCCGTGTTGTCAATGACCTTGACAGTCTTGAGGGGCACCAGTCAGGTACTTTGCAGAACGTGCCTCTCTTGGAATCTGTCTGGTATTTTCCCCACTGGCGCTGTGGGTTTTGGGAAAGAAAACCACAGAGGTAAGGTGCTATTTTCATCACATTGTATCAAGGGTACATACTATCACTGTGAGTTATCATTGTTGAGGTTAATTTTAACCGTCTGCCTAACCGTGTCCGTAACTGCCTACTCTGTGTTCCTAAGATTTCTCCACTGTAAAGTTACTCTTTTTTTCTGTTCTACTCGCCTCCCATATTCTATTCTTTGAAATACAGTCACTGCATGAAGCCCACATCAATTCTTTGAAATTCTTCTGCATAGAAGGGCTTATCTTGTTCCTCCTTTTACTTGTTTATCCATTCATCTAGTTATCAGTGTGGACTCATTTTATACACTGGGTTATAATCTGATACCACCATATGTATTTTTTGTTCAGTTTGGGAGCTCTTTCAGTTAGCTCCTGTGTGTCTTTGACACAGCCTTATCACTTTCTGTGTGTGTGTGTGTGTGCATGTGCATGCACACATGTGTTAGCACTCCCATACTTTCTGGTGTGGGACACTGTGGGCTTATCTTGCATATGTCCTTCTTCAGTCCTAGAATCAGTCAGTTCTCCAAGGAGCCCTGGTTCCTTTCACTGGAGAAGGGTATAAGAAACCAAGATCTGGGTGCTAGACATGCACATTGCTGCTGGAGGGACACCATAAATTGGGGGAGTTTCATCATCTGTAACGTGGAGGCCCCCAGGGCTTGCTGGTCTCCCATTCACATCACTCATATGATGCCTTAACTGTTACAAATCGGAGACTCAGTTTCCCAAGGCAGAGATGAAACATCATGCTAATTCAGTCTCCTGGCAATATGGTATTTCCCTGAGCCCTAGGCTTGAGTGGTCTGAAAGAGAGGCCCCCTAGGAGATCTCCATCCCCTTATCTCCACATAAGAAAACTGAGTCTACAGAGCAGCAGTGTCTTCCTCAAGATCCCGGGATGAGCTCACAAAGCTGGGCCCATGGGTAGACAGTCTCCAGATTCTTACATGGACCCCTCCTCCAAGCCTGGAATTCGTCCATCACCACCACCACCCCAGGCTGTTCATGGTTGGACACTGACTGATGCCATATCCCTTAAGGAAAATGTTCCTGGAAGTCACGAAGTTCTTCCAGCCCCACGTTCTAACCTGGGAACTCTGTGAGGGGTGCGTCTTCTCCAGCTCACAGCCTTTCTGCTCAGTCTACTGTCCTTACAGAAAAAAATGCTACTTGGAGAATTTCTCCTCTCTCAACATCCATCTATCCCCGTCCCAAGGGACAGAACCGCCCCCCATTGTCACACTTGTCCCATGGGCAGAGCTCCAACGTGATGGGGAAAGGGTTCAAGGAAATCTGAGTTACCCACCTTCTTGCCACCTTACCCCCAGAGTTGTCTTTCTCAAGAAGTGGTGGCCTCAATCAGAAGCCACTTGTTTCAGCCACTTCCCTTAAAACCACCTCTAGGGCTTCCATGATGGTTCAGTGATAAAGAATCTACCTGCCAATGCAGGAGACATGGGTTCGGTCCCTGGTTGGGGAAGATACTACATGCTGCAGAGTAACTGGGCCTGTGTGCCAAGGCTGCTGAGCCTGTACTCTAGAACCCAAGAGCCACAACTACTGAGCCCACATGCAGCTAGAGTGGCCTCCCGCCCACTGCAACTAGACAAGACCCTGCACAGCAACCAAGACCCTGAACAGCAACCAAGACCCTGCACAGCCAAAAACAAAACAAATAAATACTTCAAAAAACCCACCTCGAACCTCCAGGCTGGTCTCCCTTAAGCAGAAGCCAGCTCTCTTCTTCCTACTTCTTCCTAAGGGAACCCTTTCTGCCTCACATTTCATTCTGATCCCATCCTCCACTGCACGTGGCATTTATTCCTGCATCTCCTCTTCTCATCTGCACCACCTCCACAGTGGGGACACGGTGCCTGCCACTCAAAGTGACCTCCCTTCGTGTGACTGCCTGGGACACTTTCAGGAGGACAGGCACAGGCTGAACTGTTAACTTCAGTTCATTCACTTTATAGATAACCGGTGTGGGGCTCGAAGAGGCAAAGAGACCGGCTCGAGGCCCACAGGTCTTTGGAAATGAACCAAAATCGTCTATCTCAGATGTTCTATCATGAAATGACCTATCTACCTATCTATTTATCTATCTACCTGTCTAGTTTGATCTATTTATTGATCCAATCATCTACCAATTTAAAATCCTCACAGTAGATTTTGCTGTCTCCTAGGGTGGAAGTCCACTTCCAGGCAGGCAAGGATGTTTCTTAGCCCTGGCGGGGTTATAAGAGTCCCTGTGCCCGAGGAGACAGGGGTCCTGAGGAAGGAAATCTGCTCTTACATGTCACCTGCCCTGAGCAGCCTTCAGCACCATCGGTCAGATGTCAAACTGTCCCCTTTCCGGAAGCCACTGGAAGCTGTGGGGAACTTGCTAGAAGAAAGAGGATGCTTGGTTTCCCAGCCTGGATATTGAGGAACTGATACAAAGTGGCTCTGAGGAAGGCCTTGGAAAGTCACTTCATTCATCCTGCTAAGAACACAGACTCCTTGCCTCTCCTCAAGTCTGGTTTTGTAAATTTTGGATGGTATCTCATCCAGGGGGTTCTAAGACCCAGCATATTTGTAAACTCCTGTGATGGGCTGTTTTGACCTCAGGAGAACCTGCAAGGGACAGACAAGCCTAGTGAAAATCAGGGCTGATAAAACCACCTCCCCTGGGGGCTGGGCTGCAGAGAGAGTTTGGACCTTGGGTACCGGGTACCAAGTGGCCCTGGCTTCCATCATCCGTGCCCCTCACTCACCAGAATCCAGGGAGCCAGAGTCTCTGCTCCTAAGCAACTCCGGCTCCTGAAACTCTGGAGCGAATATGTGCAAATTACTTCAGGGAATGCCCATTGCCCAAATCCAATTTGAATACCACTATGTTGCTAAGAGCACTTGCCACTGCGAATGAGCTAATGCAAGACTGACGTTTACAAAAATCTTTACAGAAAAGCGAAATGGCCTGGGTGGTGGGAAGATACCCAGTTTGCAAATTTCCTTCCTGCTTTCCTTTCCTTCTTGTTTATTCTTCCTTCTGCTCTCCCTCCCTGCATCCCCTGCCCTCCTTTTTTTCTCTTTTTTTCTCTTTTACTTCTGCATCCTGAGAACATTTTAATTTTGGAAAGAAATGCTATGTACGCCAAAGTTATGTGATATGTAGAAGTGTGGAGTGTGGGAGGGGAGGATTGGAGGAAGTATATAAACACCTACCAAAGCAAGGAATTAGCTTTGCAGACGATTCTAGAAAAACAATAAGCTAAGTAGTAGTCTTCAGTCTTCACAATCATCCTCGAGGCAGCCCCTCAAGTGTCCGAGTACTGAGAGGTGCAATGACTTGCTTGGATCCTGGGGGTCAATCCACCTTCATCCTAAGGAAGGTCAGGGCAAGCATGAGAATCAAGTGTGTTCCTTTTAGTTGGAGACAGTTGATTTACAGTATTGTGTTAGTTTCAGGTGTACTGTACAGTGGTTTAGTATTTTTTTAGATTATACTCCATTAGACGTTATTACAAGATAATGGGTATGATTCCCTGTGCTATACAGTATATCCTGGTTGCTTATCTATTTTATAGGCTTCTCTGATGGCTCAGAAGTAAAGAATCTGCCTGCCAGGCAGGAGACCTGGGTTTGTTCCCTGGGTCAGGAAGATGCCCTGGAGAAGGACATGGCAACCCACTCCAGTATTCTGGTCTGAAGAATCCCATGGATGGAGGAGCCTGGTGGGCTACTGTTCATGAAGTTGCAAAGAGCTGGACGTGACTGAAGCGACTCAGCACGCACACACGCACACACACACATGATATCTGTCCACGCTATATTTCCTGCTTGTCCCTCCCACCTTCTCTCCCATTTGGTAAACCCAAGTTTGGTCTCAATATCTGTGAGTTAGTCCTGTTTTGTAAATGCATTTTTCTGGCTCCCCACAAAGCAGCTCAATCAGACATCACTTTGCTGCCCAGTCTCTCCACTCTTGGATGAGCCTTTTAAAACATGTGACTGGTAAGTCCTAATCTGAACTTTAGGATTGCATGAGAAGAGATAGAAATCTAGGAGTGAGTGTGAAAAGCAGTTTCCCAAATAAGCAGGACCACTTTAGTTCTTGAGTCTACAATGGCAGTTGATGGATTCGTCCAAAGGCTGCCTTGGAGAGGAGCATTGGCTTGGGGTGGTATCAGGTGGGATGTTTAGAAAGAAACAGGAGTGTTGGTTAGTCAAGCAGAAGTTCATTAAAAGAGCACCTATTCCATCTGCGAATTCCCAAATAACAGCTCTCTCCTCATGTGCTGTCTTCTTGGGCTGTACTCCCAGCCTCCCCACTGCCCACCGTGCTGGGACTGAGGGCTGCTTTCTCCTGGGCAAACGCCTCTGCTCCCTGGTTCAGCAGACTCCCTCCCTGGGTCAGCTGTGCTTGTCATTTTAATGAAACAATTTATAAAAACTGATGAAATAAGGGGCTTCCTAGGTGGCGCTAGTGGTAAAGAACCCATCTGCCAATGCATGTAGACCTAAGAGATGTGAGTTTGATCTCTGGGTTGGGAAGATCCCCTGGAGGAGGAAATGGCAACCCACTCCAGTGGGCTACAGTCCATGGGGTTGCAGAGGGTCAACACAACTGAAGTGACTTAGCACGCATGCATGATAAAATAAGAAAGCCTGAAAGAGAGTGGTTTCCACAAAAACTAAGTTTAATTCTTTGGAAAGTCTCTTTCTATCAAGGGATCTCACTAAAAATAACTGCAATTGAATTAGGCATGGGCGAGATGGCTTTAAAATATTGAGGAGAGTTGTCTAAGCCTAAAAATATGTGCACTTACAAGACTTTAAGTTCTCATTTATTTTAAAGAAATCAAAATTGGAAATTATAGGCAGTGTGTTTGGGGCAGGCTTTATATAAGAAAGAAGGCTGTGAACTCCAAGCAAAGGGCTTGGTCTCAGAGAAAAGCTCTGGGTATGCCATGAAGTTCTTGGCTAATGAATGATGTAGGTTTTAAGTTAAAATATAATAAACTGTTTAATGTGTTATTGTTTTATGATGGAGGGGAATTGTAAACATCATGATGGGTCATGTACTGCTCACGAAGGAGGTCAGGTTTTCCCTGCGGCAGTGGAAAGGCCCTGGAGAATTCTACACAGGCAGTGACGTGAGTGGTTCGACTTCCCAGGTAGATCGCTGACTTTGTCCCGGGGCTGAATTGCAGAAGGTGGGGGTGCAGAGATCAGAAGAAAGAGATTAGCAAAGAGGCTAGGCTCTGGGATGCGTGATGAGTCTTGAATCAAGCAGATGGAGATGGGAAGAACAGGACAGAACAGAGAAATATTTGGGAGGTAGAACAGACAGGATGAGGTGTTTGGATCTAGGCGGTTGTGGGCTGGGTGACTGGAGATACCTCTAATTCATTCTTGGGAGAGATTCCTCTTCACTAACAAGGACCAGGCAAAAATGTGATTGAAGCGAGACAGGAGTTGGTGCGTGCTCTGTGCTGTGGCTCAGATGAAATTCCTCTTCCTGTCTGTCTTCCCAGGACTAGCATGTCCTTCCAGATCCACATGGAAGTGTCCAGTTCTTGGAGCCCCATCCCAAATGGAACTGATCCCCTAGACGGATCTGCAGTCCTCCTCTATCGCAAGCTCTTACATTATAGCACTGAACTTACTACCTTGAATCCTAGAGTTACTGGTTTGTTCATCTCTCTTTCCCACTAAATTGTGAGCCTGAAACCAGAGGTAACATCTTCCTCAACTTCACACCCTTGATTCACAACCCAAAGTCAAGCACGTTCTGACACCTCAAGCAGCTATGATTAGTCATAAACTAATCAGCAGTTGTCATCTCCCCAGTGATTATTTGAATTATATCGGTTTCTCCATCTACTCTACACATTGCCATAGCTTCTCTGCTGATAGTAATTTTCATCAAAAATTTATCAGTTCTACCTTACCTCCTACATCCAAAAAGGATATGATCCAACGGCATCGGTGGTATATAAAACACCATAAGAGTTTGTTGTTGTTCGGTCGCTAAGTCACATCTGACTCTTTGTGACCCCATGGACTGCAGCACGCCAGGGTTCCCTCCTTCACTCCTGGAGCTTGCTTAAACTCATGTCTGCTGAGTCAGTGATGCCATCCAACCATCTCATCCTCTGTTGTCTCCTTCTCCTCCTGCCTTCAATCTTTCCCGGCATCAGGGTATTTGTCAGTGAGTCAGCTCTTTGCATCAGGTAATCAAAGTATTGGAGTTTCAGCTTCAACATCAGTCCTTCCAATGAATATTCAGGGCTGATTTCCTTTAGGATTGACTGGTTTGATCTCCTTGCTGTCCAAGGGACACTCAAGAATATTCTCAGAGTGTTAAATCTGTGCAAACCATGTATAGAGATTAAAAGATTATGCAAAGTTATCAGAACCTAAGAATATTGTTATTTAGCATTGAATTTGTTCTTAAGATTCCTGACTACCCAATGCTAAAACGGCAATTAAGCAATTTTTCAAAATCGTGTTTTACCCAACAATTCCATAGGATGGCAACAAGCCATGTTAGTGGGAGAGAGAAGACCAGAGGGTACCCTGGGGGTTCTGTTCCCAAATTAGTTTAAAAAGTTAAAGATGGTCTTTTTATTAGAAACCTTCCTGAGGCTTGAATATGTCCAGGCAACATCCTGAATCTCTCGGTGCCAGGTATGGGGGTTGGGTGGGGGGAGAATTTAACCCTTCGTCTTGGCACTTAATTAAATCTCCCAAAATGTTGCTCTGTGGAACCCCGGTCTGGGGAATGCTGGTTGAATGCAGGCAGGAACACTGCAGTGTCGGGAGAGGTGGCTACAATCTAATCATTAAGAGCCCTCAGGCAGATGAGCCGCTGTTCCATATGTATGGGCTGGTTAGAAAATTTCCCCTTCTGTTCTGTGCATTCTTTGTCCCTCCATTTTATTTAAGGTACGGTTTTTAAATACAGTAAAATCCCCCTCCCCTTTCATGTTCATTTCTGCCAATTTGGACGAACGCATGCAGTTGTGTAGCCACCATTACAACCAAGGTACTGAGCAGTCTCATCACTCAGCCCCGATTTCCTCGTATGCCTTTATAAGCAAGCCTCCCCCAAGACCCCTGGAAACCACTCATCTGTTTTCTGTCTCTACAGCTTTGCCTTTCTAGAATATCATATAAATGGAATCAGGCAGCATGGAGCCTTTTGAGTCAGTATAATATTTATGAGTTCACATAAGTTTTGCTTCTCAATGGCTCATTGTTTTTACTACAAGTGGAGAGGAACAATCTCCATCGATTATCCGTCTACCAGTTAAAGGACATGTGGACTGTTCTTGGCGATTACTAAGAAAATTCTTATAAACATTAGCACGTGCATGCCCAGTCGCTTCAGTCACATCCAACTCTTTGTGACCCTATGGACTGTAGCCCACCAGGCTCCTCTGTCCACGGGATTCTCCAGGCAAGGATACTGGAGTGGGTTGCCATGCCCTTCTCCAGGGGATCTTCCTGATTCAGGGGTCAAACCCACATTTCCTGAGCCTCCTGCATTACACTGAGCCACCAGGAAAACCCATAAACATCAGTACATAGGTTCTTAATTTTTTGTGAACACAAGTTTCAAATCATTTGGGTAAATACCTGGGAGTGGGAATGAGTGGGAATGCTGAGTTGGGGATGAGCATATGTTTAACTCTGGAAGAAACTATTACACTTCTTCCAGGGTTGTAAGCTTCTGTTCCATAGGAGAGCTGGGGGAGCAGGGTGGTTTTTCTGCCCTCTTCCTGCTGTCCCCTCCCTTAGGGAGCCCCACCAAGGAGACTTTTGAAGGTCTCTGGCCCCTAGTCTTTTGTGTGAGCAGCAGAGGAGGTTTGTGGAGGACACCCGACCCGGGTAGGAATCCCCCTTAGGTCTGTGCCCACCTCCCTGGTCATCTATAATTCTTTATTTACCTACTCGGCCTTTAGCAACTACCTAACATTTTAGCTGAATTCTCCTAAATGGTGTCCCTTTACACAGGTGCTCAGAGCGCTGTCTGAACTTGGAAGTACCAGCCTGTCCTCAGATGTCTGGTTAGTTGGTTGCCCTGTGACCAGGGCTCGCTGGTGGATTCAGGAAAAGGTGTGACCCTGCAGACTGCCTAACTCCTAAGGATGGGAGCAAGCCTCTCTCCAGCTCTCTCCATCCTCTGTGGAAGCTGGAAGTCCTGCGGGTGAACATCTAATCATGTGAACTTGAACCCTGGTGTACCTTTCTCCTCTGTCTCAGGGGTATTCAGAGAAAGAACAGGTGAAATCTGCTGGAAGATGACTTGTTCATTCAGTCAGTCTTTATTGAGCCCTACTTTGAGCCAGGCGCCGAGCTGGGACTGGAGATTGAATAGTGAATTAAGAGGGCTTGCTTGCCCCCAAGTAGCTTAGTCTAGTAGCGAGGCAGATGCATAGTCGTGAGGAAAGAGTGATGCAGCGAATGTGGTCCAGAGGGTAGGAAGTGGGAGGTGTCCCAGAAGCTTCCCCAACGTGAACCTGGCCAGGGGGCACAGGGTGGGCTGTATCAGTGGCGAGTGCTGTTCACGTGGTTGGAGCATGGACATGGCATACCAGGGGGCTGGAGAGAGTTGAGTCTGCTGTGCTCAGCAGGCTGATTCATGGAGGGGTCAGAGTGTGGCTTTGGGAGGCAGCTGGGCTGTTGGGTCTGTAATCCTGGCCCTGCCACTTAGCATTTGGGTGGCCTCTGAAACACCATTTAACTTCTCTGTTCCTCAATTTCCCCTTCTTGGAAGTGAAGGTGTGGCAGCACCTACCTGAGACCCTTGTGAGGGGTTAGGGGTGTGATGACCTGGAAGGCACGGAACTCAGGGCTGGGATTATAAGAGCTCCAGGATTAGCCAGAGTCAAGCAGGAGCCAGACTCAGAGGGGTCCAAAGAGCCACCCTACAGTGCTGGGTAGCGTCTTGAAGGAGTGGGGAACACTGGAAGTTTTCAAGCAGGAGAGTGAAATGATTAGATTCACTTCAGAAGATAAATCTGCCTGGAGAACTGGTGGAGGGGTTGTGATGGAAAGATATCAGAGACGTGGAGGGCACTGGGGAGACAGAGTTGATGGGCATCTGAATCAAGGTGGTGGCAGGCCTGGAGAGGGGAGTGGATGGGTTGGAGTGGATGGAATGTGGATGGAAAGTGGGTGGAGTGGATACACCTGGCGCTTGACTTAAAGAAAATGTGAGGGCAAGAGAGGAGCCAGGGAGAGCCCAATTTTCTGTCTATGGAGGATGCTACATGCGTACAGGAAGGAATAGAGATGCTCTTAATACTCAGAGCAGGCATCATGTCTTCTGAAGTTTTACATTCTCTGAGCCACGTGTAGCCCCCAGAATAGAGAATGTTTTAAAAAATCTGTCAGCAGAAGGCTTGCCTTCCCCACTGGTGAGTCATCAAGGTAAACCTAAGTGGAGATCTTTAAACATCTAGCTGGGACCTCCCTGAGCTTCTTTTAACTCATCATTAAATCCCAAAGAGAAAGGTACATGAAATGAAGGGAAAGTACAAAGAAAGTACAATGTAGCAATAAACTTCTCTGGAAAAAAAAAATCCAGCACCTTATAACAAAAATGCAGTAGTTTTCTGCAACTTGCATCTCGGCCATGACTTTAAGGCATCCTCCTATTTCATGTTGTGTAAAAGATTGTCACTGCTGGGGAAACTGACAAGAAAATCATATCTTTGGAAGTTTGATAAAGCGGATATTGTCTTTCACTTTTCCCTTGAACTTAGTCAAAGAGGTTCCCCAAGACACAAAAGTCATCTTTTCTTTACGTCTCTCCATCTCCAACACCCATTGTTCCCTCTGCCACCCACTCCAGTCAAATATTTCAGCTGTAAAATTGGCATGATTTCAAGGTCAAAAATGGGTTCATTTTCCCTCCGGTGAAAAGTCACACACACTCATTCAATTTATAGGAGGTGATTACGATACTTTGTCCTTCAAAATGCCTTTCTGGCTTATAGTAGCACCAGAAGAAAATTCCTAAACAACCCTCTTTGAAATTCATTGTGTCTGAAGAAAGATCAGGAACAGCTTTTTCCAATAAGACATTTATTCTGCTATGTCTCTTGTGTTCAGCCAGGAACAGTGATGAGTAAATTGAGAGAGAGACAGATACAGAGAGAGACAGAGACACAGAGAGGGCTCCTCTGAATGATAAAGATGAGTGTGTTCTGCCCAGGTTTCTCACTCCAAGTTCCAAGGCTCCTGACGGCTTGTTCTGAGGCTGACTTGTGTCCCACACCAGCCAGGTGATGGAGGGAAACTAGTGTGATGGGCTGTGGGGATCCTTCAGGATGGCCTGCTGGCAGGATGATCAGATGTAGCCTAATGCTGAAGGTGAAAGCAATAAGATGCCATCTTTGTGGAGGAGCCTGGGGAGGAGAACATAAGGGATCAACTGGGACCTCAGAGGAGCAAAGGCGGCTCTCATCTGGAGCTCCAGTGATGTCCCCAGAGGTTGGTGGAAGGACTCCATTCAATTCTCACAATGCCTCTGCAAAACGGATGTCACCATCCAGCTTGCAGATAAAGAAAAGGCATTCTGAGAGGTTAAGCAAAGGACCCAAATCAAGAGTCAAACTCAAGTCTGTCTTTTCCAAAGCTGTTACTTGTGGTAGGAAGAATAATGGCCTCCCGACGATGTCCATGGGCTTCCCTTGTGGCTCAGCTGGTAAAGAATCTGCTTGCAATGCAGGAGACCTGGGTTCAATGCCTGGGTTGGGAAGATCCCCTGGAGAAGGGAAAGGCTACCCACTCCAGTATTCTGGCCTGGAGAATTCCATGGATTGTATAGTCCATGGGGTTGCAAAGAGTTGGATACGACTGGACGACTTTCACTTTCACAACAATGTCCATATCCTACTCTCCAGAACCTGTGAATATGTTAGGGTTCGTGGCAAAGGGAATGAAGGTTGCAGATGGGATTAAGGTGGCTAATCAGCTGACTCTGAGATTGCAAGAGTCTCCTGGATTAGCCAGGCAGACCCAATGCAGTCACAAGGGGCCTAAAAAATGGAAGAGGGAGGCAGAAGAGAGAGAACTAGAAAGATGGCAACTGGGCAAGGATGTGACCTGCCATCTCTGGCTGAAGATGGAGGAAGAGGGTCATGGACCGGAAGGGCAGGCGACCTCTGGAAGCTGGGAAAAGTGAGGAAAGAGACTCTCCCCTAGGGCTTCCAGAAGGAAGACAGCCCTGCTGACACCTTGATCTTAGCGCAGTAAGACCCGTGTTGGACTTCTGACCTCCCATGCTGTGAGAAAGTAAAATTGGTACTATATAAGTCACAAAATTTGTGGTAATTTACTGTAATATCAACAGAAAACCAATACATTATGCCACACCCTTCACATGAATTCGTTTTTTAGCATTTCAACAGACATTTCATGCCTGGAGAACCACGGAACTTGAACAACCGAGGCAGGGGAGTCAGGCTGCTTGATTCAAGTCTGTGTTCCACTCATTACTAGCTGTATTACCTTGGGCATATTGTTTAAAATTTTATAAGCCTCCAGTTTTTATTCTGCGTAAAATAGAAATGATAAAAATGCCCCGGCCCACAGTGGTGTTGTGAGGGTCAAATGAGATAATTCATAAGAACGGACTTGCACGGTGCCTGCTGCAGACCAAGTGCTCACCAGAGTGCAGTTATCACATTTTATCATCAACTTCTTCCCCATCATATGATGCATGCCCATCATATCCCCATCCTCATTAAAGAGTCTCTGTGTGGGGTGGGGGAAGGTACTGGGACCTGTGGGGGTGAGATGCGAAGGGACAGTTGAAGCCTTACCAGCCCCATGTCCTCTGTAGACATCTCTCTGTGGCATCCTCTCACTGCAACTGGAGCTTCCCCATGGGTTAAGCCTGGGTCTTTTGGAGCCAGGACATGCTCTGGGTTGGGTCTGGGGCACGTTGGCAGGCATGTCTTCATGTACACCTCTGAGCTCTGCCCATCTGTAGCTCCTCCCCCTCCCATGCCCAGCCCCAGGGCCCCAGGGACCGAGGCCTTCCCTGGCAGCAGCCCAAGAAGGGGTAGGGCAGAGATGCCTCATTCCATGAAGGGAAACTGAAGTTCAGATTCCCAGAGAGACCGTCTCTGGGGTCTTGCCAGCTTTCTAGAGATGACATAATTGACTCCAAGTCCTTGAGCTTAGCCTCTGTTCTGGCACCACCCCCCCACACCCCTGTTCCCATCCCTCACCTCTTGGCTCAAGGCCTCCATCCATCAGGATTCCTGGCACTGCTCTAGCCAACTGGAGCAGAAAGGGCACCCGATTCAGCAAAGCAAGAATTTGCAGAGAATTCCAGGAGAGGCAGTTGGGTTGCAAGGGATGGGAACCACAAGTTCAACTTAAAAAGAGGTAAAGATGACTAGGGGGCAGCCCTGTTAGGGTACTGCAACTCCAAGGACAGAAGACCAAGTGAAGCTGCGTCTCTCACACGCTGGAACCAGCAGAAAGCTGCTGGGAGGCCAGTCTCACCTATCATCTCAGAAAAAGCAAGTCCTGCCTGCCTCGCTCCTCACTGGACATCTGCTGTAGAGCTCATCACTACTATGCCGTCATTGCTGCTAGGTCACGGACAGGATTGGATATATTAAATCATGTGTTCGTCCTGATATCTCTGATTCAAAGTCAAGGCCAGGGGGCTCTTCCTCACCTTCCACCACCCCAGATTTGATTCTCAACTTCTTTCCCAGTGAGAACCCTGGTTCTTAAGAGTGTCACTATATGTGGTCATCCGCTTCATCCCATGATATACTCAATACATCCAACAGCATCACCCCAGGCTTAGTGTTAGTCGCTCAGTTGTGTCCAGCTCTTTGCAACCCCATGGAGTGTAGCCCGCCAGACTCCTCTGTCCATAGACTTCTCCAGGCAAGAATACTGGAGTGGGTTGCCATTTTCTTCTCCAGGGGACCTTCCCAACCCAGAGATTGAACCTGGGTCTTCTGTATTGCAGGAGGATTCTTTACCATCTGAGCCACCAGGGAAGTCAACAGTGTCAGACCTACCACATTGTTACCACTACCAACAACAAACCTGCTTGCTGTTCTTTTGTCGTTAGAATATATTGCAACAGGGGTGTGCGTTCTGGGGACTCTCTTCAAAGGCAAGGGCAGCTTTACTGCTTCAACCGACAAGGCACCGAGAGATCTTGCCAGTCTGCCTCTGCCATGGGTGCCTGCGCACCCTTAAGCTCAAACACAGCCCTGGATGGCATGCACACAGTGCTCCATGGTAAAAACAGAGGGGCCGGACCCTCAGGAAGCTGGGTTAGTCAATGACACTATTTGATCTGGTGTTTGTAGCCAAATAGAGCTTCAGGGGTATAAGATGTCCCCTGTGGTCTGGTCTCAGGTCAGACACCTCTGGAGGCACAAGAAACGTGTCTGCAACAGACAGAACATATAGTTTCCTGAGAGTGTCTGAGCCTGAGCTCACTGGCTGGCAGCCTTGCTGAGCTCCCAAGCTTGCTGGGGGCCCATTGGAAGCCTCAGGTCTGCACGGCCCTTACTCCCTGCATGCCGAGCTTTCTCCACCCTGAATGGACCTCCACTTCTGGATCTGAATGGATGATCACCCCATGGGGCTACTCTCCAGAAGTACAGAGGGGTCAACGCCTGGAGGGGCAAGTCTGGACTCAGAAAACAGAGCTGGGAGGGTCAATTCCTGCCACATTCTCCCTCCAGGGAATGGAGAGTAACTGCTAATAGGCACAGGCTTGCTTTCTGGGGTGATGAAATGTTCTAAAATTAGATTGTATCGATGGCTGCACAACTCTGAATATGCAAAAACTACTGAACTGTACACTTTAAATGGGTGAATTTTGTGGTATGTGAGTCATATTTCAATAAAGCTGTTATAAGTGAAACAGTGAGATAAATATATGTTATTTTTAAAACATATATATATGTATGGACACATACATAAGGTAAGATGTATATAATGAAAGATGTATATGTGTATGTACATATATATGTATATATATGTTTCTGTATATATATAGAATATATATATTATATATATTTATTATATCTATAATATATATAAATACATACAATTGTGTTGATTATTTAGATATGAAGAACAACATATATAGAAAGAGGTTACAGCTGTTTATTGTTTTTTGGTTCTCTTCTTCCTACTTTTCTGCAAAGCTTTAATTTTTAAAAATAAAATTGGGGGAAAGTAAACCTGCCATCACAGGACTATGGGGAGGAAACCCACTTTTTTGAGTCAGTCAGTGGTTTATGCCCAGTTAGGACTCTGCAAAGCCATTCACTTGACTGCTAACCATTTGGGCCCTTGCCAAATGATCCCAACCCCAGCTACATGGCTCCACAATTCACAGTCAGAAAATTCAAGCTTTCAAAGCTGGATCCTGCGGGCCTGCCAGTCAGGGCAGCAGACTTAGTGAGGACTCTGCCTCCTTAGAGTCCCCTGGTGCACCTACTAATCATGAGGATCCCGGGGGTGGACCCCCTGCGTTAGAACCTCTGGCCAGATGTCCACAGGTTGAACCAGCTCCCGAGACGTTCTTGTGCCCATTCATGCGGCGAAGCTCAGGATGAGTGGATTGTTCAACGTGCTTTTGCACCTTCGTAGACCGTGGGTTTTGAGGATACATAGCGAAGATTCTAGGTCAGCATAGACAGCTATGGGTATGCCTGACAAATGCAAAATGCAGTCACCCCACCCCACACCACCCCCGGAAACAGACACTGTGGATATTCCCAGAGACACAACTGATGTCACGTAGCCGACTTGTCAGAAAGGATTCTTCTCAACACCGTTGCCTCAGGAAACATCGGGGTTGTCCCCCGGGTCCCAAGGGCATGCCTGTGGAGCAGTAAGAACAATGAGCTGGCAACACCCCAGATTTTATGCCCCCGACTTTGGGGCAAGAATGGAACCCGGGAGATGCTCACGGGTCACCGCATGTGTTTCCTCCCACACATCTCCCCCTGGTGCCCGACAGCAGGGGGATGACTCAGCTGCCTGAGGCTGCCACACACCCACAGGACACAGGTCTCAGGAGGGGCCCTGAGAAAGGATGCCTGCAGGCGGCTTGCTTCCTTAACATCCTGGTGCTTGACCGAGACCAGCCCTGTTTTTCACATCTTCTTTGTCAAGGTATTGCCCCTTCCTTTATACCTACCTCTGACTGCGAGTTTGATTAGTGACCCAAAATATTATCTGTGATGATCTGTAGGCCTCTGACAAGGGTGAGAAAAAATAATCTCATTAAGTCCTCTTTTTTTTAAAATGTTTAAATAAGATCCACTCAGAAGAATTTCAGGTTATGCTCCATTGAATCAGAAGATGAATCTTGGCAGATGAGAGACATTTAAGTCCATTTGCAAAGATTTGTTTACTTGCTGTTGAGATATATACATTTTTTAACAGCCAAGTAAGACCCCAAAGGGCTTCCCTGATGGCTCAGATGGTAAAGAATCTGCCTGCAATGCAGGAGACCCAGGTTCAATCCCTGGGAAGATCCCCTGAAGGAGGAAGTGACAATCCACTCCAGAATTCTTGCCTGGAGAATACCATGGACAGAAGAGCCTGGTGGGCTACAGTCCATGGGGTCGCAAAGAGTTGGGCATGACTGAGCGACCAATACTTTCACAAAATCCCAAAGTACTCATTGCTTGAACTCAGGTTTGTGAGAATGGAGAAAGAATCTTCCCAATCAGAAAAAGGAGTTTTGTCTGGATAATCTTACGAAGTTTTTTTGAGGGGGAAAACATTAAAATATAAGTAATTGCTCGTGTAGTGGTATCATTAAATGGCACCAGTGAGGTTCCTGCTGGGCTTGCCCCCTGCTCTGAATTGTCAGGTGACACTCTCCTCTCGAGGCTTCTCCTGGCTGATCGCCCGGGCAGGCTGGCTGTCCTGAAGGATAGGCCTCCAGAGGAGAGGCAGGTCTGGAACAGAGTTCAGGGCCCTGCCCTGGCTGGAGAACGGGCAGGAAAACGATGGCTGCAGCTGTTTCACTGAGCCTGGCTGCATCAGCGGGACACAGGAGCTGGGGACAGAAGGAAGGCTTTCTCTTTTCCCCACCTGCCTTCTAGGGGGTGGTCAGCAGCTTGAAGAGTTGTTAAGGGGCAGTTGGGATATTTAAATAGAGTGAAATTTGGTGAAAGTTGGATCTAGTCACCTAAATTCTTAGCAAAACAATGTGAGAAGTTTCTCACAAAAAATCTTTGGGTTATGTGTATAAAATCAACCTTACTAGCTACCCAGCACCTTCTTTTTTTTTGCTTTTTCCTTCTTCTTTCTTTTCTTTTCTTTCTTCTTCTTCTTCTTTTTTTTTTTTGCAGCACTGTAAGGCTTGCAGTATCTTAGTTCCCTGACCAGGGATCAAACCCACGCCCCAAAAGTGAAAGCACCAAATCCTAAGCTCTGGACCACCAGGGAATTCCCTCCTCAGCACATTTTTAGTAGAGCCAACCTCATCATCAAAATCTTGTCTCCTGCTTCTTGAATCATTATCAGGGCCTGTCTGACTCACAGTGCTCCCTTTCCCACAGTATATGAAAGTGTTGTCTCTCAAACTATGTAAATTGCCAGGCCAGCTTAGATGCAATTTTTTTCCAGGAAACCCACCATGATTGCTCTATGGAGAAATTGTATCTTTCTCTTTTAAACTCCCATAATCAATCATTCTGATCGCTCTCTCTCTCTCTTTCTCTCAGTACGATTTAACTGGGTGCTTGCTATTTTTATTTTTAGATCACTCTATTACAGTTTATCTCTATATAGGTTATATGTTCTCTACTAGAATCATAGATTAGCATGCTATTTAAATCATCGGCAGTAGCTTTATAGTTAGACAGGCATGTGTTGGAATCCTGGCTTCACTACTTAGTGGCTGGACTTTGGGTAGTCTTTTACTTTATATCTCGGTCCCTTTTTCTGTGAAATGGAGAGTTATGGACTGAATATTTGAATATGCCTCCCACACTTGTGTGTTGAAACACTTACCACCAGTGTGATGCTATTAGGAGGTGGGGGCCTTTAAGAGGTCATTAGGTATAGATGAGGTTATGAGGATGGGGGCCCCCACGATGGGACTGATGACCTTATAAGAAGAGACCAGAGAGTTAGCTCACTCTCTCACCCATGTGAAGACACAGTGAGGAAACAGTTGTCTGCAACCCAGGCAGCTGGGCCTCACCAGAAACCATATCCGCTGGTAGCTTTATCTTGGACTCCCCAGCTTTCAGGACTGTGAGAACAAATCTCTATGATTTAAGCCACTCAGTCTGTGGTACTTTGTTATAGAAATCAGAGCTGACTAATACAGGTGTCTAATAAGAGTGCAGACTTCCTAGGGATTCTGTGAGGTTGGATGATGCAGATATGCTTGTGAAGATTAGAAGATGGAAGGGCGCGTAGAAGATGCCCAGGGCATGCTGGTCATCCTTGTCAAATTGTGATCTCCTTAAAGCACAGACCACAGCTTGTTAACTCAGCTTCCACCCTACAATGCAACGCCTATCAGTGTGCCTTGCTCTTAGCAGACATTCAGTGACACCTTGCTACATCAAAGAGTGAATTATGAATTAATAATGAAATGAGATCCTCATCTGCTCTTCAACTTGGCAAGTGTGCCTCCTCCCCAGAAATTCCATGACTGATCCTAGATTTTTCAGCTGCAAGCACATCTGGCTCCTGATACTCAAAAGGAAAGGTTCTCAGTGAAGCTTCTCCTCCACATTCTCTCTGAAGAGTACTTGGACAGTGGCCCAAGGTCATTCTAAGAATTTGCAAAGACCAGGAAAGAGGAAGGGAATGCATAGTAAATGCATTTGACTCTGTTTTGAGCACTGTATATGCCAATTTCTTTATGTTTGTTTCTCATTTCAATCTTTAAGACAGTGTTGTTATCCCTTTTTTGTTTTGTTTTTGTTTTTTGGATAAAGAAACTAGAGCTTCAGGAAGCTAAGCAGTTTATTTAAAGTCACACAGATAGAAAGTGGCAGAGTAGCATTTGATAATCATCAAAGTGACTCCAAAACCTTACTCTGCCTTCATTGTGGGTCCCTGTGTCAGTGACAGGGCCAGCATTGGCTGCCTGATTAGCTAACCCACAATTCACAGCTGAAGTGGCCAAATAGAGATTGAGAGAGGGCAAAGCTGGTGCCTGGAATGAAGGCCAAGACTTGTTTAAATCAGCAGACAACAAGCTTGGTGAATGGTAAGATCCTGCAGAAGCAGGGAAATAGTTATCGTGTGTGTTGGGGGGTGGGGGGTGGAGGGGTACAGTCAGTACCATGGACAGCTCCCCAGTGCTTCCTACTGAGAGAATGTGGGGGTACCCTGGGAAGTTCCAACCCTTCCAGATAATTGTCTTAAGTGGGCTCTGCTTAGAGAGACTTGTGGAAAGAAACCCAGCTCCAGTCTTCCTGGAGAGTGAATCTATCAATTATCACTGAAGACTGATGATGTCTTTACTTTAGAGCTGAGAGTGGGTGAGGGGCTTGTTTGGGCTACTTGGAAGTCAACAGGCTGATTGAGATTTTCATGGACTGGACTCTCCCCCATTGGCCTCCAGTTCCTCCAGGGCACAGACCACGCTTTGTGCAGCAAGGGGTCCCAACCAACTGCCTCTTAGCCAAGATCTTGGCACATAGAGTGTCAGGAGCTCCTGGGAAATGTCAAATTTTGATTGAGTAACAAAAGAACTTTTAAATTCCCAGACTGAAAGCTGGTAACTGGCTACAGCTCCTTAAACAACATTCCTAAACCTCTACCTGAAATATCCACAAAATTTAGACAAAGATGACCAGTCACAAGAGCACTGAAAACTAAGATTGATGCTATGTGAGCTGAGGCTAAAATCAAAGCAGATGGAGCTCAAACAGCAAAACCTATCGAGGCTTTGCCTAATGGGATAGCAAATCACAGACAGTTGCCAAACTCCCCTACCTCCCACCACACACAAGCCACACATACACACACCTCACACACAGCACAGAAAAACCACACACCCTCCTACACACAAGCCACACACACACACATATTAAACACACACCTCACATACACCCCATACTTCACACACACACAAACACACATGAACGTTGCACATATTTCACACAAACCACACACAAACCATACACAAACCATACACACACATTACATGCACACCTCACTTACACACTCTCCATATTATACACACACACTCTATACATCACACACACACCACACATCACACTAACCACAAACAAAGCAAGGAGGGGACTTCAGAGACTACATTTAGGTCATGGCATCACTTATGATTATTACAGAGCAAATTAGTTGAAATGAAAATCTTTAGGTAGCAAGCTAATTCATTACTCAGCTTTCAGCCAGAGCTCCAACTGGAAAGGATGTCGTTTGCCCCACAATTTCTCCTGTTGTCTGAGTTGTACGTTGACAGGTGCTTGGACTGTGCATATCAAAGTTGGCTGAAATTAGTAACTGAGGCTAAGCACTTCCAGACAGACCTAGATAACAGCAATGACTGGATTTGGGGGTTTCCACTGCATCATCCCCTTCTCTGAGCTCCCTAAGGTAAGAAATTAGGCAAGATATTCCTTGAAGATACTTACACAGAAGAAAATCAAGATGTAAGATGTGCCCCTAGCAGAGTCCCCTGGGGAAGGACAGGACACCCTGGATCAGCCCTTCCCTGGACCCGGATGTGATGTTGTGAGTGGCCGCCTGCAGCAGAGGCCAGCCTTGCCTCCTTCTCAGGTAGCACCTTAGAAATTGTAACAAACTAACACAACATTGTTAATTAACTATACTCCAATATAAAATTAAACTTCAAAAAATGAAATTGTGATGTAAATTCCAGTATTTCCAAATGGCTTAGGGATTGGCTCCTAGACTGCCAACGGGGGAGGGCTGCCCTGCAGAGTAGGAGAGAGAGGGGGCAGGGGAGCAGGAGGCTGGGGGCTTGAAAGTGTGTAGAGCTGCGCTGCTGGTGCCTCGCCTGCCTGCTGGGCCATAACAGCAAAGGCACCACATTGTGTTTGGGCGGCAGCCAGGCTTTTTGCATCATGGCCCATCCATCATCTCAGTAACAAATGCCTACCGGGAAGTAATTAGGAAACTGCGTTTTTTTCACCACATAGATGAAAGGTGCAGAGATGTGCAGGAGGCCTTGGATACTTGGCAGCCTGGATAAACTTATTAAAAACAGTTTATCCCAGGCTTCCCAGGTGGCTCAGTGGTAAAGAATCTGCCTGCCAATGCAGAAGACCCAGGTTCGATCCGGAAGGTCCCACATGCCACGGAGCCCGTGTGCCACAGTACTGAGCCTGTGCTCTGGAGCCGGGAGCCACAACTGCTGAAGCTCGTGTGCCTGAAGACTGTACCCAGCAACAAGAGAAGCCTCGCAATGAGAGGCGGGTGCATGAGCGGCCCGCATACTACAAGGAGTAGCCCCTGCTTCCACAATGAAAGAAAAGCCTACGCAGCAACGAAGATCCAACAAAGCCAAAAATAAATTAACAAATAAGATTATTTTAAAAATATATTTTTTAAAAACAGCTTATTCCTCCAGGAAAAAATGGACAAATGCAATTCTGCCCATCCTTGGAGGTGGTGGACCTCGGAAAAGGCCGCTGAGGTTAGGAAAGGAGAGGTCTTTTCCCGCCTCTCTTGGAACATGACATCCTCTCCTCGGCCTCCACACAATCCTCCACTGAGGAAAGTCAAAGTCATTGGTCAAGGCCAAGAGGCCTGTTGCACATGGCCTGGGAGACAGAGGCTATAGAATCAGGACAAAGGATTTGAACCTCTTCTATTGTACCCTTGCCTGGTAGGGCTTCCCTGGTGGCTCAGACAGTAAAGAATCTGCCTGCCAATGCAGGAGACCCAGGTTCAATCCTTGAGTTGAGAAGATGCCCTGGAGAAGGAAATGGCAACCCACTCTAGTGTTCTTGCCTGGAGAATCCCATGGACAGAGGAGCCTGGTGGGCTACAATCCACAGGGTTACAAAGAGTCAGACACGACTGAGTGACTACCACACACACGTATCTTCCGGTACCCTCACCCGGAAGCACTTCCTCTCTTAGAATTTTGTTCACTTCCGGATTGCTCCTTTATGTTCAGTGCTTCTTTTGGTTTGGAAGCCAGTGATCATCTTAGAAAGACAGGAAGGGACTGGCTGGTGATCAGAAGGAGAGATGCTGTTCAAGGTGCTTAAGACCAGTGGAGGGGGTCCTTGCTGCTCTGCTCACCCAGCCCAGCTCACTAGAGTTGGGGGCCAGAGAGGGACCTCAGGTTTCCTCTGCACTCAGTGTTCCAGTGACAGCAGAGGAGCTTCTTGCATTTCTTACAAGGGGTTAGTTTTCAGATCTGGTGCCAAGCCCTTTCCTGGACTCATCATGTAAATCATCAGGACCATCCTCTGGGATGGGGATCCCTGTGGGAGGGTCAGGACCCTGGCTCTCCCTGATCCATCACCAGCCATTCTCAGGCCAGGCCATTTTGGCTCATCATTACCTGTGCATCAAGTATTTTTTTAATGGCATTTTCCCATGTCCTTTAAAAAATAATTTTACATATTTACTGGCTGTGCCCTCATTGCTGTGAGGACTTTTCTCTAGCTATGGTGAGTAGAAGCTACTCTTTAGGTGCAGTGTGCAGGCTTCTCTTATTGTGCAGCACCGTCTCCAGGGCTTCAACAGTTGGCTCAAGGGCTCAGTGGTTGCAGCTCCTGGGCTCTAGAGCACAAGCTGAGTAGTTGTGGTGCACAGACTTAGTTGCTCCACCGTGTGTGGGATCCTCCCAGATCAGGGGTTGAACCCATGTCTCCTGCATTGGCAGGCAGGTTCTTCACCACTGAGCTACCAAGGAAGCCCTGGGTCAGGGATTTTAAAGATTAAGAAACTGAAAGTCAAAAGAGGCATGGAACACACCAGGAGCGACATGGACAGTAAGTCAGGCAAGAACTCAACTGAGGTGTGGCTGCCTTCGTAGCTCATGCTCTTTTACCCCAAATTCTCTTCCTTACCTTCAGTTCAGTGCTAATCTTGGCTCTGTCACCAGCAACCCCAACTTCTCTCTGACCCCATCACCATCTCTCAGATGCAGCCAGGAGCTCAGTGGTTCATACTCAACCTGCCTTTGAGATTCTCACCCCCAGACCATGTGAACTTCGACACATTAACTGACAGTCTCCTAATCAATAAGTACACAATGCACATTAAATAAAATGATATATGTATAGCCTTCATTCCAGCATCTGATGCAGAATTGATACTCAATATGTTCTGCTGGGGGTGGAGGGGTTATTATTATTACTGCTGCTATTGTTGGCAGTTCTGTGTATCCGGCTTGTCCCGGTCTCACCAGCTGGATGTGAACGCCAGAAAAGCCCCGTCCTGCATCTCTGAGACAATATTACTGAAATAAACAGCTTAGTGATGTGAAGAAATCACATTCCAGAAATCACAGCTTCTAGCTAACCTGTAAGCTACAAAGGTTAAGAACAGTTAAAAAAAGGAAGAGAGAGGGGGAAATGTCTATTTTTATGTCTTGAGACAGACAGCCTTAGCAAAGTAACAGGTCCTCTGCAAAACGCTTTTTGAAAATAAGTTTCTTATTTTAGCTTAATGACATTCCAGACTGAGCCAAATGATTAAATATTGAAACGGGACTGGTGATCTTGAGTTTCATCCGCTGATCAATTTAAGATGAAGCTGCAAAAGGGGAAAAAAAAAACATGCAAATGTCAAATAACCAAATCCAAGTGAAGTCTGAGCCTTTGTAAAATGTCACAGGAGGTACCGGGAGCATTTATACATTATTTTTAACCAGAAGGTAAAATACAGAAGGAAATGATCAGGACTTGCTCCCCCACTCCCGCCCCCACCAAGTTCTGCCTGGGAAGCCAGTGCTGCTGAGAAAGGTCATCCTTGTTGACTAACAAAGGTACACGGTAGAGGATCAGAAAGGCCATAAGTAAAGTAATAGACACAAATCCCACCTGGGCTTCTTTCTGTGAAGCCAGCCAGCGCCTGGCAGGTATCAGAAAATTCAGGGCAGACAAGAGAGGAGTCCACACACTGGGATTCACAGCTGGCCCCTGTGGCTCAAACCTAAGCCCAACTGCATCAGCATTTGGGCCTGACAAACTAGGAAAGCCAGCATCACCACCAAACCCCACAACTGCAGCAGTTTTCATAAGAGCAAAAGACTGAAAAAGTCTAAATGTCCGTGGGGTTAGGGAGTTGAAGAAACCATGGTATACTTTTTCAATAGAATCCCTTGCAAAGGAATGAGAGATTCCACTAAATTCCCTTTTGCACTGTTTGAATTTTTAATGTGTGTTTATATCACCTTTAACATGATAAAATTAAAAAATTAAATTAAAAAATAATTAAGATTAGCAAACGCGCCGAAATCCAGTCGAAAGAAGTCAAGAACTGCCTTTTCTTCAACCTGTCTTCACCCTGCCTTTGCCCCTAGCCTGGGTCTGCGTGATGTTGAAACAAATGATTTATTTGGAGAGTTGGATCCAAGTAGTTCAAGAATCAAGCTATGCAAACTGTGAAATTAACTTGCCCAAAGAGATGCCCCAGCAGCCCTGTCTGGACACCTGTTTATGTTAAAACTTGATCAAGCAGCATGCACAGCCCGGCTGCCTGCTGGAGCCACAAACTGGCTTTGGTCCTGCAGGTACAGCAGATGTGAGTCCCCTGGCGTTGACTGGAAGACAGTGGTCCGTCTGGGCCAAGAGTGTTGTCTTCTCTAGTTACAGAGGACTGGTAACTAGAGTTAGCTGGAGTGCGGTTTATTTCTTACTTCTCAGCTAGCCACCTTGCTGGGATTGAGAAAAGAAACATCTGATGCTGTCTGCTCAGCTGATGACAGAGCAAGTCTCTGACATGAAAAGAAGAAAGCAGGATGAAGCCCTTCCAACCCGGCTCAGGAATGAGGGAATGAGCACACAAGCAGTCACATGATAGTCACAGTCTTGGCCTGGCGCAGACCCTGACCGCTTTTGCTGAGTTCCCAAATAAGGCATTGTTCTTTTCTTCGCTTCCTGGGAAGGTAACAAGAGATAGCTGAGGAGTAAGTCCAACAGGAATTGGTGCATTTTGGGTGAGAGAGCCCCAAAGAGGGTGGCGGGTGAGTCAGAAGGACCCAGTGATGCCTGAGTTAATTCAGTGGTCAGAGGCAGATGCTGCTAGTTATCAAAAAGAATGTGTTTTCAAAACCTTTTTTTTTGAACTAGTTATAGGTTCACTGCTGCTGCTGCTGCTAAGTCGCTTCAGTCGTGTCTGACTCTGTGCGACCCCAGAAACAGCCCACCAGGCTCCCCCGTCCCTGGGATTCTCCAGGCAAGAACACTGGAGTGGGTTGCCATTTCCTTCTCCAATGCATCAAAGTGAAAAGTGAAAGTGAAGTCGCTCAGTCGTGTCCGACTCTTAGCGACCCCATGGACTGCAGCCTACCAGGTTCCTCCGTCCATGGGATTTTCCAGGCAAGAGTACTGGGAATGGGGTGCCATCGCCTTCTCCAGCAGCTGCAAAAATGTGTCATGAGGTCCGAAGTTCCCCTCACCCCACACCACCAGTGTCGACCTCTCATAGCACTGCAACACAGTAGCACAATCCGGGGGTTCACACTGGGGCAGCCTCAGAACACACCCAGAGTCCACCGGTTTTACAAACTCCTGCTTGTGTGTGCACGTGTGTGTCATTCTATGCAATTTTACCACACATGTGGATTTGTGTAACCACCACTGCAATCGAGACATGGAGCTATCCACCGCCACAAGGCTCCCTCCCCTCAGCAACCTCTCTCTACTGTTATCATTTTGTCCTTTTGAGAAAGTGCTATAAGTGGAATCATACAGGATACAGCCTCCCGAGACTGTCTATTTCCCCTCAGCATGATCAGAAACAGAATGGTTTTATAAGAACCAATCCTCCATATCAATTAACACAAGTGCAACTCAACAAGCCTTGCAGTTTGGCTGTCTGATTTACGGTAAGCTCTTAATAGGGAAGAGGCAGTCAGTCCACAAGTCAACCCACCATTGACTAGGGGGAGATGATTGTAAATAAAGAAGAAAGAGGGAGATGATGCCAGCCCTGATGAGGGTGAAAATGATGAGGATGATGACGGGCCAAAGGCTAGAAGCAGAGAAGGTGGTGCTAATGATGGCAGAGGCGACGGTCACAGCAATGACAGCTGTGCCGATAATGAAGGCGGTAACGACCCTGGCGATAATCGAGGTGCTAAAGACAGTGTGAGTGGACACAGTGAGGGAAGGATGAGGATAAAGGCGATGGTGTGATGAGGAAGACTTTAGAGTTTACAAAATGCCGCAGTTTACATTGTCATATTCTCTCAACAAAGCAGTTAGGGTGATTTCATTTCGCAGGTGGGGAAATTGAAGCAAGAATTAGTGAGTGGTTCAAGGCACTTACTGGTAAACATGAGAGCTAAAGGAGACAGAATTCTTGGTCATTCCTGGGAAACCACTTTAGCTCACTTAGATTCTTCCCATGTTCTCCGTCCTGCCTGTGAGAACCACAGGGCTACAAGGAAATGCCTGCTTTGATGATGAGTAATGAACAGGAGAATGAAAAAGCTGACTTAAAACTCAACATTTAAAAAACAAAGATCATGGCATCTGGTCCCATCACTTCATGGCAAATAGATGGGGAAAAGGTGGAAACAGTGACAGATTTTATTTCCTTAGGTTCCAAAATCACTGCAGACAGTGACTGCAGCCATGAGATTAAAAGATGTTTTCCCCTTGGAAGAAAATTTATGACAAACCTAGATATTGTATTAGAAAGCAGAGATATCACTTTGCCAACAAAGGACCGTCTAGTCAAAGTTATTTCCAGTAGTCATGTATGATGTGAAAGCTGGACCATAAAGAGGGCTGAGTGCCAAAGAATTGCTGCTTTCATACTGTGGTGTTGGAGAAGACTCTTGAGAGTCCCTTGGACAGCAAGGAGATCAAACCAATCAATCATAAAGGAAATCAACCCTGAATATTCATTGGAAAGACTGATGCTGAAGCTGAAACTCCAATACTTTGGCCACCTGATGCAAAGAGCCTACTTATTGGAAAAGACTCTGATGCTAGGAAAGATTGAAGGCAGAAGGAAAAGGGGGCAACAGAGGATAAGATGGTTGGATGGCATCACTGACTCCATGGATATGAATATGAACAAACTCTGGGAAATAGTGAAGCACAGAGGAGCCTGGCTTGCTGCAGCTCGTGGGGTAGCAAAGAGTCAGACGTGACATAGCGACTGAACAACGACCACAATGACGTACCATTGCAAAGGCAGTAGGGGTAGGGGGAACTGCGATTCCTCTGTCCCAAAAAGGGATCATAGCTCAGCTCCACCTCTGCCAACTTTGCACAGGTCTCTAAGCCCTTCCTTCTGTCATATCCAGTCTAGAGGACATAGCTCATCTCATACCTCCTCAAAGACCAAGAAGACAGTCATCTAGACCCAGAAGGCAAAAGGCTTCATAGCCACACATGCATTGGTCTGAGAGCCATGGCTGGTCACAGAGAAGAAATGATCAAACAAGTCAGTAGTTTGTTTCCACAAACAAGGTGACCGAGTCCATGGGGAAGGAGAAGGAAGGGGAGGAGGCGATGGAGAAGAACTGGGCAGTACTCCAGCCAGTGGGTAGACCCAGAGGGAAACGCGGGATAGCGGATGACTCATGAGCCCCAGCTCACCAGGTGATTTTTAAAGCTGCTTTAGAACGTGTCTGCAGGGTTGATTTCAACGCTTGCATCTTGCATTCTTAGTCATCAGTCTGGAGGCTGCCCTTCATTATTTATGAATGCAGCCAAGAAGAGTGTGGTTGTTTGAATTGTGTCTGTGTCCTCAAAATCCAGCAGAGAAGAGAGAGGTGGACAGGAAGGGGAATCAAAACATGGCCCAAAGCAGATGGTAGAAAATACAGTGCACCTCCCACGCTGTGGGCCCTCAGGGGTGGCGGCGACACGGAATCAAATAGGTCTCCCAGCTCCCCGCCATGTGGGACGTGGTGGGGAGCTGCTTGATGCAGACAGGAAACCCACTGGAGAAGGTCCTGCCACCTTGTCTCTCAACCACTTCTCAGGATGTCCTTGCATCTGTAAATATTTCAGCACGTGCACTCAGCCATGTCTGACTCTTTGTGACCCCATGGACTGTAACTTGCCAGGTTCCTCTGCCCATAGAGTTTGCCAGGCAAGAATACTAGAGTGGGTTGCCATTTCCTACTCCAGGGGACCTTCCCGACCCAGGGATAGCCTCTTGCATTGCAGGTGGATTCTTTACCACTGAGATACCTGGGAAGCCCAATTTGTGCTACCGAGTTTCCCATTATCTGGATTTTGCTCATCAAATCCCCATGGATTCAGAAACTTGTTTTTCTGTTAAAGTGGTAGTTAGAATGGGAGACTTTGTCAGATTCTGATTTCTTTTTTTTTTTTTAATATTTATTTATTTTGCTGTGCCGGGTCTTAGTGGCTACATGTGGGACTCTTGCTGTGGCCCACAGACTCTGGTTGTGACACAAGCTTCATTGCCCTGCAGCATGTGGGATCTCTGTTCCCAGCCAGGGATGCCTTGCAAGGCGGATTCTTAGCCAGTGGACCCCCAGGGAGGTCTCTCTGGTTTGATTCTATTTGGTTTCTTTTTCTTTTTCTGGCAAGACTACTGTGTTCTTCCAGCAGAAAGCACATAATGTTGGCTTTCCCCCATGCTGTGATGTTAGCCATCACAGAGAATCATTTGTTCTGGTTTCAGAGGACAAAGGTAAATTCGTGGAGGACATGAGGAGCAGAAGGGCATTCCAGGCGCAAGTCGAAATGAAAAGTGCGTGACCCGTCTGGGACTCAGCACGTTGGAGCAAAGAGTACGCCCTAGGCAAGGGGGTGGGGGGGAAGCTCAGCAGGGAAGCTCAGATGTTCCAGAGCCTGGACCTTATGTCGACGGATGATGGAGAAGGCAAATGGCCACAGATGCCATTCCACCCCAGGAAAAGAGGAAATGGCTCCTCGTTCGATCGGTTCTGCTGTCATAGGAAGCTAGGGTCACACTTGGCCCACTCAGACCAGCCTCTGGATGGCTGCAAACAGTCCCCTATTCTTACGAGGCCAGGGTTGCTCCTTGGCTAAAACTGCCATGATAGAACTTGTTCCTCTCTCAAAAGCACCATCATCTTTGAGTCTGGCATAGTCTGCTCGTGGTACCACATCAAAACACCGCAGGCTCGATGGTTTAGCAGAAATGCACTGTCTCGCTAACGCCACTGTTGGCTCCAGCTTCACCATTTATGAGCTCTGTGACCTTATGCATTTACGCCACCTCTCTCCACTGAAGTTTCTCATTGGTAAAAACCTGAACAAATTTATTTTTAAAACATGGGATTCCTATTTTAAAATCAATTTTCCTAAGGTATCATTTACGTACAACAAATGCACCCACTTCAGTATCAAGTTCGATGAGTTTTGACAAATGTGTATTGCCCAGGCAGCCACCACCACAATCAATATAAAGACCATTTTCATCCTCAACATTTTCCTTGTGACCTTCTATCAATGTTATCCCAAACCCCAGCCCTAGCCAACCCCTGCTGTGCTGTCACTACAGTTTCAGTTTTTTTCTAGAGTTTCCTATAAAGAGAATCGGGCTTCCCTGGTGGCTCAGCTGGTAAAGAATCTACCTGCAATGCGGGAGACCTGGGTTTGATCCCTGGGTTGGGGAGATCCCCTGGAGAAGGGAAATCATATACTTGTGCTCTTTGGTTTCTTTTACATTGCATAATGTTTTTGAGATTCACTCATGCTGTGGGATGTCAGGAGTTAATTCCTTTTTATTCCTTTGCAATACTCCAGTAAATGAATATATCACAGAATTCTTGTTGATGAATGTTTGCAATGTTTCTGCTCTGGGGCAATTATGAATAAAGCTACCAAGAGCATTGTATAAAATATCTGTGTGGACGAGGACTTTGAGAGAAAATTCATAAAATTTTATTAATAGTCCTGACAATATTTTTGCACCCAGAACAGTTTTATCTTAATAATAAACACACCCACATTTAAAAGAAATTGTCATAAGATTTAAAAGGACATTTTAGGATTTCCCTGGTGATCCAGTGGTTAAGACTCCATGTAGACTCAGGCTTTGATTTCTTTTGGGTAAAGACTTAACAGTGGAATGGCTGGGTGTTATGATAAATATATTTTTAACTTTTAAAGGAAACTGCTAAATTGTGTCCCAAAGTGGGTGTATCATCTTATATTCTCACTAGCAATAGATAAGAGTTCCACGTGCTCCCCATCCTTATTAATTAACACTTGATATTGGCAGTTTTTTAATTTTTTCCATTCTATAAAGTTTAAAGTGGTATTTCAACATGGTTTAACGTCTGTTTCTTTGATAATCAGTTGACCATTTTTTACGTCATTTATTAGCCATTCATATATCTTTTCTTGTGAAATGTTTTTTTTTTTGTTTGTTTATTTTCATTTACTTATGGCCACACTGAGTGGCATTTGGGCTGTTAGTTCTCTGGCCAGGGATTGAACCCATGCTCCCTGTAGTGGAAACACAGAGTCTTAACCACTGAACCACCAGGGAAGTCCTCAAATGTCCTTTTCAACCTTAGGCCCACTTTTTAAAATGTGGATGTGTTTGTTATTAAGATAAAAGTGTTCTGGATACAAAAATATTGTCAGGAACATTAATACAATTGTATGAATTTTCTCTCAGCATGTGGCTTGCATTTTAAAATTTTTCTTAAAGCTATCTTTAGAAAATGAGTTTTTAATTTTGATGAAGTTCACCTCATCCATTTTTAAAAATGGTTTGTGCTTTTATGTTCTGTTTAAGAAGTGTTGCCTACACCAAAGTAGTGAATATTTTATTTGATGGTTATTTTTTTTTTGTAAAAGGCGTACAGTGTTTGCTTTTAAATCTAGGTCAATGATCTTCAAGTTTAACCTTTGTGCTTGGCATGAGGTAAAAGTCAAAATTCATTTTTCTCCATATGTATATCTGTTTTA
This sequence comes from Bos taurus, assembly GCF_002263795.3. Classification (NCBI taxonomy): domain Eukaryota; kingdom Metazoa; phylum Chordata; class Mammalia; order Artiodactyla; family Bovidae; genus Bos; species Bos taurus. The sequence continues at coordinate 43,389,507 of NC_037353.1, forward strand.
TTCCCATACAATATATTGAAAAGACCATCCTTTCCCCATTGAACAACCTTGGAAGCCTTGCCAAACTTTAACTGATCACATATGTAGACATATTTCTGAAATCGCCTTTCTAGTTTTCTATATATCTATGCTTGGACCAGTGTAACAGCCTCTTAGTTATTTTATTACTGTGGTTTTATAGCAAGCTTTGGCTTTGAAATCAGATAGTGCAAATTCTCCAATTTTTCCAAAATTGTTTTGGCTATCCTAAATCCTTTATTTTACCAAATAAATTGGAACTCCTTAAATGGTTTAGGAAAATATTAAAAGTATCTAGAGGAAAAATATCTATTACCTTCAAAGAATGAAAAAAATTATAACAATGACCCAGTCCTCAGTGGTGAACAGGAAGCCAGGGGGTCAGGGTTAGGGTCTTTGTCTTTTACAAAAAAGGAAGGTGACTCAACTGATCTAATTTTTGAAAAAATTCTTTTTTTTTCCAAAAAAATCTTAAATCCTCAAAATAATGAGGAATTTGAATCTGTTCGCTAATCCTGCTTCCATGATTCTGAATGTTTATATCATAATATATGGTAGCATAAACAGAATTTATATTTTGTGTTTAATGAATATAAATTTGGAATGTGTAAAAATGCTTAACTTTTTAATCTCATTAGCAAAGTAGAAACAATGCTTTTATTATAGGTACTTATTTATCATTTTATAATTTTTCTTTTTAAATGTTCTATAATCATGGAGTCTTACTGTCCATAGTAGTTAAGGCTTAATTGTTCCCATATTTCTGTTTCTTACTGGGTGCTTTTTTATTTATTTATTTATTTTTTAGAGAATAAACAAACTTTATTTTATAACAGTATTACAGAAAGCAAAATATCATTTAATACAACTTGAAGCTTCTAGAAATCTAATCTGGGTGCTTTTTTAGAATCACCTCCATCTTAGAAAGATGGACTTTTTATTACGCTCCTTTTCCTGAGTACAGAAAAATTACTGTAGGAAACCATTGTGTCACCAAACTGCTTACGTAAGCTAAATGGAAAAAGAATATATAAGATTTTTCCTTCATATCAGTTGAGAGTTGTGTCTGAGTGGAATGATTGAATGGGATATTTTTAACTATTAAGGAATCGTCAATGGGAAATAAAACATAAGGTTACCCCCCAAAAAGTGAACGTAATCGGTTAGGAATACATATATATCAGGGAAATACTCATAAAAAGAGAGCTGGAGTAGCTATATTAGCTTTAAACAAAATTAACTTTAAGGCCAGAAGAAAAGAAAAAAAGCATTAAGGATAAAGAAGATCAATGTGTAATGGTAAAAGAAAGGGTTCCCTGAAAAGAAATAACAATTCTAAATTGGTACCTATCCAGTCATATAGCCTCAAAATGTATAATAATAATAACAAACGGAAAGAGCAAGAAACCATCCATCAATTTGGCAAAAGTTTTCATTTTTTCCCCTATGTGGCGGCTAGCTGAAGGAAATATAAGTTTCAATAACTTTGGAAGCAATTCGGCATCATTTACTACAGCTGATGAAAAGAAGCCCTCCAGCCCTGGGTCTGCTCCTGGGTTCCCTGCCAGAACCATGCCCACTTCTGCACATGAGCAAGAACAAGGGTGTTTATTCACCGAAACCTTGCTTGAAATAAGGGGAAAATGCATACTGCCCACGTGTACCTTGACTGGACAAACTGGGATATTCATATGACCGAATAACATACAGCAGCTTAAAATAAGTGAATGGACTGATCTCAGTAACAAGGTGGATGAATCCCCAAAACATAAAGAACCACAGCAAACAGCCATCATTGTTTATTGGGTTGCTTTCCCTGATGACATTTCCTCTGACTGATGGCACAGGGATGGCTGCCTTCCCAGGGTGGGTGATCAGGGCCTGGGCTTGTGGGCACATCGCAGATGCTACCAGTGTGTCCTCTGGAGACACGCCTCCATCAAGCACCGTGCCCCCTCTCTTTGGAGGGCCCTGAACACAACACAACAGCCTGGGAGTGGGTGCTTCTGGTGGGGATGCCCAGAGTAGGTGCCTAGAGAAACTTCCCCTTGGAGATTCACAGCACTGGGGAATGACTTTTTAAATCATCCGGTGCTCCCACCCACATTCTGCAGGGAGAGAGAAGGCTGGGGGAGGACACCGTCAAGGCCAACAAACGCTGCAGAGTTCCTGTCATCAGGTCTGCGAGCAGCAAGCGTGGCTTCCCATGGTCAGGCCAAGGTGGCCTTCACAGCTTCCCAGGGAGGGATCAGACTTCACATTAACACTTGCCAGGTGAATGTGCTGGGCTGAGTTCTGTGTGTTTGCAGTTCTTCCAGACTGGTTCACCTTCAAAAGACATGCAGAGCAGAGACGGGCCTTGATCAAAACCACCCTGCTTTAATGTTTACGTCGTGTTTTCTTAGCCAGACCCCTTGAGACAAGAGTCTATATCTTATTCCTTGTATCATCTATTGGGAAAGTGAGTGACAGTGTTGGTGCTCCATTCTGTCTGACTCTTTGCCACCCCATGGACTCTAGCCCACCAGGCTCCTCTGTCCATGGGATTCTCCAGGCCAGAATACTGGAGTGGGTTGCCATTCCCTTCTCCAGGGGATCTTCCCAACCCAGGGGTTGAACCAGGGTCTCCTGCATTGCAGTCAGATTATTTACCATCTGAGCCATCAGGGAAGCCCAAGCAGTACCTGGCATGGTTGTTGGTAGCAAAGGGCACTCACCCATCAGTGCCTGGTGGTTCCGCGTAAGCTCACGCACATATTCATGCATTCAATTATTTATTCATGGGTTCAATTAATGATACTGAATACCTGCTCTGGGCCTGGCCCTGAGAATGTAAAAATGAAGAAGACATGACTGAATCCTTGAGGAGCAGAGTTCAGCAGAAGATGCAGATGCAACAGAATTCTGTGGTGCCAGGATGGATGCTGGAGTGTGATGGTCAGTGCAGTGCAGCTCAAGGAAGGAACCTGGGGAAGGAGTATAGGGCTGAGGGGCTGGGTGTGTGATGAAGGCTTGAAAATGAAAGTACATTTGAGCTGGGTCTTTGCAGTTGGCCAACAGAGAGAAAGAGAAGACTTTGGAATCACAGAGAAGTACGTGAGATCACTGGGGCTTCCCATGTGGCGCTAGTGGTAAAGAACCCACCTGCCAATGCAGGAGACATAAGAGACATGTGTTCGATCCCTGGGTCATGAAGATTCCCCAGAGGAAGGCATGGCAACATACTCCAGTATTCTGGCCTAGAGAATCCCATGGACAAAGGAGCCTGGTGGGCTAGAGTCACAAAGAGTCAGAAACAACTTAGCGACTAAAGTCCATGGGGTTCCAAGAGGGCGGACCCAACTGAAGTGACTTAGCTCGGATGCATAAGGGATCATTGAGGCTTCCCTGGTGGCTCAGATGGTAAAGAATCTGCTAACAATGCAGCAGACCTGGGTTTGGTCCCTGGGTTGGGAAGATCTCCTGGAGAAGGAAATGGCTACCCACTGCAGTATTCTTGGTAAGAGAAATCCATGGACAGAGGATCCTGGTGGGCTACAGTCCATACGGTGGCACAGAGTTGGACATGACTGAGTGATGAACATTTTCACTTTTTTTTCACAAGAGATCATTAGTTAGTGAACAAATAATTTCATGTGCCTGGAACATGGGAGGAGAAACTGGGTTGATGGAGGAGAGGCTGGATAGGGAGATGAGGCTGGGCCTTTGGGCTTTTGGGTTGGAGCTGCAGATACTGTGCTGAGGAGGTGGGAATCTACTACACAGACAGCAGCCACAGGCATAAAGATTTGTGGTCACAGAGGAGGGGGACACAATCCGATGATGGTGTGGCCAGTGATCAGGAACAGGAGGGACATCAGGAGACCACTGTATGCATCCAGGCCTGAGATGATGAAGTCCTGAGCAGCGATGCTCAGTTGGAAAAGGGAAAGGCGCTCTGGTTGGCTGAAGGATGCTCCCAGACTCTCAACTTGTCCTTTCTTATGCATTATCCAGGGGAACAGTCCTGCTCCACATCAAGCCGGTGATGTTTCCAGACTCCTCAAATCCCACTTGGACTTCCTTCCTCATTTTAGAAAAGAGTGACACTTAGGGGATGCTGAAATCACCCTGAAGGATGACTCATCTCTTGAACTCCCTTGGCCTCTTCAAGTACAAGCTTAGGCTGGCTCAGCTTGACCCCAGGCTGTATTAACTTAAAAGATGAAAAACTGTAGTCATTTACTTAGACAGAGAGGTAGCTTTGGAAACACATTCTCTCAAATTGTGGGTTGACTTTGCATCAGGTTGGTCCCATAATGGGTGATTAATTGAGTTATTAATAGTTATGCGTGGCTGGAAGTGTTTGAGCAAAAATGATAACTGGCAATTTGAGGAACACTTGAGAGCTTTTCCCACTGGGTGATGCTAAATGGGATCAACTCTAAAGCTTGAAAGTCTGATAATTTTGTGATTCTGTTGTCCAGAGAGGAGGTAGAAAAACCTTGCCCTTGATGGGTTCATGTCCTGAAGGCTTTAACTCATGGCTGCAGGGCAAAGTTGAGTTTCCAATAAAGTTTTATCTGCGTGATATGAAAAGCTTCCAAGTGGAAACCAGGGCTGCTGGTGACTCACGTTATTGAAATATCTTTCTAAGCCACAGGAACTCAAGGATGAGACACACAGTTCACTGCCCAGAAGGAGAATTTAAGCAGGGAGAGTCTGTTGAGAATAGCTCCAGTTTTCCCTGTGCCACCTTTGATATATTCTTGCCTTTTCAGCATCCCCTAAGGGTCACTCTTTTCTAAAATGAGGAAGGAAGTCCAAGTGGGATTTGAGGAGTCTGGAAACATCACCGGCTTGATGTGGAGCAGGACTGTTCCCCTGGATAATGCATAAGAAAGGACAAGTTGAGAGTCTGGGAGCATCACCAGCTTGGTCGTCCCCAGGATAACTTGCCTCTACACATAGGAAAGAGGTTTTGCATCATTTGAGTCAAAAATTCCTTGGAAACCAAGTGGAGAAGAATAAAGATTCTCTCCCCATTGGATGCAAGTTTGGCTTTCCTGGAGTTCCACGTTTTCTGGCCACAACAGCGTGTCCTGGGATAGAGCAAAACAGTCATAATTTCCCCAGATAATTCGCAAAACTCTTATCTTGGCTTTTAGGTCCACATTCAGAGGGTAAATACAAGGACGACCATCCCCCAATTCTTGGGGGCACTGAGGGGGCTTGACATGTGTCCCCATCCTCAGCGGACACTGTCAGGCCAGTGACTGTCATGCTCTGAGAAGAGAGGGCAGGGCCACCCCATGAGCTCAGGGGACCCGCTCTGCTTGCCCCCAACCACGCTCTGCAACTTGCCCCGTCTCCTTTCTGTTACACCCTTCCTAGGACCTGGTGGGACCACTGCTGTTCCACTCACGCCCCGGCACTTTCCCACCCCTGAGACTCAGCCTCCTTGAGAAATTGACAGTCAATTTGAGAAATTGTCAATTTCTCAAAAATCCTGTCACTCGGAACTTGTCTCCTCTTGCCTAAGACTCCACGGCATTCACGTGTTTGTCTTTCTTTACACGGAGCCCTCTGCCCCATCCCCACTGTATACCCTTGAACTCTACCTGCAAAGTGCAGTTGAAATGCTACATTTACCCAGAAGACTGGTCCTAATCCTCAGTTGAAATGAAACTTTTTTGAGGGCTCATATAACCTATTCTACCTTTCATGATGCAGTGAAGCCTCTCTGCCCATATTACAGTGACCCAAATACAGGTCCCGTATCTAAGTCACAAGCTCCTTGGGATCATAAACAGAATCTTCTCTGAACTGATGTCTCTAGCCCCAAGCATGGTGCCAACTATATAGTAGATACCTCAGTAAGGAATATGGCACACCTCTGATCCCTCTGGATACCAGAGTGTTCTATTAAGGACATACGTTACTGTGGACAGGTCCCTCCAAAGCTATGGTGGATTTGCCAATATGGTCATGATCAGACAGCATTCTTTATATACAATCATGGACTTTAAACTTCCTTTTAAAAATCCTATCAAAATGAGTGTCCTTTCAAGTTTATGAAAAATTCATTTTTCCTTTCATGTTATGAAAAATCCATTTAAAGATGATATGCACTCAAGGGAAATAAATACAGCAAAAAGGTCTTTGCAAACACCTCTGGGCTGACATCAGCTTTGCATAAACTCCAGCCCACGTGCTCCAGGCCGTTTGCCTCTAATGACAAAAACAAACAGCCTAATGAAAATAGAAACAGTCTGTCAATTGCATGGTGAGAATTTGCCTAAGTATTTGAAAATATAATTGGGCTATATTTTTACAGGTCTAATCAAATGTTTTCTGTCCCAAGAGCTTTGGCAATTATTGGCCACGAATCAAACACAGGATATCTGAGGAAGCTAAACAGGGCACAAACTTAGTACTTTTCCCTGGCATTAAAAATGGAAAAGGACTGAAAACCAGAAAGCAAAAAGACGCGTTTGCCTGCACTGGGCAAAGAACAGAATCAAGCAGTTTAATCGGCCCCAGAAAAATGGAATATGAGGAATGTTTGCAAAAACTTCCTTATCACCTTTGCCTGCAAATCCCATCTTCTCCCCAGGTTTACTCGCTTCTTCTCAGGCTGGAAGCTCAGGCACTTCTCCAGGAGCTGTGAAAAGTACCCAGCATCTTCCCTGGGGCTGCAGCCAGGTGCTCTGAGGTGGGGCTAGGACTGACACGCGCGGACAGAACTCCAGCTGCTGTTGTTCTTGGTGAAGTGCGAGAGCTCCAGCCCTGCGCCTTCCTCTTGCCACCCAAGCAGACCCAAGGGGGTCTACTGTCACTGGTCAGAGCAGAGGTCAGTGTCCTTGCACAGGGCTTTGGCGCTGCGGTTTGAGCTTCTGTCCCTTTGCCTGCCAGGAGAGAGAGCGAGAGAGACTGACATTTACAGAATCCAAGACGATTCCTCCCTCGTTGCTCCTGACAGGCTCCTTTCAGAAGTGAATGCCGAATCCCTATCTTTTAAAAAGAGATTTGGCCCACGCAAAACTCAGGGATCAAGTTGTTGGATGTTTTTACCCCTAATGAGGGAAGTTCAGCTGCTTTAACAGCCAATTTCTGCACACTGAATTGCCTTGGCCATGCTGTCCATCTAATTTATGCCCTCAGATTGCTGGGCACGCAGGATGGGCCAGCATTTAATATTAGGAGGTTTTCTCTGGATTTCTCTGATCTCTAGTCTGACATGAGGCTCTGTCACCACCTTCCTTAAGTGGGACTGCTGGGTCAGATGACTGCCCACCTGGGGAGAGCTCTCTTGGGGGACCTAGAAGGGCAGCTGAGGTGGCTCCACGTGGCATCCCAAACCTTCAGAAGCAAAGGAAGAAATGGGGGCCTTGCACTTCACCAGCAAACCTCTAAGATACAGAGCCCCGTAAAGACAGCTCTCAGTGTGTGTATAGCTGGGCTCAAGCTCCTGGACACAGGATAGACCCAAGCCATGGAGCTGGCAACATCCTCAACGCCCCCAGATCTTATTGAACAGTTAGCTGTTCTCTTAAAAGAACAGGACAGACTGTCAGCTGTAGATGCTCTACCAGGGTCAAGGCTGAGAGGATTTTATGATCAGTTCCAGTCTGTCTCAAACTCCAAGTAAACTTACAAATAACTCGAATGAACAGACAGACCTCAGGAGTGGGGGTTTCGAGTCCTTTAACCTGAGATGGAATCCTGGCTCCACCCCTCGCTAGAGACAACCCGAAGAGGAGAGTTTCAGTGTTAAGCTGTCCCCCACCCCTTCTGCTCCTGTTCACTCCCCCTTAATAGTTTCTGCAAAGGGCTTCCCCAGTGGTTCAGTGGTAAAGAATCCGCCTGCCAACGCAGGAGACACAGGTTTGATCCCTGGTCTGGGAAGATCCTACGAGCAATGGAACAACTAAGCCCATGAGTCACAACTAGTAAGCCTGTGCTCTGCTGCTGCTGCTGCTAAGTCGCTTCAGTTGTGTCCGACTCTGTGCGACCCCATAGACGGCAGCCCAGAAGGCTAGAATACTGGAGTGGGGTGCCATTGCCTTCTCCGAAGCCTGTGCTCTAGAGCCTGGGAACCGAGACTACTGAGCCCGCGTGCCACAGGTACTGAAGTCCGAGTGCCCTAGAGCCTGTGCCCCGCAGCAAGAGGCAACTAGAGAGCAGCCCCCGCTCGCCGCAACTAGAGAAAAGCATGCACAGCCCAGCATAATCAGTATAGTTTTTAAAAGTCCCTGGAGGATGCCCCTGGGCTTTTCTGCTCCTCCAGTAGAGATTTCCAGCCATTTTCAGGTGAAAAAAAGGAAAATACAGACCCCAAGAACTTCTGGTAGGTGCAGCCCACCGCCTGGTGACCCAGAGGCAGAGTTATTCTGAAGAGCAGCCAGAGGGGCTGACCCAGGGCCAAGGCCACCTCCTTGCTGTCCTTCTACACCTTCTGGGGTTCCTGGGGGTGAAAAGGAGAGAGACCGACTCAGTGACCTGAAGGCCCGGCCACTCATTAACATTCTGGATAAAGAGGACTGAGAAGCCGCTTCTTCTCCTTAGCAACTTGAGTGATGCGTGCTGTCTTCTCTTGTGCCACCAACGTCCCATCCACAGACTCCTCCCAGGCCCTTTCTGAGCCTCCCAGCGAAAACACAAATCCTCTTTGCTAAGTGCGAATTCCCTGCCAACACACACCCAGGGAGCCAGGACGCGCGTGTATTTAGCACATGCGAGACACGTGTTGTGCTTTCAACAGGCAGGTGCTGACAGCAGGCGCTGTCGGATAGGAAACTTGGGGCGGGGTGGGGGCGCTTGGGCTGGGGGTTGGTAAGAGGGGACAGGAAGCAGTGTCCCCTTTCCAGGACACTGCAGTCCCCTCTACAGGACAGGTAGAGTTTTCTGTCCTGCAAGTCAGTTTCCTGCCCCAGGACCTGGGAGGCGATAGGAGTGGGCTAGACTGCCTGAGGCACGAGGGTCCCCCTTCTATCTAACACCTGCTTGTGGGGGCCCCGGGATCCTGGCACCCGGGCACGGCCACTCACCAGCCTGCAAGCAGGCTGACCACCTGCCGTGGCTGCACGGGGAAGAGGGCTCCAGTACGCCCACTCAAGCTGCACTCTGCACCCTACAAGGGGCACGACCACAGCCTCGGGCAAGTGACTGACCTTGGTTTCATTCATCACTTAAGACCACGTTTCCTAATCATGAGACGATGAGGATAAGTAATGACAATCAATGGTCATCACACCTTCTTTTCCCCGCCTCTACACGCCGCCCCCGCCCCCTCCAAGTATTTACGCTGGCCACCTCCTTCTGATCTTGTTCAACTTATCTTTCCACTTCAGGGCAATGTAATAAGAATTCCTGGCTTGTGTGTTTGCATACCCATTACCTCTTTGGATCCTTCAAACTGGGAGTGGATGGTTTATTGTTTCTGTGTGACTGGCGAGGAAACAGACGTGGAGAGACTAGGTCACTTGGCACAGGACGCAGAACGGAGTCCCCATAGTTCAGGTTCATGGATTACAAGTCAGCGTTTGTGCTCTCTGCCTCCCCCTGGTGGAGGTGCAGGGAGAGGCGCTGCCGTCGGGAACTGCACCCCACCCTCCCTTAGCCGCGCGGTCCCTATGTCGCTGTTGAGAATCGGTTACCCAACTCACCACCCACCACCACCGGAATTCGAGTCTCCCAATGTCACGCAGTGTTTTTCAGCAGTAACATCAACATACCTTGTTGTAAAAGAAGCAAAGATACAAGAGCAAGTGGCATTGGAGACCAAACGTCCCTCCTTGGCTCCCGACCTAACACCTCCCCCATCCAGGCTCCTCTGTGAAAGTTCTAGAACCTCCTTCCAGCCCTTTACCTGAGCATCTTCGCGTATGCTCATGTGTAGGTATCAGTTCACTTCAGTTCAGTTCCATCTCTCAGTTGTGTCTGACTCTGTGACCCCGTGGACTGCAGCACGCCAGGCCTCTGTCCATCACCAACTCCCAAAGCCTACTCAAACCCATGTCCATTGAGTCGGTGATGCCATCCAACAATCTCATCCTCTGTCGTCCCCTTCTCCTCCCTCCTTCAATCTTTCCCAGCATCAGGGTCTTTTCAAATGAGTCAGTTCTTCACATCAGGTGGCCAAAGTATTGGAGTTTCAGCTTCAGCATCAGTCCTTCCAAAAAATATTCAGGACTGATCTCGTTTAGGATGGACTGGTTGGATCTCCTTGCAGTCCAAGGGACTCTCAAGAGTCTTCTCCAACACCACAGTTCAAAAGCACCAATTCTTGGCTCTCAGCTTTATGTTGTTGCTGCTGCTGCTAAGTCACTTCAGTCGTGTCCGACTCTGTGCAACCCCATAGACGGCATCCCACGAGGCTCCCCCATCCCTGGGATTCTCCAGGCAAGAACACTGGAGTGGGCTGCCATTTCCTTCTCCAATGCATGAAAGTGAAAAGTGAAAGTGAAGTCACTCAGTCGTGTCCGACTCTTAGTTACCCCATGGACTGCAGCCCACCAGGCCCTCCGTCCATGGGATTTTCCAGGCAAGAGCACTGGAGTGGGTGCCATTGCCTTCTCCGTTATGTTGCTAGACACTATCTATTATTCTGAGAACTGACCTCCATAACGTGTCTTTGGAGCCCTCTAAATCCACTGCCTCATTTTTAAGGCCTCTCGTGAACATGGTTGATCTCTGTCTTCCCAGTTCCCCCATGACAGACATTTAGATTGCTTCTTTTTTTTTTTTTAATTTGAATGTTATAACGATCACTGGGGCTTCCTGGGTGGCTCAGAGGGTAAAGAATCTGCCTGCACTGAAGAAGACCCGGGTTCAATTCCTGGGTAGGGAAGATCCCCTGGAGAAAGGAATGGCTACCCACTCCAGTATTCTTACCTGGAGAATTCCACGGTCAGAGGAACCTGGTGGGTTACAGTCCGTGGGGTTGCAAAGAGTCGGACATGACTGAGTGACTGACAGACACATAATGACCATTCTAGACAGTGGTCTTGATGCCTATGAATGAAAATGTCCATATTACACCCATTTTACAGATGAAGAAAATGAGATGGGATGAGGTGAACAGATTTCCTGGGACCAAAACATGGGTGTCTATAATCTTCCACCAAAGCTCTGTTTTTCAGAGCCCAAAGAAGAGAATTCTGGGACTTTCACAGAACAGGCAGATCTCATTGTCACAGGGCATTCGGACCACGTGTTCTTCCTCCATCCATGGCAGCCAGCCTGAGTCTCTAAAATGCAGCTCCGCTTGTAGCACAGGCTCTTTATTTTGCTCCTGGACACTGCTGTCATCAGTAAGGAGTCCACGGCTCTCAGACGCTCCCAGAAGTCTGTGCGACCCATCACCCCTCCGGGGTTTGACCCAACACTTCATCCCCTTGGGAACAGCCTCGCCATCCTCCCGAGTTTCCCTCGGGCTCTCCCGCGCCACCGCATGGCTGTAGGCCTTGAACTTCCTCTCCTGTGCCGCTGCTCACCTAGTCACCTTCCCTCAGCTCTCAGGTCCCCTTGGCCTGTCACCTCGCCCAGGAACCTCCTAGAGTCCTTCACAGACTTTACCGCCCCAGACTGCAGCTCTATGCTTGCCTGCCTGTCCACACCAGCCTGGGAGCTGCTCGGGAGTAAGGACGCTCCCACCGCGGGTTTACTGGTACATCCCTCGAGGGCTCTCAGCCTGATAATGACTGTGGGTTTGTAGCACTAATGAACACACACTTGCATTCATGCCAGAGTCACACTCTGCTCTCTGCCTGGTACCCTCAGAAGTTGGGTATACTCAAGTGTCACTGACACTCCCACTTCAGTGCCTTGGGACAGTCACATGGACACAGAGTAAGGTCACTTCAGTTGGCTTTCTTTTTGCTGCTAGAGTAGCCAGAGGCTCAGGGTTTCCCTCAACAGAAGGGGGAGAGACAGAAAGGAAGGAGACCAATGAAGAGGGAGAGATGATCGGGAGAGGATGTCTCCACTGAAGATGTCTCCAGACACAGGAACCTCGGTGGCTGTGAATATTGCCTACTTAAAGACAGATGTGTTTGGAGGCCACGAAGCAGGGAATATTGAAATGGGTGGAGGCATTGGTGCAGGACCCCCTCCTAGACCCCAGCATGAAGGGAAACAGAAGCACAAGGAAATGTGGTCTCATGATGAGAACCTCCCTGAAGCCTAGATACTGAGAGGACCAGCACCCCGGAGCAACTCTACCTGCAAAGACCTGGGAGATCTGACCTTCTGATGTCACTGGCCCATCTACCTGATGCTGGTGGTTCTGTAAACATCAGCCCTAACAAGACCCTTTGAGAGCTTGCTACCCACACACATGTCCCAGTATCCTCAGTACCTGTATTCAGCATCATTTCTGCAGCAACATAGTCCTGGAACGTGGTTGTCATCATCCGCTGTGCAGTTGAACAGTGGAAGTTGGAACTTGGAGAGATGAGCCTCACGCCCATAGGCTCAGGAGGTCTCTGTCTCCTGGCATTGCCGCTGGGTCCTCAGAGTCCACGGAGGCTGCAGAGCCACCACGCCATTTCCACTTCCCTTCCCCTCCCCTCTCTCCCATCTTCCTCTCTCCTCTGCTATGTTCTGTGCCAAGTTTCGTCCTCGGAGCAGACTCCGTGGGCAGATGTTCCTAGGAACATACTGTCCCCAGGAGAAGACCCGCTGCCCTTGTGGAAGGGTCCGTGCAGCAAAAGCAGATTGAATGCTCGGGGACTGGGATATTTTTGATTTTGAGGCAGGTGGCTGAGGCAGGATAATCCCTAAATTCAGAGAAATGTGTAAAATGTAGGCTTTAGACTCTTCTTGGGGGAAGACTTCCTGCCTGGGAACCGGGCATCTCTGAGTCCCTCAGCTGGCAGCCCAACTCAGCTTCTCACCAGTGAATTTGCAATGAGTTTCAGGGCAGTGAATGCCCATCCTTCAGGAGTGGTTCAAACATTAGAGTCATGCAAAAGTTCCTCCATATTCCAAGGGGCTGGATGGTAGTGTTCAAACTATAGAGGAAGAAACCAGAAGAAAGAGAAAGGCCAACACATCTGAGAGGGCAGAGGGAAAAAATCAGAGAAGAAATTATCTGTCAAGAAACAACCAAAATTAAAGGGAAAAAATGGGGTTATAAGAAAGCCAGGAGAGAGGAGAATAAATTAATGATGTCATGAGGAAGCAGCTGGAATCTAGATGGTGTGTTTGTCTGCAGGGAGCCTGGCATGGTTTCCTTAAGTCTGCATCACTTAACTGGGACTTTGCTGAGATAACAGAGACCTAGAGACCTAGCAAGATGCCCTGAGTGGTTCTGTAGCAAAGGCTGCTTTGGACAAGTCAGCTCTAGAGAACATCATTGGGGTGATCAGGGAAATCAGAGAAGGGTCTGGGTGGTAGATGGCATACAAACATTCTGAAACCAAGAGCAAAGTGGAGATTGTTTACTGAAAAAAAAAATCAGATTATGAAACATTTTGTGCAGAATGATCTCATTTAGGTGAAGTAAAAAAGGAAGAATATGTACTGAGGTGTTAATGGTGGAAAGCTCTGGGTGGTAGGAATGTAGAAAGTTTCATTTTTACTTTCCCTTGACTATATTTTCCATTTTGTCCAGCACACGGGCAGGGAGATGGACCTAGCCTCTTCAAGCAGTCTGTGTCACTCCACTGAACTAACAGGGACCTAGGAACATAACAATATGCCCTGAGTGGTCCTGCAGAGCTTCTGAAACAATGAAAGATGAATTTAAAAACTAAACAATTTAGGCAACATTACCATGTTAGGTGGCGCTAGTGGTAAATAACCCACCAGCCAATGCAGGAGACTTAAGACATGTGGGTTCAATTCCTGGGTTGGGAAGCTCCCCTGGAGGAAGAAACGGCAACCCATGCCAGTATTCCTGCCTGGAGAATCCCATGGACAGAGGAAGCTGGCAGGCTACAGTCCATGGGGTCACAAAGAGTCAGACATGATTGAAGTGACTTAACATGCACGCACGGGAAAGAAGACAGTACCCTGTGCATCTCCCTGGCTTCTGGAAGCTGCACGCCATCCTGGTGTTAAAACACCCCTGAGCTCATGGCAGCATCACTCAAATCTCTGCTTCTATCTCCACGTCTGTCTTCCAAGGGTCTGTGTCTCTGTTCAAATTCCCTTCTACTTACAAGGACACCGGGTGTCAGATAAAGGTCCACCCTTTATCCATCCATCCACCAGGATGACTTCATTGTAGCTAATAATATCTGCTAAGAACTTATTTCCAAATCAGGTCACATTCTGAAGTTCAGTGTGGACGTGAACTTGGGGGAAAGGGAACATCATTCAACTCCGTACAGGTGAGGAAACTAATCACCTACCTGATTTTGCTGTTTGAGCTTTAAATGAGTTAGTAAAGATAAGGCACTTAGAACCATGCCTGGCATATAGAAAGCAGCATTGAAGTGATGGTGATGAGATTCCTTCAGCTGGAATCTGAATCTGCCTGCTTACCCCGCAGATATGCACAACCAGGAAGATATTCAAAGCCGCAGAACAAATAGTCCAATCATAAACATTCTCCCCATTTTATTGCTATGCCTGTTTTTATTCCTTGTGGATTGCACCCCGCATTCCATGATAGCTTGAGCCCCTACGGCAGGAAGTGGTAAAGTGGGAGGTGGGGAGCGGAATGGGGTGATGATGTCCACCAAGAAGCCTCCTTGGTCCTTGGGCCTGCTGCATTTGGTCACCCTCTCCTCTGCAGGCCATGATGTGGCCTAGCCTCTCTGGCCACACCACTCGGTTCTTACAATGCTGTCAGTTCCTGTTTGCATCCTGTCACTTCCTGTTTGTATCCTGTCACTTCCTGTTGGCATCCTGTCACTTCCTGTTGGCATCCCGTCACTGCCTGTTTGCCGGCACAGGTGTCTCGGGTCCCAGGAAGCTCAACTACACTGAGTCTCCGCAAAAAACAAGGGCCTCCAAAGGGAATTGTAGCTGCCTTCGTCATCCCTGCCACTGCCACACCAGGGCTGTAGGTGATCCTGTTAGAAAAACCACCTCTGACTTTTAGCCAAACTGGAGGCAAATACACTTTACATCTTGGCATTTCCTCTCAGCCCTGTAAGAGCTTCCACTTGAAGTTTTTTATGTGCAAAGCTGATGTAGAGAGAGCAGCAGGGTGAGAGGTAGGAGAGAAGGTGTGATGAGAGCACAGTGGTCCGGATCGGCCTCCAGGTGTCTGTGGGGCACAGTGACTCCCTGACTTGAGGTGACGTGGCACCCATTTCCTGCCAACAGATCTCCCTTTTTGCCAAACTAGTTCAAACTGGGATGCTGCCCATTACAAACAGGATGTCCAGCCTAAAATAATTGGCTATATGCTTGGGACTTGAGGGTAGTCCCTGTCCCCTTGGGATTGATTTTTTTTTTTTTGGAAGAAAGGAGAAAACTGAAAAAATAATTCTAGATGTAACCAGAGTTATGAAAAGGAGATACATGGGGGACAGTGTGGTCTGATGCTTGGGTTTTAATATACTCCCTTGGGCTTCCCTGACTCAGAGGGTAAAGCATCTGCCTGCAATGAGCAAGACCCAGGTTCAATCCCTGGGTCAGGAAGATCCCCTGGAGGAGGAAATGGCAACCCTCTCCAGTATTCTTGCCATGGAAAATTCCATGAACTGAGGAGCCTGGTAGGCTACAGTGCATGGGGTCGCAAAGAGCCAGACACGACTGAGTGACTTTCTTTCTTGTTTCTATAGGAAAGAAAACAAAGAAAGAAGTGTGTGTGTGTGTGTAAGAGAGAGAGAGGGATTAAACACAAAAACAGCATCCTGTCCACCCCAGCTGAATATTCAGAAATAGTCCCCAAATCTTCAAAAACAACAATGTGCTAAGTCACCCAGGGTTTTATTTTTCAGGTGTTGGTGGGTGACAGGTGTTCTCTAAATCCAGCTCTTTTGTCAACTCCTCAGAGTGTTTCTAACACTATTTCACAAAGTAAAAGACTGGTGATGGAGAGTGGAACGTCCCCCGGGCCAGCCAGGGATGGGGAAGGTGGGGGTGCCACTCACTACCTGAAGGGGCTTGTGCCTGGGGGCATGGCCGTGTGTCATGCTGCCCAGGGAGCCTAACTGTGTCCCAGCAGACAGTCTCCAGTTCAACAGGAGCAGAGAGCATCTGTTTGTGCCATTTGTGTGTGGTTAGTGACACCTATCAGCTTAAATCTAAAGCGAGGTTAAAAAGAAAGGAGTGTGGCTCCTTCCCCCTGCAGTGCTGGAGGTTCCTCAAAGGCTTCAGGTGTTCTCACTCTGTGCATTTGCATAAAATAGTCCTTCTGTGGAAGATGCCTTTCCTTGTAGGAAAGTTTCAGGGCTCACCCCAGATGTTATCTGTTCCCTGGGCAGGCGACACATCATTAGCAAGCACCTTGAGTGCCAGGGCTGTGGCATCTTTGCGCTCTCAGTGAGGTCCAGAGGCACTCTGTACTTTATTGAATGAAAGAATGGGAGAATGGATGGATGGGTGGATGGATGGATGGATGGTTGAATGGATGGATGGGTGGTTGGATGGAAGGTTGGATGGATGGATGGTTGAATGGATGGATGGATGAATGGATAGATGGATGGGTGCATGGTTGAATGGATGGATGGATTGGTGAATGGATGCCATGTGGGAAAGTGAATGTGATTGCTTTAAGACAGCTTCTTAGAATTAGCTTAAGGACACAGAACTGATTCCTAAGTCATCAATGAAAACTAGCTGCAAGCTTCTGAAGTGACAGACACTGTTATGGGGCAAGCCTTTCGCAGATTCTCTGGGGTTGATAGCAAAGCCCCATGCCCTGAGGAACCCACTGCAGCCTACATGGGCCTTCCTGTAGGAGCTCTATTTCTTTCATAAGAAAAAAAGCTTCTTGATTCCCATATGGATGTATATAGCGAGCCTCAGCAAAAAAAAGATAAAAACCAGCACAACCCAGAGGAACCAAGAGCCCGGGTCTTGTCTCAGCGTTGTGTGACTGGATGTAAGGGTTGGGGGTTCCAGTAGTTGGAAGTTGCAGGGATGGGGTGGGGCCAGTCTAGGATTTCGGGACCATCAAGTTGAAGTTCATTGGCCCTTTGTCTGTTTTCCTGTTGTGGGCACTGTACCCACTGATGGAGAAGACGTAACATCTGAAACTGCCTTCAAGTCCCATGTAGATGCAACGCAACGAAACCTGGAGAGAGTGAGTGAAAACTCCCGGAAGTGCCTAGAGGAAGCGGTCAGCAGCAGTGAGCCTGCTTTCCCCCGTTCATGTGCTGACCCTTCTGTTCCCTCTTTTAACTGACTGAAGAGATGGCCTGGAGACCGCTCAGGTGGCAAAGAATGTGGGCTTTGGAGCTAAACAGACTGTGGTCCTATCGCTGGACCTATTGATTCTTATTGTATTAATAAACCCTGGGCCAGTTGCTTGATTCCTCCCCAAATCCCTCTGTAAATGGGGATAAAAACGTGCTGTGAAGTGGAAGGATGAAACAGCAGGAAAGACCCTGATGATGCCCCCAGCCCTTGCCACTGTTCTGACTTTATATTGATTAGGGGAAAGGGAGCTGAGAGTGCTTTCCAGAGAGGACCTCGGCTTCCTGAACAAAGCTGAGAAGGGGTCTGAGTGCTGGGGGTGTAGGAGATAGGAAGGCGAGGGATTTTGCAGGAACAGAAGGAGATGGGGGATCCACAGGAAGCCAAGAACTTGTCTCCAGTCTCCTCTACCTGAGCTGCTGTGAGGGGAGCACCCTCAGGAGCTGGTACCGTCTCAGCCAGGATAGCATCACATCCAAAGTGGATATATTTAGTAGATATGTGTTAAGTAATTTCAGTCGTGTCTGACTGTGTGACTCTGTGGACTGTAGCCTGCCTGGCTCCTCTGTCCATGGGCTTCTCCAGGCAAGAATACTGGGGTGGGTTGCCTTGCCCTCTTCCAGGGGATCTTCCAGACCCAGAGATCGAAACCATGTCTCTTAAGTCTCCTGCATTGGCAGGCAGTTTCTTTACCACTAGTGCCACCATTTAGTAGATAAATAAGGAATAAAAAGACAGTCAATATAATTACTCAATACAGAAGTTCAAATTAAAACTACACTGAGATACTTTTGCCCACTATCAGAATGGATATCTTCTAAATCACGGACAGTACCAAGTGCCAGTGACTATGCAGAAAAACTTGAGCTTTTGTACATTTCTGATAGTAATGTGAAAATGTCACAACCGTATTGAAAACCAGGGTGACAGTGTTTTATAAAGGGAACATTTCACAAGCCTTTCTATGAGGCAGCATAAGCCTGATACCAGAACCAGACAAAGCCAGTGGAGGAAAACAAAACCATGGGTTGACATTTCTCAAAACACAGATTCAAAAAAACCTCAAAATCTTAGGAAGAAGAATGGTCCACTAGGAATGCAGAGTTGGTGCAGCATTAAAGAGTTAATGAATGCATTTCCTTAGCCTAACATCATAAAGGAGAGAATACAAAGACTGGCACTTTCCTCAAGTTAATCTATGGCTTTGATGTTATCCAAGTCAAAAGTTCAGCATTTTTTGTTTGTTTGCTTGCTTATTTTGGGTTTTATGAACAGTGTAACTTCAATATAAGAGGCTTCCCAGGTAGCTCAGTGGTAAAGGATCAGCCTGCAACATAGGAGACCAGGCTTCGATCCCTGTGTCGGGAAGATTCCCTGGAGAAGGGAATGGCTACCCACTCCAGTATTCTTACCTGGGGAATCCCTTGGACAGAGGAACCTGGGAGGCAGGGTAAGTTCAATATAAAGAATTATTAACTACAGTTAGGCTACTCGGTTCCACTTTTCACTTTGATGCATCGGAGAAGGAAATGGCAACCCGCTGTAGTGTTCTTGCCTGAAGAATCCCAGGGACGGGGGAGCCTGGTGGGCTGCCGTCTATGAGGTCACACAGAGTCGGACACGACTGAAGCAACTTAGCAGCAGCAGCAGCAGGCTACTAGGAAGTAAAGGGAACTCTAAAGATCAGAGGAAGAGTAGGGTTGGTTTTTTTTGAAACATGATAAAAGATTTAATTTCTTTTTCACTTGTGAAGATACTTTTCCCATTAGAAAGTGAGAAAATAAATTATCCAAATTTATAAACCTGCATAGGAATTTATAATGCCCAGAAAATTGATGTTTCCAAATATCAATTGTTCCCTAATCTCCCTCTATAAGCCAATCCAATAAAATACCCACTTTTCAGCATGTTTTCTAAAAACTAAATTGGCAAGCCAATTATAATGTTTATATGTCATCAAAGGACATCTTTAAGAAAAGGAACAGACAAGCCATGGGATAGGAAAGTAGTGGAAGCACATAAATACAACAAATGTCTCCTGTCCAAAGTATATTTGAAAGCTCCTACAGCCCAATAAGAGAAAGATCAACTGCCTGCTTCAATGTTAGCTGCAAAGTAAAATTGTATAGGTACTTTGGAACTCTGTTTGGCAGTTTCTTGTAAAGTTAAATATAAATGTGGGCATTTACTAAAGGGAACTAAAACATACGTATGCTAAAATAAATTGTACAAAAATGTCCACAGCAGTTTTATTCAGAATATCCCATAAAACAGGTGTCCATTGTCAGAATATGGCTAAACAAAATGTGACATATTCATACAATAGATTTCCGCTCAACAACAGAAAGGAATGAACTAGCAAAATACAGAACAGCATGGATCAACCTGAAAACTAACACGCTGAGTGAAAGAAGCTTGATATAAAAGAGCACACGCCGTATGGCTCCATTCATATGAAATTCTAGAGTTTGCAGAATTAATCAAGAAAATGGCAGAACAGCAGTTAGCTCTGGGGTGGGAGGGGGTGGTGGACTGACTGGAAAGTGGCCTGAAAAAACTTTATAGGCTAAAGAAACATTATGTATCGTAATAAGTGTATGGATAACAGATGATGTATTTATCAAAACTCATCACTGGTATGTGATTTGTGCTTTCACTATGTAAAGCAAACCTCAGTAAGAAAAAAACTCCTTATAATAAAAAAAAAAATTTAAGTGGATCTTCACAGAAAAAAAAAAAAAAAGATGTTTCCAATATTGGAGTCACAGCATACGAACAGAATGACTCAGGAGATCTTATTGGCCACTGAAGTGCCTCACTGTTGGGGAGTAGAGTGAGGGGAGGGCCCAGTCATCCACTCCCGTCTGCCTGGATCAGCCTAGGGGGAGACCCTTTGGTAGGACCCTCAGGCACCAAAGCTATGACATCTGGTTGGGGGAAGAACTTCTGATGCTGACAAGTGGTGTCTGAGAACATGTGGTCAGCCTTGGGTCTGACGGCAGCACCTCCCTTACTATAACAGCCCCACCCGCACCTCTCTGCCATAAACTGATAGTTTGGTTTTCCATAAAGGGCCCCTCAGTGTTCATACAAAGGAAATAATGGATGTTTCTTGCTTTTAAAATCTTGCTCAGCCTCAGAGTTGTCATTTAGCGAAAGAGATTTATGTCTGCCTCAGTTTCCTACGTCCCCAAACCACTTTCCATAAGAAAGCATCACCTTGTGCCAGTCTCCCAAATCTCCCCACCCTCTCCCTCTCCCACAGAGTCCAAAAGACGGTTCTGTACCTCAGTGTCTCTTTTGCTGTCTCGTATACAGGGTTATCGTTACCATCTTTCTAAATTCCATATATATGCGTTAGTATATTGTATTGGTGTTTTTCTTTCTGGCTTACTTCACTCTGTATAATAGGCTCCAGTTTCATCCACCTCATTAGAACTGATTCAAATGTATTCTTTTAAATGGCTGAGTAATACTCCATTGTGTATATGTACCACAGCTTTTTTATACATTCATCTGCTGATGGGCATCTAGGTTGCTTCCATATCCTGGCTATTATAAACAGTGCTGCGATGAACATTGGGGTACACGTGTCTCTTTCAATTCTGGTTTCCTCAGTGTGAATGCCCAGCAGTGGGATTGCTGGATCATAAGGCAGTTCTATTTCCAGTTTTTTAAGCAATCTCCACACTGTCCTCCATAGTGGCTGTACTAGTTTGCATTCCCACCAACAGTGTAAGAGGGTTCCCTTTTCTTCACACCCTCTCCAGCATTTATTGTTTGTAGACTTTTGGATCGCAGCCATTCTGACTGGCGTGAAATGGTACCTCATAGTGGTTTTGATTTGCATTTCTCTGATAATGAGTGATGTTGAGCATCTTTTCATGTGTTTGTTAGCCATCTGTATGTCTTCTCTGGAGAAATGTCTATTTAGTTCTTTGGCCCATTTTTTGATTGGGTCATTTATTTTTCTGGAATTGAGCTGTAGGAGTTGCTTGTATATTTTTGAGATTAGTTGTTTGTTTGTTGCTTCATTTGCTATTATTTTCTCCCATTCTGAAGGCTGTCTTTTCACCTTGCTTATAGTTTCCTTTGTTGTGCAGAAGCTTTTAAGTTTAATTAGATCCCATTTGTTTATTTTTGCTTTTATTTCCAATATTCTGGGAGGTGGGTCGTAGAGGATCCTGCTGTGATGTATGTCAGAGAGTGTTTTGCCTATGTTCTCCTCAAGGAGTTTTATAGTTTCTGGTCTTACATTTAGATCTTTAATCCATTTTGAGTTTATTTTTGTGTATGGTGTTAGAAAGTGCTCTAGTTTCATTCTTTTACAAGTGGTTGACCAGTTTTCCCAGCACCACTTGTTAAAGAGATTGTCTTTCATCCATTGTACATTCTTGCCTCCTTTGTCAAAGATAAGGTGTCCATATGTACGTGGATTTATCTCTGGGCTTTCTATTTTGTTCCATTGATCTATATTTCTGTCTTTGTGCCAGTACCATACTGTCTTGATGACTGTGGCTTTGTAGTAGAGCCTGAAGTCAGGCAGGTTGATTCCTCCAGTTCCATTCTTCTTTCTCAAGATAGCTTGAGAAAGCTATTTGTATGGAAAAACAAAAAAAAAGCTATTTGTATGGAAAAACAAAAACAAAACAAAATCAAAAACAAAACAAAAACAAAAACAAAAAAAAGCTATTTGTATGGAAAAACAAAAAAACCTCGAATAGCCAAGATAGCTTTGGCTATTCGAGGTTTTTTGTTTTTCCATACAAATTGTGAAATTATTTGTTCTAGCTCTGTGAAGAATACCGTTGGTAGCTTGATAGGGATTGCATTGAATCTATAAATTGCTTTGGGTAGTATACTCATTTTCATTATATTGATTCTTCCAATCCATGAACATGGTATATTTTTCCATCTATTCATGTCCTCTTTGATTTCTTTCACCAGTGTTTTATAGTTTTCTATATATAGGTCTTTAGTTTCTTTAGGTAGATATGGGGAGGGAGGAGGGAGGAGGGTTCAGGATTGGGAACACGTGTATACCTGTGGCGGATTCATTTCGATATAGGGCAAAACCAATACAATATTGTAAAGTTAAAAAATAAAATAAAATTAAAAAAAAATAAAGCATCACCTTGATGTCTCTAGCAAATCTTTCTCTCTCTGTCTCTGTCTCTCTCACATGTACACATACATGCACACACACTCACACACACACAAATGCACACACACACTATCTGTGTCCCTGAATGCACACACAGAGCAGGGCTCGCTAAGCACACACAGATCCCTAGGTGTGGTGAGCTGAGCCCTTGATTGTTCTGATCAGGGCACAGAAAAGGAATAGAGAATGCCCACCCCAACACAGACCTCCAAAGCTGGAGTGGCTCATGGGCTGTAGCTGCATGGCAGCAGAAGGCGCTGAATTCCAGCCAAACAGGGAAGGAAGGCCCACGGTGCCTGTCTCTCCCTCCTTTCCCTGCCCCCTCTCCCCTTACCCAGTCCCTGGTGACATCCTCATGCAGCCTAGATTCACATGTGAGATTGCCTCACCTACCCAATTCATTTCAAGGATGGGGAGTCTGAGTTACACATACCAACAGCGAGGGGCAGTGACTAGACCAGAATCCTGAACTCCTGCCTTCCAGGGTGCCGCCTGCTGCATGATGCTGCCAGCCCAAGGTCTCTTTCTCATCAGAGAAGTGGATTAGAAATGCTAACAGGAATTTCTAAAAGGAATGCTTGTTAGATAGCATTGGAAAGTGGTACTCAGATCAAGGGCTCCTCCCATGCTGAGGGTATGATGGGACCATTGCCCCAGTCCTGGGGTGGGGGCACAACTAGGGCAGCTTCAGAATCACCAGGAAAGGGTGTCTCCCTTTCAGACCACTGGGAGCATATACCCACAGAGGGCAAGACCCCAGGAACAGCCTGCAGGAAGCCCAGCAGAAGCCAAGTCAGGCCACGCATAGGTCAGGGAGCATCCCAGCATGAGCTCTGTGCTGTATATGTTATAGGGGCTGCGAGATGGACAGAAGACGTGAAATGGTTTCAAAATATCACACATCTCAAAATCATATGGTGATATCATTCCGTGATCATAAGCATGAGCTTTGGATTCCAACAGACTTGTCTCTAATACAGCAGACTTCTCTCCAAGACTTCCAATACTGCTTCTCAACAGACACAGGGCCATGAGCCTCAGTTTCTGAGTACGCAAAATGGGAGGAAGTGGCCCAGAATCTGCTAAATAAATGAGAGCTGGGCCTGGCTCATTTTTATTTTATTTTACTAATTTATTGGCCGTGGCTGTGTGATTTGTAGGTTCCCAGTTCTCTAATCAGGGATCGAACCCAGGCCCTCATCAGCGAATGCATGGAATGCTAACCACCAGACCACCAGGGAATTCCCTGCCTCATTTTTAAAGACGTGACTTCAGAAGTCAATAGACACAGCACCTGGAGGCCAGCGCTGGGCTCCACAGCCAATGTTTCTTTGAAAATGATCAGAGGACAGGCGAGAGATTGGGAAAAGAGGAGCTGTCCACTGTCTCAGTGCTGAACTTTCTGGACTTCAGTCCTTGGCAGGAGCCTCCTGGCTTCCAACTGCTTAGGTCCCCTGGTCCCAGGAAGTGGTTGCAATGAAGTAGAGACAGGAGTGGGACAAGAAGCTTAAAGAAATAGCTCTTTCTGAACATTCTATTCCTGAGGATACATGACAAGCTCCACTACTCCACTGCACCTCAGAGACAGGAAATGAGCAGAGGCTAGACAGCCTTAGAAGTCAGTCCTAACTCCGAGAAGCCATTGTTCATGGACTGGTTCAGCGCCTCACAGCCTAACACTCAGGAAGATCAATCACACACTTTTGTCCTCCTGGAGCCCATGCAGGTTTCAAATAAAGGAGAGGCTGCCGCCACGGACAGGTTTAATGGATTTTCAAGGCAAAGTGCAAGCCTCCCTGGCTGGCTCTGTGGACAATGGTAAGTTCAGTGGGGGAGGAAAGGCCCCATATCTGGGCTAGGCAGACTCTAGCTGGACTGAAACTCCTTCTGTTTTCCCAGCTGTGGGGGCAGCTGTTGGTGTAGGTGGTAGAGCCCTGAGCTAGGTAAGGTGGGGAGGGAATTGTCATTCCAATCTCAGCCCTGCCACAGGCCATGAGATCTTGGGCAAGCTACTTAGCTGGAAGACTGTCACCCCATCTGCAAGTGGAATGGCAGTTCCCCTCCTATGAACCGTAAGGCCTGGCCCACGGGGAGCTCTCAGACATGGTTACACATATCCATGATCACTTACTGACTTCCTATGCGCCCCCCCAGGTGGCATGCAGCCCAAGGATCCCGTTTAGAAAGGGAGCTTGAGGAGGGGAGAGTGGGAGTGATGGCTGATCAGGCATCACCAGGAGAGGTAGAAGCAGGGGTGTTCAATCTGTGCATCAGAACAGAGTCATGGTGATTACACACATAGGTGCTGAGTCAGACGGGAATCCCTCCATAGTTCTGACACGCTGGGCAGCCACTTAACCTTTTCGACCTCAATTTCCTAAGCCATATGGTGGGGATAACTGCAGTCTCTGATACAGGGCAGCGGTGGAACTTAAATGAGATTATGTAGACAGAGGGTCTGGATGACAACCGACCTCTGACAGTTGACAAGCATTCCATACATCCTGTGTCCCCTCAGACAGAGGTGGCTCAGCTATTCCCAGGAGATCACCAGGAGAGGCTGTCAGGTAGCTGATTTCTTCCTCCCTTCTCTGGGCCCATTTCCTGCTATGCCTGGACTATGGGGGCTGGGACAACCATGGAGACTGAGAAGTGACAAAGGCCCTGCCCAGAAAGCTAGTTCCTCTGATAACCAGCATGTGAGCCAGAGGCTAGACGATCCCATTGGAAAGACTCTGCTCAGTTGATTCTGCTTGCCCAGCTGGAGGGCTGGACCAGGAGGTGTGCAAAAACAACCTGCCTGGGAAGGAACCACGAGTCTGGGAGTGGGCAGCAGCTGGCAGCAGAGAGAGAGAACACTGGACAGTGAGTCATGGCCCTGAGCAAAGGGAGCGTCTCTGGGTCACTCCTTGGCCCCCCGGGGTTCTCTAGGTCACATGAGGTAGCGGGTGTGTAAGTGTTTAGAAAATGCAGACCTGCTGGGAGACTCAGGGACGTGTCCCTATAGCAGTTAGAGGTTTCAGGGCCTGGAAGCTGTCATCTGAAAGGGACTGACATTTCTGTCCTTCAGTCTGGCATTGGGCTGGTGTCTAGGATTCACCGCCACCTGCCTTTTCAGCCTTTCTGCAGGCCTACCTTTGCTCCAGAGCCACAAATACACACCAGGCTTCAGCCTCTGGGCTCACACTTAGGCACCTCCCTCCCCCGGAACACAAATTTCCAGGCTTCCCCTTCACTTGCAGAAATCCAGAATCCTCCATTCCCCAAAGGGATGTGTTCTCTGTAGCTACTTCAGTGAGACCTCTCTTGGGGCATTGGTGACATTTTGGTGACAGTTTGTATAAACCTTTCCTATCTGTCTCAAGATAGCTGTGGAGAGGGCCACTCAGTCTCTAACATCTCACTGTAGTTTATGAGTCATGCGTGTCTGTGTTCAAGCACATGTGTGTGATAAACTGTGTGTGATAAATACAGTGGGGAGAACATGTTTAATGTCCAATAGATGTGGATTCCAATTCACACGATGACTCTACCTTCTTAGTTAGCTTACACTGCCTTATTTATGGGGCTTCCCTGGGGGCCCAGATGGTAAAAAATCCACCTGCAAGGCAGGAGACCCAGGTTCCATCCCTGGGTCTGGAAGATCTCCTGGAGAAAGGAATGGGTATTGATGCCAACTTGGAGTGACCTTGAGCAAATTAAGGACATTTCTGGGTCTCAGCTCCTTTGCCTCATCAAGTTGGGATCATGATATCTGTGTTGAAGGGTTGAGGCAAGGATTCCCAAGGACATGTCTGTGTATCTGCCTCCGTGTGGAACTATAGTAAACCATCAAAGTGGGTGAGACTCAACCCTGCTGAGCCCTCCCTCAGGGCTCAACGACAGCACTTAATGACTCATGTTAACACTGTCATGAATATCCCATCACTTCTCTCCAGCTCAGAGAAGCCTGACATGCAGATCTGGCCACAGTGTAGCCTCCTGACAGGCACACTCCAGGCCCTGAAGATTCATCTCCTGGTTATGTGGGCCCCCTTTCCTGAGGAGCAATAGAAACCTTGTATCAAAGCCTGGACAGGGACAGGCCTCTTGCTTCCTCAGTGAGTGTGACTCATTGCTGGTCTGGAGCTGTCAGACCTGTGCTCAGTGAAGCCCAGCCTGGGAGCTGAGGACCTGGTCCCTAAGGAGACCAGCCCTCCCACAGCATGCCCACCCCCCGCACCTGGCCCCACCCCAGGAGCAGGAAATACTGTTCACAACCAGAAGAAAATGAGCTTCTTTTCTTTAAGAAACTGAGTTAAATGTTCTGAGTGGCTTTCTGCCATTTTAACCTTTCAATATTGCCTTTAAAATCTCAGGAAGCAAATGATTTTCAAAATGATGTATGGTGTGTGTGTGTGTGATCCTTGGTTTATGGCTGCTGCGCCTGGTTACCTGATCACCAAGATCATTTTGATGTTGCAAAGTTGAGATACTTTCTAGTTCCAGACCAAGGACACTCACTTGAGAAAGTGACTGAGGACCTCTGGAATGTGCAGAAGGGGGGCAGCATATGGAGTTAGAGATGATGGCTTCCTCCCTGACCAGTTCTGTCACTTAATCTTTTTGAGTCTCAGTCAAAAATATGGATGAGAAGCTTTTTTTTTTCTTGTCATTGGGCAGGGATGAAATGGAGTGCAATAATGTTTGGACGTGTCTTATAAACTCCACTGTGCTGTAAGAGACTAGTTAACACTTCACTCTGCACTTCCTACACACACTGGTGACCCTCCAGCAGGAACCTCCAGGCCAAAGCATTAGGCCACTGCTGGAGGAAGTACCACGTGATGAGTTGGCATCCAGCGCCCCCACCTGACTGCATCTCCTGGACTTTGCTCCTCAGGGCATGGTCATGGACCACCCTCATCAGTATCACCTGAACAACTCATAAGAATGGTCGGTTTGGGTCGGTCCCAATCCGGCCTCAGATTCGTGACCCAGGAATCTAACTCTTAACCAGCATCCCAAGTTTCCCAGGTGATTCTGATAAACCCTGAAGTATAAGAAGAGTAGACCCAACGGTGCTCAGAGCAGTGTTTAGCTCACGCGTTTATTCCACAAACAGTATGTGGTCACCTGTCTCTTGCTAGGGGCTACTTGTGGGGACAAAGTCTTTGGGAGCAGGGGAGATACGCAACTGACTATCTCACTCTGATGCCAAGTATCTAATGAAGACATATCCAACCCTGAAGTCAGCAGGCCACGTGATGCGCCAAGCAATGAGGAGATGGCTGGCTTCCAGTTCATTTCCTCCTCTGGTGGGCACAGCTCTGCATATACAGTGTCTTAGTTATTTCTTACCAGAACCCTGAGAGGGAAAGAAGGACAATGAGGCTCCTTGAGGTCTGGTAACTTGCCAGGATCCTGTGACATCAGTGGTGTATTGGTAAAGGTTCAGTCACAGGGTAAGATGGGGAGCCCAGATCCACACACCCTCCCCCAAGATCTTTTTTTTTTTAAGATTTATTTATTTTTGCCTGCACTCGGTCTTCATTGCTGCACGCGGGCTTTCTCTAGCTGTGCCAAGTGGGGGCCCTTCTCCAGTTGCCGCGCACCAGCCTCCCGCTGTGGTGGCCTCTCGTTGCAGCCTGCAATCTCCAGAGAGCAGGCTTCGTAGTTATGGTGCACTGGCTCAGCTGCCCCTTGACATGTGCGATCTTCTGGGAGCAGGGCTTGAACCTGCGTCTCCTGCATTGGCAGGCGGATTCTTAGTCACTGGATCACCCTGGAAGCCCTCCACCTGGGGCCCTGACAGAAACAGGAGGGCCACAGTCGGTGCACTCTTTCCCGAGGAGGAGCTGGGAGCCTGCTTGCTCAGAGTTCTCAGGGTCTCCACCAAGCCACACCAGCCACCCTCCTGCCCTTTTTCTGAAGGGTTCCTGCAGGGTGTGGCATTCAGGTCCCTCACAGACTGGAACCAGCTGCCCCACCAGACCCACAGCACATGGTGTGTGGGCTGGCAGAGGGCCACGGGGGAGCCTGGGCTGGGAGTGCTGAGTTATCAGCCACCCCAGGGCTCTGCTGAGACTGGCCTTGGACAAGCAGAACCATCCATCCACCTGTGAGCGCTCAGGGCCAGATAAAGCCCTCTCTGGACTAGGGGATGTCTCAGCATCACCCCAGTAGGCTTGAGGATGCGGCTGAAGCCCAGGCAGAAGGGCGGTGGGAAGACAGCCCCGTGAACCAAGCGCCCCCAGGGGTGTAGCTGCTGCCCCGGGGACAGGCTGGGGAGGCCCTGAGAGACATCAGGGGCCAGGGGCTTGATCACAGAGGTTGGAGAGAGGTGTGTTCCTTCCCATTTCGGCAAACGGAGCCCACCTGAGCTCCCCCCGCTCAGCCCACAGAGGGAGAAACTTCAGCACTGCGAGGCTCCGAGGGACAGGTTGGGCACGTCCACGTCTGGCCAAGCTGGCGCTGGGGCTCGGATGGGTAGCCCTGAGGCATGAAGGTGCCCAGACATCCCTCCCTTTTCTCGGGCAGACTTCCTTGACTCAGCCTGTCTTTGACACACATTCGGGGAGGATTGGGGAGTTGGGGGTGGGAGACAGGAAGCTACCAAGAGCCAATCACCCCGCACCGGAGCCTTCAGGGCTGGTTCTTTCTGAGTGTGTGTGTGCGCGCGCGCTCGCGCGCCTCAGCGGAGAATTTCTGTGATAGAAGCAGCCAGATTCTGGAGTGAGCCAGACGAGAGGAGAGGGAAGAACAAGAGGGGAGGAGAAAACTGGTGAGGGGTGCGAGAGACAGACGGAGAGAACAGCAGTGGGTGAGAAAGCCCAGCAGAGGGGGGAGAGAGAGAAAGTGGAGAGGAAGGCAGAGAGGAAGAGCGAGGAGAGCAAGCAGCGGAGAGACGCGAGGCAGAGAAAGCAAGGTTGCAGGAGGGGCCGCGGAGACCGAGACGGAGCGCGGAGGGATGGGGTGAGAGGCGGCCGCCGGCGCCCGCAGTCCGGGATCCGAGGGCGCGCAAAGCTCCGGGTTCGGCGGCGCAGGGGCGCTTGCCCGGGAGGTGGCGCCGGGCTCCGGGGTGGCCGCGCGCCCTCTCCGGGGGGCGAGGGGCTGGGGGAGCCATGGCGGCGGGGAACGGGGGGCGCGGGGCGGCTGCAGGGCCGCCGAGGGGCTGAGCCGGCGGCGGGCTGCGCCATGGCGGCGCGGGGCGGCGGGCCCTGAGCGCCGGCGGCGGGCGCGCACCATGAACTCGTGGGACGCGGGCCTGGCGGGGCTGCTGGTGGGCACGATGGGCGTCTCGCTGCTGTCCAATGCGCTGGTGCTGCTCTGCCTGCTGCACAGCGCCGACATCCGCCGCCAGGCGCCGGCGCTCTTCACCCTGAACCTCACGTGCGGCAACCTGCTGTGCACCGTGGTCAACATGCCGCTCACTCTGGCCGGCGTCGTGGCGCAGCGGCCGCCGGCTGGGGACCGCCTGTGCCGCCTGGCCGCCTTCCTCGACACCTTTCTGGCCGCCAACTCCATGCTCAGCATGGCCGCGCTCAGCATCGACCGCTGGGTGGCCGTGGTCTTCCCGCTGAGCTACCGCGCCAAGATGCGCCTCCGCGACGCCGCGCTCATGGTGGCCTACACGTGGCTGCACGCGCTCACCTTCCCGGCCGCCGCGCTCGCCCTGTCCTGGCTCGGCTTCCACCAGCTCTACGCGTCCTGCACGCTCTGCAGCCGGCGGCCCGACGAGCGCCTGCGCTTCGCCGTCTTCACGGGCGCCTTCCACGCTCTCAGCTTCCTGCTCTCCTTCATCGTGCTCTGCTGCACATACTGCAAGGTGCTCAAGGTGGCCCGCTTCCACTGCAAGCGCATCGATGTGATCACCATGCAGACGCTGGTGCTGCTGGTGGACATCCACCCCAGGTGAGGACGCGGGGCGGGGGACTCGGTGGAGGCGCGGGGTGGGAAAGGGGGTCCTTGACTCCCCCCACGCTCCATCGTGCAGCTTTGTGCAAGCCCCTTTAACACCGACCCTCCGTGTCCTCTTTGGAAAACTGAGGTAGGGGAAAGGGGCAACGTTGTGAGTCTCAAGACAGGTGCTTAGAGTATCAACCAAGCAGGACCTCCCAAAAGGTGGGTGAGATATGAATGCATACATTCCATGACTCATGGGGATGGAAACCACAGAGAATCGGAACTTTGCTGGGCTTCTTATTTTACATGTGTGGTGTTCACTTTAAGTAACAGCATATATGGGAAGGCAGTGATCTCTGTTCACTGTTGAAGGCCTTTGCATGGCTCTCATCAGGCCCTGAGAGCCTGACCAGGATGCTTGGGGTGCTGCTAAGAGGTCTCAGACAGCAGGGTGATGCTCTGCTGGCTCTTTCCTTTCTCTGGTGCCTGGCACTGCCTCTGTCTCCTGCTCGTGTGTGTCTGTGTGTGTGCGTGCAATAGAGAGAGAGAGGTAGAAGGAGAGGGGGAGAGAGAGAGAGTCCTGGGCGGCCCCTTCCTCTGCGGTCCTTAAAGGAGCCTCTGAAGGGCTCTGGGTCAGGCTGGGGAGGTCCTCCTGTCCCTCCCAGACAACGCCCTCTGGTGTCTTCTGGACTTGGAGTACCTGCAGAGGGAGGGTGTCATCCTGAGATTCCCATGGTGAAACCTGCCCACCCACCTCCATCCTCCCCTGGCTGCTGTTTCTCAGGAAGGCAGCTTGGGGTGGGCAGTGTGGGTTAGGGTGCCTCCCTCTCCCCACCCCTACCCCAGCAAGTCCTACCATCCCCCCACCCCCACCCCCACCCCCGCCCCCCAGCCTCTCAGGGACAGAAGGTGGAAAGACTCAGCTGAGCTGTCCTGAGAGCACCTTGGCTTTCCTTACAAGCAGAGGGAAGTGAGGAGGGAAACTGCTGCTGGGTCTCTGTTCTGTAGACTCTGCTATTTTATGTCCTGATGCTGTGGACCCTTGAAAGGGGGTTTTGGTGTCAAGATGGCATGAAAAGTGAGGCAGGCAGAGAGGACCAGTGCATGGGAGGCCAGGGGCCAGGGAGGGAGCTCCGTCCCCAGGGTGCGAATGCCTCCCGGGCCGGGAAGAAGCAAGCTCCTAGGTGAGGGGAGTCAGTCTGACCAAAGGCTCCTTCAGTTCTGAGTTCTTCTGCGCATGAGCAAAAACAAAGAGAAGACCTTGAGCTTCACGCTGTCTGAACACAGAAGGGCATGTAAGCCTGTGTTCCCTGTTCCCCTCAGGATGGTCCTTCCAGATTACATGCCGGTCCAGAGCTTCTAGTTGCAGAATCTTCCTCCCAGAATCATGTACACTACGTCCCTTGTGAGAGACACCAGGGCGTGTGAACCATGTATGAAAATGTGTGAGCTCCACACACACAGGCTTACGTGCTTGTATGTCAGCTCCCTGTGTAACAGACCACAGGTGTGCACCGACACAAAGACTCGCCCTGCCTCGCAGCACGTGGCCATGCATGGTCAGTGTCACCTAAGGATTGCAGTGCTGTTCCCCTTCCCATCACCCTGGGGTGAGAGGACCTCACTTGAGAAGGTGCGTCTTCCCCAGGACATTCACGGGGAGCGCTCTAGAAGCGGTAGGCAGTGTTGTTGAACTCCTGGCACTTGAATGAGTGAGCCCACTCATTGAGAATCTAACAGTGGAGGAGGGAATCAGCTGGGAAAGGAATCAGTTCTTATTTAGACCAGTACAAACCCCATCGCCACCCTTCCTTCAACTTCCAGAACAGGAGGACGGTGGCTCCTTTTCAGCCCATTTAAGATGCTACTCAGTCTTGTCCATTTCTTTGTGACCCCATGGACTGTAGCCTGCCAGGCTCCTCTGTCCATGAAATTTTCCAGGCAAGAATACTGGAGTGGGTTGCCATTTCCTCCTCCAGGGAAATCTTCCCAACCCAGGGATCAAACCTGCATCTCTTGTGTCTCCTGCATTGGCAGGCAGATTCTTTACTGCTGTGCCACCTAGGTCAGGTCCAATCTTGCAGATGTCTAACGGACTCCAGGTCAGACACCACGGAAAGAGGTCCCGGGGGAGTCAGGAGAAGAGGCAGGTGCTCTGCTGGCCTCCGGGCCTCTCTTCCCTCCTCCGCGCCCTTTCAGGGGGATGCTCACTGCGTCTGAGCCCCAGGAAGCCCTGAGGAAACCCTCTTCCCAGAGCCCTGGGGTCCTGCAGGGCCAAGGAGCAAGAGCAGCCTGCAGTAGGGAGAGGAAGGGCTTCTGGGAGATGGTGGGGATGGATTGCCTTCTGCTGATTCCAACAGGCCCTGCTGGCGGAGGCTGGCCAGAGGTTGCAGAGGAGTGGGCAGGCACGACTGCACTGTCCTTTCAGTGACCACAGCCCGCCTTTTTCTATGGGGTCCACTCCCAGAGGGAGAGCGTGAGCGGTGGCCTCACAGGAGGCACCAGGTCTTGGACAGTGGATCCTCAGGCTTCTTTTTTGAAGGTTCCAAACTCTTCTTCCCCACAAGTGAGAAACGGCAGAGCTAGCTCCGGGGTAGCGGAGGAGGAGGCTGCCCCTAGTCCCCCCATCCTCCGGCACTAAGGCTTCAGGCAGCTTCCAGGGCCAGTTGGTCCTGGGAGCTGGGGGAGTCCAGTCCCGATCAGTAGAAGTCAGGCTTCCTTGTTCAGGGTGGCAGGTTATGGTGATTTTGTTCACCGGAAGATTCACTTCACAGCCACCACCCTGCTGGCCTCCTGGGACTTAATTTTGAGTTTTCCCTGAGGCCCAGGGTGGCATTTGTCAGGAAGCTCCCGAGTGATGCCGGCTCTTCCTGCAGAGCATTTGACAGGGAGGATGACGGGCTGGATTCCTCTGCTTCAGCACCACCTCAAGGTCAGGGACTCTCTGCTCTAAGTTGAATCAGGGACCCTGAGAGACCCCCCCTTCTCCCATCTTTCTGGAGTGGTCTCTTGGGTTACTGCTGTCACAAAGGAATTGGGAATTACTAATAGTTTTTACCCACCTGGTCTCCAACCACTCAGTCTACTGGGTTCAGTTCTCCCAGATCACAACTTGGAACCGATTATAGTCAGATCCTATCTCTGGTGCCCTCAGGGACGCCGATGGGGAGCCCTGATGGGGGGCCCTGCATGGGGGGCCCTGCCTGGGGACCCCTGGTGTTGATGCTGCAGCCCTGCTCTCTGCATGTAGTTGAAGGCACCTGGCTGGCACAGGTTCATGACTTCAGACTGGACCTTGGGTGAAACATAATGCATGCTTGCGATCAAGGGCTATAGGGTGAGAGCTGAGCCAGAGGGTGTCAGAACTGTGCAAAGCTAGATGGAAGGGCCCTCCCTGTGCTGTTGATTTTGTAGATGAAGAAGTTACGACCCCCAGGGAAGAGGGGGCAGTTGCCATGTTTAACAGATCTAGATTGTGGGTCCACCCGGGCCTGCCCCCAAGGTTTATGGATTATGCGGCAATAGTACAAATGGAGTTTCACAAGCCATCTACATGAATATTGAGATTTTCTAAATTCAACTTCAGTTCAGTTCAGCTCAGTTGCTCAGTCATGTCTGACTCTTTGCAACCCCACGGACTGTAGCACCCCAGGCCTCCCTGTCCATCACCAACTCCTGGAGTTTACTCAAATTCATGTCCATTGAGTCGGTGATGCCATCCAACCATCTCATCCTCTGTCATCCCCTTCTCCTCCCACCTTCAGTCTTTCCCAGCATCAGGGTCTTTTCCAATGAGTCAGTTCTTCGCATCAGGTGGCCAAAGTATTGGAGTTTCAGCTTCAGCATCAGTCCTTCCAATGAATATTCAGGACTGATTTTCTTTAGGATGGACTGGTTGAATCTCCTTGCAGTCCAAGGGGCTCTCAAGAGTCTTCTCCAACACCACAGTATAAAAGCATCAATTCTTTGGCACTTACAAACTGTTAAATGAAAGATGTTCTAACCTTCTGCCTTGAGAAGTACACATTTATAACGCTTTGCAAGGCTGGGTTCAAACTGAGGGTTCTCAGGTTCCTCGGACGTGGTGAGGAGAGCAGAACTGGCTTTGTGCACACAGCCCACCTGCCTCGTCTCCCAGCCTGGCTCCCCCAGCTCAGAAAGGGGCCTCTGTTGTACAAGGTGGACACTGCAGGATCTGCATCCACATGTTGCTCACAGATGTCATGTCTCTGGTCTCCAGCTGAGCACAGAGGTGGCACAGTCCACCCTTAGGAGGATGGGGCCAAGGATGATGCCTGCACACCTTCTGGAAGCAGGACCAGGGCATTTGGGCAAAAAATTCCATATTTCTAGAGTTTGGTCAGGTGGCACTGGTGGTAAAGTACCAGCTTGCCAATTCAGGAGACACAAGAGACTCGGGTTCGATCCCTGGGTTGGGAAGATCCCCTGGAGGAGGAGGAGGGCATGGCAACCCTCTCCAGTATTCTTGCCTGGAGCATCTCATGGACAGAGGAGTCTGGTGGGTTACTGTCCACAGAGTTGCAAAGAGTGGGGCATGATTGAAGTGACTTAGCACACACACACACACACACACACACACACACACACACACAGCTTGGTCTAGGATGGAGCATGTGGGTTCTGAGTGTGCCCATCCCCTTAGCTCTGAACTCTTCATTTCCTGGAGAGGCCTGGATCCCTCAGTATCCAGGGCCCAGGACAGGCCCCCAGCTTTCAGGTCTCAGGGCAGGATTGCTCACACCAGTCCTGACCCCAAGCTCGAGGCTTTTCTCCACCATCAGTCAACCTGTTTCCTAGCCTTTTGTTTCATT
Organism: Bos taurus; assembly: GCF_002263795.3. Lineage (NCBI taxonomy): Eukaryota > Metazoa > Chordata > Mammalia > Artiodactyla > Bovidae > Bos > Bos taurus. The sequence continues at coordinate 43,424,706 of NC_037353.1, forward strand.
TTCCAAAAAGCCAGAAGGCAAATCCAGATGTCTCTCTGAGTCCTGGGCCAGCTACTGTCCTCTGGGGGTCAGTCAGGACCCACCCCCCACATGTTTTAGCCACAATCACCTCATGTGCTGACTTTTCAGATATCCCCAGGATAATCCATCCTTCTGCCCCATTCCTGAAGCCTCCTGGGGAACATGTCTTTGACCCCACATGTCACCTGGAGAGCCCATCTCCTTTTGGCTCAAGGGAATACTGTGTCTTGTCATAGCCTTTGGGACCAACTCTGCTCCCCCCGCCCCCCGCCCTACCCAACACACACATACACACACACACACACACACACACTGGCACTGTGCTTGCACTCTGGGCCAATGAACCTGGCCAAGAGAGCTTCGGGCCTCTCACCCTCTGCGCTGCATGGGAGCCCAGACTCAAGCTCAGATCTTACTGGCAACAGTCTGTAGTCGCAGTGTGCTCTCTCATAGATACAGGAAGAGAAAGTTTGCAGTGGGAGGGAGTTTGGGGGTTCAAGGCAGTGCTGGGCCGTAGGCATTGTTTCCTAGATACATACTGAGTGATTAACACTTAGGATCCACACTGAGTGAATGCTGACTCTGAGTCAAGCACTGTCTTAGCTCCTTCCGGGCTGTTCACTTAGATAAACTCAATAGGATCCTGCCACACAGGTACTTACCTTGTCCCCATTTTAGAAATGAAGAGGCTGATGCACAAAGAGCTGTGTGACTTGCCTAAAGCCGCACAACAGGTCAGTACAAGAAGCATAGACTTAAGCCCAGAGGTCTGGCTCTGGCGCTGCTTGTGTGCTGACCACTCAGTATTAACCAGAGAGGACTCTCGGGCATGGAAGGGTTCACAGCTTCACATTCTATTGATAAGCCTTGCTTTGTCTGAAAGGCTCAAGATTCTTAAGTCTCAGCTTTAAAAAAAATCTGTGCTAGAGCAGATTTCTACTATCATCTCTTTTGATAAGGTCACTTTAAAATGACTGAGTATTAATTTTCTTAAGGGTTGTTCATTACTTCAGATGGCATACTCTCGTTACGTTTTTCTGGGTACAAGATGTTGAGCTTTGTAGTGTGGGAACCCAGAAAAGGAATGTGTCTGTGGAGTGCCTGCTGTTTAATCCTTCTCTCCTGTACAAAGCTTTGCAGGAACAGATAAAATGAATTCCCCACAGGCACAGGTTTTTACAATGAAGAGTGACCTTGATCGTGCTAGCCTCTGAAGGGTCTGTTTTATTCCTCGGAGAGTCCCTGAGATGTTTCTGTTTATCTTTCTGAGGACCTTCAAAGCTTTAATGAATGTCTGTCTTTAAATATTCCTCAAGGCTCGGGGGCAGGATTGTCTGCTGTGGTGGGAGGAGGAGATGCTGCTCTTGGGGAGACAGTTGGGTCCTCAGACCCTCAGCAGGAACCCAAGTGCCCCCTCAGGGGTGGGGTTGGGGGGGCAGAGGAAGCTTCTCCCTCCTCCAGAGCTGGGTGGCAGATGAGTCACTTAGTCTCTGCTAAGTGGCTGCTCTAGCCATAGGCCTAACTGTGAAATCCACCTCCGATAAATGAGGAACCAGATTCAGAGAGGTTGAGTGACTTCCCTGAGGCCACACAGCTGTGAGGGCACAGCTGGGACTAGGACACATAGCCAGAGCGTGCTCACTGATCAGGGTTACTCTAAAATGTCTGAGAAAAGGAAAACATGGCTGGGGGTCACACCCCGGAGGAGGGCCAGCTTCCAGTGTCACCACCAGATTCTCTGGTGCCCCTTGATGAGTCATTTATGGTAAATGAAAGTGATCCTCATTTTCAAGGAGATGTCCAGAATCCTGTACTCCTTCCAGTGGGTGAATGTACTGTGATGACTCGGGACTCCTAGCTCAGCCCCCACATCTGCAATTCCTACACTGATCACACTGAGTTTTGAGAGAAGGATTTCATTATTAAAACAAGAGGTCCTGTGTTGTAAAGAATGTACCAGACATGCCACGAGGGTGACTGTTGTTCTGATTTGCCTGGGACTGTGAGGGCTCCCAGGATGTGTGACTTTGAGCCTGAAAATCAAGACCGTCTCAGGCAAACCAAGACGGGCTGGTCACCTCACTGCACCCAGATCTCCAGGGTGGGGACCCGTGCCTTCTCTCCATGCCCACTTATATCTGCACAAGTCACAAGAGCCAGAGGTCTTTGCAAGAAGATGCTACAGACACCCAGGTGTAAATGGAAAGTGAAAAGATTTACGATGACTTTTGCTGTGTGACTTTAGGCAAAATCGCCCTTCTGTTCTCTGCCTTCTTGGTTGTATGCTTCAGATTTTCTGAATGAGATGATGTACACAAATCCTCAGGGAGGTGTAATGACCCCAGTGAGTTGGCAGGTGACACTCAGAGTCAGATGACCTGGGTTCAACTACTGCCATCACTTAGGGAGACCAACCATCCTGGGTTGCCCGAGACGGAGAGTGGTCCTCAGATGTGGGATCCTCGGTCTGAAAACCGAGCAGTCCTGTGTAAACCATCCAGGCTGCAGGACTTTCAGTACTAAACCCGGGACAGTCCTGATTACCTGGGGCAAGTCGGTCACCCCACTGCCGCCCTTCTCCAGATCACTGTGCGATCTTGAGCAAGTTACTCAACTTCTCTGTGCCTCTGTCTCATCTGAAAAAGTGAAGATTACAGTTTATCAGTCCTAATCTCATAGGATTGGGATTCCCTGGTGGCTCAGACGGTAAAGCGTCTGCCCGCAATGCAGGAGACCTGGGTTCAATCCCTAGTTCGGGAAGATCCCCTAGAGAAGGAAATGGCAACCCACTTCAGTACTCTTGCCTAGAAAATTCCATGGATGGAGGAGCCTGGTGGGCTGCAGTCCCTGGGGTCGCAAAGAGTTGGACATAACTGAGTGACTTTACTTACTGTATTATAGAGATGTGAGTATCAAATCAATGAATGCAAATGAACCCCTATCACAGTATCTAAGATAGCATATATATTAAATCAAGAAATCAAGAAATGTGGGTGGCTACTGATATGAGTGATTAGAAATTAATTCATGATGTTAGTCATGAGTAATACATTTCAGCCAGTATGAAATCTGTCTGTACTGGGCCAGACTCCAGTTCTCAACTTTCTAAATTCCTGGAAGGATACAGTCAACGGAGGAAAAAAAATCTGCAGGAATTTTAGGGGAGCAGTCCAAAGTAACATAGAGTTGTCCATCTGTGGCTAGAAATCTGACAAAGAAGAGCCGTGATTAATTAGTAAAATGTTGGTTCTTGTGGAGGGAAGGGGAGGCTGCCTTGGTGTCCATGCTGCTCACGAGCCTGGCTCATGAACATTCTCCCCACTCCTTGCTTTCATTGAACAGACTGACCTATTTTGGTATCAGGTCACTGCAGCCTGGCTTCCCAGGAGGCTCAGTAGTAAAGAATCTTCTTGCCAATGCAGGAGACACAGGTGATGCAAGTTCAGTCTGGAAGGCTTTGCGAGGCTGTGTTCAAACTGAGGGTTCTCAGGCTCCTCAGATGCGGCAGGGAGAGCAGAACTGGCTTTGTGCATACAGCCCGCCTGCCTCGTCTCCCAGCCTGGCTCCCCCAGCACAGAAAGGGGCTTCCATTGTACAAGGTGGACATGGCAGGATCTGCGTCCACATGTTGCTCACAGATGTCATGTCTCTGGTCTCCAGCCGAGCACAGAGGTGGCACAGTCCACCCTTAGGAGGATGGGGCCAAGGATGACGCCTGCACACCTTCTGGAAGCAGGACCAGGGCATTTGGGCAATAAATTCCATGTCCCTAGAGCTTGGTCTGGGCTTGCCAGGTGGCGCTAGTGGTAAAGAACCAGCTTGCCAATGCAGGAGACACAAGAGACTCGGGTTTGATCCCTGGGGTGGGAAGATCCCCTGGAGAAGGAAATGGCACCCCACTCCAGTATTCTTTCCTGGAGTATCCCATGGACAGAGGAGTCTGGTTGCTACAGTCCATGGGGCCGCAGAGTCAGACACGACAGAGACTGAACATGCACTCATGCACACATTGCAGCCCTGGCCTGACTTCTGCCAAGTTACCTTTCCTCCTGATGACTCTGTCCACAGTCTGCTTCCCTGTCCACTTCTGCAATCATGTCATTTATTTTAATGTATGCCTGTGGCCGATTCATACTAATGTATGGCAGAAACCATCACAATATTGTAATTATCCTCCAATTAAAATAAATCAATATATTTTTAATTATAAAAAAATAAGTAAAAAGTAGGAACACATGGCCACATTGGGCCTGTGATCTGGAGGACGTGATGCCTCGCTTGTGGAGATGGACAGCCCGGCTGTTGCTTGTGCATTTTGCTGAGGCTGCAGGAAAGGGGTTGCAAGAACCGCTGCTCCCAGCTGGCCTAAGATGTCAGTTCTCGAAAGGTGGGGAGCAGAGCGGAGTCAGGAACAGGGTGTGGTTAGAGGTGCAGGTGAGCATCCTCAGAGCTGTGTCCCTGATTCTCCAGGGGCTTAATGGTCCTGTAGCTTCACCGAGCTTCATCTCTGAAGGAATCAAGTAACTTCTTCAGTCACCTGATAATGTCATGTCTGTAGCCCTGGGCTTGCTGGGGCTTTGGGGTGGAAGAAATAGGGCTGAAGGTGTGGAGGAAAGGAAGCCCGGGCCACAATGCACACAGAGTCCAGGCTGCCCCAGCTGGAGGGTACCTGCCTCCAGTCACCCAGACACGCATTCAAATTCTGCAACCGCTTACCAGCTGAGCAAATCATTTGGCCTCAGTGAACTCAGGGTCTTCATTATAAGGCAGGGCAAGTAACACTTACCTGGCAGGATCAAAAGATAAAGAATTAGAGATAAGAATTAGATAAGGTAAAGGTAAGAACTAGAGATACTACCTAGGGAGTGTGTTTATTTGCACTTGCTTGGGCACTGTGCTAATTGCTTTGTATGCTTCAGGCATTTAATTCTCAAAGCAGCCTTTTGCAGCACTTTATTTTATGTCATTTTTTTTTTTAATTGGAGAACAATTGCTTTATAATGTTGTGTCAATTTCTGTTGTACAACGAAGTGAATCAGCTATATGCGTACATACAGCCTCTCTCTCTGGCGCCTCCCTCCCACCCCACCCCCATCTCGCCCTCTAGGTCATCACAGAGCACCAAGCTGAGGTACCCCCGTTGTACAGAAGCTTCCCACTAGCTTATCTGTTTAGCACATGGTAGCGTATACATGGACTTCCCTGGTGGCTCAGATGATAAAGCATCTGCCTACGAGGCCGGAGACCTGGGTTCGATCCCTGGGTCAGGAAGATCCCCTGGAGAAGGAAATGGCAACCCACTCCAGTATTCTTGCCTGGAAAATCCCATGGACGGAGGAGCCTGGTAGGCTACAGTCCATGGGATTGCAGAGTCAGACATGACTGAGCCACTTCACTTTCACTTCAGTGTATATATGTCAGTCCTAATCTCCCAGTGGGTCCACCCTCCCCTTGTCGCTGTGTGCAGAGCTTTGTTGTATTACTGTCCGTATTTTACAGATGACGACCCAGTGATGTCAGACAAGTTACCCCAGGTCACGTGCTTAGAGCCTAGTTGAGCTCGTGTCTCTCTGGCTCCATGGCCAAGTTCCCACTCTCACAGCCACCACCTGCACACGTGAAAGTGAGTCCCTGTGCCTGGCCGCCCGCCCCGTGACTCACCTTCTCCCCCTCTTGTGCGCAGTGTGCGGGAACGCTGTCTGGAGGAGCAGAAGAGGCGGCGGCAGCGAGCCACCAAGAAGATCAGCACCTTCATAGGCACCTTCCTCGTGTGCTTTGCGCCCTACGTGATCACCAGGTGAGCTTGGCCGGCGGGCCCAGAGCTTGGGGCGGCTGGGGTTGGGCGCAGGGCTCCAGAGAGCCACGTGGGCCTCGCTTGGCCACGTGTTTTCCAGAGGGTGGATCGGAGGATGAGAATGAACTTGATAGATGAGGGAGAAGGAAGCCATATGCTTTTGCTTTTCAGCCTCAGATTCTTCTGGATTAAACTTAAGACCAAAAGGTAGTGAGACTCCCCACTTGATTGCAAAGCACATCATTCTAACGTTCAGTCCCCAAACCCAGGAAGCTCTAAAGGAGGAGACAAGGGAGAAGAGATAGGGGAGAGCAGCCTGCAGGGTGTGGGTTCTTACTGCCAACCAAGTGCAGGAGAGCCCCGCCTGGAATCCCCGGCCCAGACACCCTGATCAGCAGGTGCCACCTGCCCAGGGCGCAGGGAGCATGCTCTGTGCCCAGCCAGACGGGCCCTCCCATCCACAGCTCCAGGATCTGCCGCTGTGAGTCCAGGCGTCGTGGCTTGTCACGTTCTCTCCCTGTCCCCATCCCCCATGCCAGCCAAGGTTGCAGTATGATGGCCTCAGGGCTGTACATTCCAGAAGCCAACCTCCTCCAACTACAGAATTTTCCTTACATGTTGTAGCCAGAAAAAAAAAAAAAAAAAGGTATTACCCGCTCAGTTTTGCTCACTGGAGAGGAAACACCCCTGCACACACAAATTTGTATCCAAAATGGCTTAACTATTTGGGAAGATGAAAACAGAAAGGATTTTGATGTTCTGTTGGAAAGTGGATGTTGAGCCTGGCAAGTAGGAGCTGTGCAGGGTTTTGTGTGCATGTGTGTGTGTGTGTGTGTGTGTGTGAAAGAGAGAGCATCCCCCAGCATCCCTCAGCCTCCCCTCAGCATCCCCAGAATCCCTCAGTATCCACTGCTGCTGCTAAGTCGCTTCAGTCGTGTCCGACTCTGTGCGACCCCGTAGACGGCAGCCCACCAGGCTGCCCCGTCCCTGGGATTCTCCAGGCAAGAACACTGGAGTGGGTTGCCATTTCCTTCTCCAATGCATCAAAGTGAAAAGTGAAAGTGAAGTCGCTCAGTCGTGTCCGACTCTTCACGACTCCATGGACTGCAGCCTACCAGGTTCCTCCATCCATGGGATTTTCCAGGCAAGAGTACTGGAGTGGGGTGCCATCACTAGCACCCCCATTATCCCTCAGCATCCCCCAGAATCCTCCTGCATCCCCCAGCATCCGTCAGCATTCTCAGTATCCCCAGCATCCCTCAGCACCCCCAGTATCCCTCAGCAGCCCTCACCATCCCCCAGCACCCCCAAGCATCCTCCTGCATCTGCCAGCATCTCTCAGCATCCCCCAGGACCTCACATGACCTCTCAGCATCTCCAGTATCCCCCAATATCCCCCAGCATCCTTCAACATCCCCCAGCATCCCTCAGCATCCCCAGTATCCCCTAGCATCTCTCATCATTCCCTGTATCTCCCAGCATCCCTCAGCACCCTGATTATCCCCCAGCACCTTCCTGCATCCTCAGGTGGCTGGGACCTGGAAAGGATGCCCTGCTTCACCGTCCCCCAGAGAGGGATGGTGCTCCAGGGAGGAGAGGCTCACTGTGCCCAGGTCCCTCTGTCTCTCCCTGTCCTTCCTCACACTGAGCTGAAGCCTGGCTCCCCATAGTTCCACCCACGCTCCCAAACCTGCTTTCTGCAGTCCAGGAGGATGTCTGTCCCGGGGGACCTGCTGATGGGCAGTGAGCCGGGCTCCCCCTCAGCAGCACCTGTCTTCTCTTCTCCAGACAGCACAAGCCCAAAGCATCTCTCACTGTCTTTTCTGTGGTAGCCGCTCCCTCTGGGGGAAGGCTAGTGGGCTTATCTCTCACTTTAAACATAGGACATCAGGCTGTCTGCAGATCTCTGGATGAGTCTGTCCTGAGCAGAGCAGATCCATCAGTTCTACCTTCTAGAACTACCCACGAGACCTCAGCCCTCCTGACAGTCTGTGTTGTGAGTGGGGGTGTCCTGTGCATCGTGAGATGTTGGCAGCCCCTCTGTCATCTACCACTGCCCACCAGCAGCACCTCTTCCCTCCTGCTCCCCACTTTTGACAACTAGAAATGTCTCCAGACACTGACAGATCTAGGCAACCTGGGGACCAGAAACACCCCTGGGTGGGAGCTCCTGGTGTAGGTCTGCCATATCTAGCCAGGATGTCAGAACTTGCAGAGATGTGGGTTTCTGTGGGACACGAAGCCCAGGCAGAAACACAGGAGAGTGGGTTTCAGTTGCTCTCCGAGGGTGGGCTGCAGAGTTTGTCAGCTTGGGCTCTGGAGTTCAAACTCCAGCTCCTCTACTTCCTGCTTGCTGCGTGACCTTGGGCCAGTGATATTGCCTCTCTGAGCTTCCAACCTGTCATCTATAAACCAGAAGTGAGCAGTGCCTGCCCCTTAGGGTTGTTGTAAGCGTTCAAGGGCTTCAAGCCTGGGGAGCGTGTGTGTCACGGGCTTGGTCTGGATGTGTCCACCCTCCCTTCTTTACATACCACACCAGCCACAGTGCCTGGCCTGGGACTGGCTGGCGTGTGAACTAAAGGGGCCTAGATAGAGCAGGGAGAGATGAATCAGGAAGGGAGGGCATGCGGATGCCCCTTCTCTTAGCTCCCACAGTAAAGGGGACTTGTAGGCTAATGAGGTGAACTTGAACCCTCAGAGGACAATAGGTAATTCAGCTCCAAATTTAAGCTATTGGATTTTTCCCTGGCTTAATCGCATTTCCCCACAAAATTTTCCTTTTTTCTGATTATAGCTTGCTTCCCTCTAATGGTGCCCAGAAAAAAAAACCGTTTCAGTGAAATTGACAGTCGGTTCACAACTCAATATGTTCTCTCCAAATGGACATGGTGCATTTGGACTTTAAAAAAACACTCATAAAACTGTTCATCTTTTTGGGGACAGATGGCAACTTACAGGGGAGGAAAAGAGATGCTTAGGAAACCTCTGCGAAACCCTCCCCACCCCCACTGCCACCACCCCATCCGGCCACTGCCTTGACTTTCCTGTGTGCACAAAGGAACCGTCCTAAACCAAGCTCAGAAAACATGCAAGGTCAGCTCAGTTGCGTCCGACTCTGTGACCCCATGGGCTGCAGCACACCAGGCTTCCCTGTGCATCACGAATTCCCAGAGTTTACTCAAACTCATCGAGTCGGTGATGCCATCCCACCATCTCATCCTCTGTCATCCCTTTCTCCTCCTGCCTTCAATCTTTCCCAGCATAAGGGTCTTTTCAAATGAGTCAGTTCTTCACATCAGGTGGAAAGGCTGAAAGTATTGGAGTTTCAGCTTCAGCATCAGTCCTTCCAATGAATATTCAGGACTGATTTCCTTTAGGATGGACTGGTTGGATCTCCTTGCAGTTCAAGGGACTCTCAACAGTCTTCTCCAACACCACAGTTCAAAAGCATCAATTCTTTGGCTCTCAGCTTTCTTTATAGTCCAACTCTCACATCTATACATGACTACTGGAAAAGCCAAAATATGCAAACATCCCGTCATTTCATTTTGCCACGCGTTTCCCCAGCACCTTCTCTGTGCAGAGCCAGAAGGACACCTGCAGGGGAGGCATGGCCTGGTGGGGCTCTGCAGGAGACCTCCTGTGAGCAGGGCACGACCCTGTAGATACGGCGCTCCCACGTGGATGGAGCGCCCTGACGGGGCATCTGATCGGCAAGTGTCTCAGACTTCCGAGGCATGACCGAGTAAAGTGGGCGTGGCTACACAGGGGGCAATCCCAGCAGAAGGGACAGCGGGGGCCAGGTCTAGATCCCCACAGGGGAGCCACCAGCCACGGGTCCCACTGAAATACTTGAATATGACTTGTCCAAATTGAGATGTGCCGTAGGTATGACATGCATGCTGGGTTTCCAAGACTTAGCATGACTACACACACACATACATATTATATATATATATATATATGTACACACACACACACACACACACACACACACACATATATATAAGATTCCTGGTGGCTCAGCAGTCAAGAATCTGTCTGCAATGCAGGATACACAGGTTCTATCCCTGGGTCCGGAAGATCCCCTGGAGAAGGAAATGGCAGCCCACTTCAGTATTCTTGCCTGAAAAATCCCATGGACAGAAGAGCCTGGTGGGCTACAGTCCACAGGGTAGCCAGAGTCAGACACGACCAGCTACTAAACCACCAATATATGTATAGTTAAAACTTTTCATATCAATTCCATGGTGAAATGGTGCTATCTTGGATATATTGAATTACATAAGGTTTGAAGTTAACAGAACTTCACATGTTTCTTTTCACACCTGAGGCTCACCTTCTTCTTCTGTCGGACAGTGCTGGCCTCTAGCCAGAGACTCTGGGGTCCAGGCACACCCGTGTTCTTACTCCCAGCTCCCTCATCCCCTTTACCTCTAGATCGTTCTTTTCTGAGCAGGAACACCTTCGTTCCTGGGATGGTCCTTCTGGCCGAGCTGCCAGAGTGCTCAGAACGCCTCCTGCCCTGTCCAGCGCCCTGCTCAGCGCTGCTCATCTAGATGGGCAAGAATGAGCAGTGGCTGACTCAGTGGCTTCCTCTGAGGGTCAAGTGCATCGAGGCAGGGGTCCTCGAGGGTCTGAATGAGGGGACGTCAAGTCCCAGCACAGAGTAACAGTAGGGACTTTATGGCCAGCAGATCCTTGTGACTAATCCTCTTGAAATGACACCCATCTTGGAACCACCTTCCCCTGCCCACGCCCTACCCCCATGCCCCTTCCATGACTGAAGACAGAAGAGATTCCCACAAGGGGCCTAGCTTTTGTGATAGCAGGGGCCCCGGCGCACCCCAGGGAGAGGGACACGTGTGAACTTGCTCATCACGTGCAGGGGACCTTCTGGGCTCCGGCTGTGTGCTGGGTAAGTCCAGGGTCACACCTGAGCTACCCTTCCTGTGCCGGGGCAGCAGAACTGCTAAAACAGGTGAGGTGGGGTAGACCGGGGGTGGGGCAGAATTTGCTCTGACCCCCACCTCCAAGGAGCTGGACCCAAACTCTCCCATCATACACTGAGTCAGGGCTGAGAACTGCACACTCATTGTGGGGAGAAGTCAGACTCTAGGAAGGAATGCATAAAATACCCATGCACGGCCTTCCTCGTAGTGTACCTCCCACCATCCCCAGCACCGGAATCAGGGCCGCTCATATTTTTGGTGGCAGTTGATTCTTCTGCTGTTCTTCCCAAGCTGGCTTCCGAGTGTGGACATAATCTCCCTGGTCTCAGAAGCGAAGTCAGGCTCTGCTCTGAAATGCAGCTGAGAATTTAACTTCTTGCAGATGATTCCCCGTGGAGAACCTAGAGCCATGGGTTATGGAAATGGTAGTTTCTCTAGCAGCCGCTCATCCAGGGAGAGTGAGCTGGTTTCAGGCCAATTGGGATCCACTGCACATGGCAAGCCAGCACAGTTGTTGAGATGGATTCTGAGGCCAATCCTGTGAGTGACTCAGCCAGGGTTCCTGCCAGGGTCTGCCTGGAGCCAAAGCCCACCCATGGGTCCCCTTGCCCTGCGTGGAGGCTTCTCCTTCCTCCCAGAGGATATAGGAAGACACTTGGTGCCGTGACCCACTCAGAACCACATTGCAGCTTCTGCGATGATTAAGATCAAGTTGCTCGAGTGGTACTTAAACCCCTCATTGAGCCATCAATACAGACACTACTATTTCCGGTAACTCCACAGGGACAACCTCCGTCTAAGCAGCCTGCATTACTACTTCTCCCCCTCCGATCTTATTGGGGGAAGACATGTGCAAGCCTGTGGGTTGATGTTAGATCAGCCGTGGGAAGCGCTGGGAGCTAGCAGAATCAGAACATCAAGAAAGAGAAGGGGCTTGTGCTATGACATCTGCCCCCGATTTGAGCTGATCAGGAAGGTCCAGCTGGCGGGGGGCAGATCCCTTCTCCTTATCCACAGTCTGTTCACATCTGCCTGATAACTGTCTCAGATTGGGAAGCACCATTCTTGGGTTAAGAACCACTCAAGTCTTCAAATAAATTCTCAGACTTCCCTTATTGGAGGATGTGGGGGGTCTCTATAACCATGCATGTGTGCTAAGTCGCTTCAGTTGTGTCTGACTCTTTGTGACACTATAGATTGTAGCCCTCCAGGCTCCTTTGTCCATGGGACTCTCCAGGCAAGAATACTGGAGTGGGTTCCATCTCCTATTCCAGGGGATCTTCTCGATCCAGTTATCGACCCCTCGTCTATTATGTCTCCTGCATTGACAGGCAGTTTCCTTACCATTAACGTCACCTGGGAAGGCCCTTTATAACCATACCTATCACTTATTCATGAGAAATGCTGGGCTGGAAGAAGCACAAGCTGGAATCAAGATTGCCAGGAGAAATATCAATAACCTCAGAAATGCAGATGACACCACCCTTATGGCAGAAAGTGAAGAGGAACTAAAAAGCCTCTTGATGAAAGTGAAAGAGGAGAGTGAAAAAGTTGGCTTAAAGCTCAACATTCAGAAAACGAAGATCATGGCATCTGGTCCCATCACTTAATGGGAAATAGATGGGGAAACAGTGGAAACAGTGTCAAACTTTATTTTTGGGGGCTCCAAAATCACGACAGATGGTGATTGCAGCCATGAAATTAAAAGACGCTTACTCCTTGGAAGGAAAGTTATGACCAACCTAGGTAGCATATTGAAAAGCACAGACATTACGTTGCCAACAAAGGTCTATCTAGTCAAGGCTTTGAGTTTTCCAGTGGTCATATATGGATGTGAGAGTTGGACTGTGAAGAAAGCTGAGTGCCAAAGAATTGATGCTTTTGAACTGTGCTGTTGGAGAAGACTCTTGAGAGTCCCATGGGCCGCAAGGAGATCCAACCAGTCCATTCTAAAGGAGAATAGTCCTGGGTGTTCTTTGGAAGGAATGATGCTAAAGCTGAAACTCCAGTACTTTGGCCACCTCATGTGAGGAGTTGACTCATTGGAAAAGACTCTGATGCTGGGAGGGATTGGGGGCAGGAGGAGAAGGGGACGACAGAGGATGAGATGGCTGGATGGCATCACTGACTTGATGGACATGAGTCTGAGTAAACTCCGAGAGGTGGTGATGGACAGGGAAGCCTGGCATGCTGTAATTCATGGGATCGCAAAGAGTTGGACACGACTGAGTGACTGAACTGAGTTGAACTGACTGATGACTTATTCAACACCTATAATGTAGCCAGGATATACCAATACCTACCCTGTACAGCTCTCCTTCAAGGTGAGTGCTAGAATCTCCATTTACTGAGGATCAACAAGGTGAGATGAGTGGCCCATGGCCATAGCAGTAGCAACTGGCAGATCCAAGGGTTCAAGGCCAGTACCAAGCCTGTTGGCAAAAATTTAGCCCTGTGACCATGTTACATCTCCAAAGCCTGTGGACCAGGTGCTGAAAATATAGAAATGTTTGTCCACAGGCTTTTGATCCAACTTCTAGGCCCAGGCATCTTGGCATGAACCTAAACATCCAGACTCCTGTGGGTAAACGCCAGGCCGGTGAGTGAGTCCTTTCACTAGAAGTGGCAGTGTTTGCATGGAGTCACCTCTGACCTCCCACCAGACTGACAGCAGCTTGTGCGGACCTGGAGTCGGGCCCAGAGGTCATTACTACTGGCAGCTGGAGTCATCAGCAGATTTAGGTGGCCCGGCGCTGACCATGCATCCTTACCTCTCAGATTCCCACATTGCACCAACCAACCAAAAAGCCCCTTGCACCTGGATTTTGGGGCATGTCAGATGACAGAGGAACGCACTGGAAACCTCCACCCTCACTCTTTTTATTTGTTTGGCTGCGTTGGGTCCTAGTTGTGGCACACGGGATCTTCCGTTGCAGTGTATGGACTCTAGTTGCAATATGTAGGCTCAGTAGTTGGAGCACGCGGGCTTAGTTGCCCTGGCGTGGCATGGGATCTTAAGGCGTGGTGTGTGGGATCTTAGTTCCCTGGCCAGGGATCAAACCCATGTCCCCTGCATTGGAAGGCAGATTCTTAACCACTGGACCACCAGGGAGGTCCCCCCCACCCTCACTCTTAATAAGGGTCACTGCCTTCTATTCACACACTTACACCAAAAGCCCCAGTGGGCCAAGTCTGGCTTTTTGCAGAGTGTGTGAGCAGGGTGTGAGGATCTGCAACAGATTCTCATCCAGAAACTCGAATTACACTTTTCGGAATTAAAATGCACTTTTTAGAAGCATTTGTAAGGCTATTGTCTCCCCAGCGACATATGCTTACAAGTAATTATGATTATCTCAGATCATCGGAGTGGGGCCTCGAGGCCGTTGTGGATCCGACAGCAGCATTATCGTGGCTTTTCAGAGTCATGGAATTATGACAGCAGAGGGCTTTAATATGCCCAGTGTTAATATTCTATTAATCAAAGGCCTTTTCCCTGCTAGTGGCTCATGAACATTTAAAGCTCAGCTTGTTGTTTAGTTGTGTCCGGCTCTTTTGCGACCCCATAGAACATACCCCATCAGGCTGGCTCCTCTGTTCATGGGATTTCCCAGTTAAGAGTACTGGAGTGGGTTGCCATTTCCTTCTCCAGGGGATCTTCCCGACCCAGGGATTGGATCTCCTGGATTGCAGGCAGATTCGTTACCAGCTGAGCCACCAGGGAAGCCCAGCCTGTTACTTATGTATCTTCAAATACACAGACCAGATTCTCCAGAAGTCTTGAGAAGACACCAGGCTTGCTTCCCAAAGGATGTTCTGTGGCCCGTGTTGCACTTGGTGCACAGCATGTGTGTGTGTGTGTGCATGTGTGAATGTGTGTGTGAGTGCGTGTGTGAGTGTGTGCGTGTGTGAGTGTGTGTGTGAGTGGGGGAGAGATGATATCATGGAAGTGTGAAGAGGGGGCACCAATTTACCACTTTAAATTCAAGGGTTGAAAGTGAAGGCCTTTTCTAACCTAGAACTGACTCAAGGAGCTGGGAGGTGCCGCCTGGCACCCACAGTCCAGGTTCAAATCCACCCCCCACGCCCAGGCCACGTGGCCTCAGCCTGTCACTCTGCCTCAGGTCCTGCCCTGTCGTGTGAAGGGCAAGGGACGCTGCCAGGGGGACTTGAGATCCTGTTTGTGAAAGTGGCTGTCAAAGCCCCGAGCCTCTGAGGACCCAGAAGAGAAGCTGGGTCTGGGATTACTGGTGTTACCGGTCTTCTCTCCCCCAGAATTTAGTTACTTTGCAGATTCCCATCATCGAGCAGAGCTGAGACACTGGTTTCTCCAGGAGGAGGGAGGTTGGAGACTGCCCAGGAGTCCTGGCAAGGGTATCTCCATTCTCCTCCCGGGACCAGGGTGGCCAGGCTGCCAGGTGGGGTCTGAGAGCCCTGTGGGTGAAGGCCGAGGGGGCGGCTTCCCAACTGTCAGCCCTCTGCTGTGACAGCCAGCACAGAGACCTCCCTGGGACCCAGACCAGAGGGCCTTGTGCCCAGAGAGGGGAGATGCTCCCTGGAGGGGTCCCCCGGAACAAATACAGAGCAAAGAGGATCCAGAGGTGGGGACAGGCAGGTAGGTCAGGGCCACAGGTGTCTGCTCTGGGTCACCTTGAGTCAGGTAAACACCCATCTCCACACTCAGCTTCCGACTTGGCAGCAGCAACATCCTGCAGCATCTCACACCTCCCACCCCAGCCAGGCTGTGCCCCAGGACCCCCAGGGGCTCACTGCCATCTCTGAGCCACCTGAGATGCTCAGGAAAGCGGACTCCTGACCTCCCCTCCCCCTTAGTCCCCAGCCTGACCAGCCGCCCAGCTGTTGCGCTCTCGGCCCAGGGGCTCCTCGGGGGAGCTGTGTCAAGGTTGTCCAGGACAGGCTGGACATTCTAAGCACAGAAGTGTAAATGTTTCCCCGGCACACTGCCCGATGGCAGAGGTTTCTTGGGCACATGCCTCAGGCGGGACCTGGAAAGTCACCTTGGTGCTTACTGGACAGTGGGGGCAGGGGGCAGGGAGCCCTGCTTTGTAGGGAAAACACCCTTCTCCCTGGAGGGGAAGGGCCAGTGCCCTGCTCCGGGGGCTGTTGACCTCTGCTGACCCCAATGTCGACCCTCGGTGCCCACGGGCTCCAGGAGCTCCAAAGGGTTTGGTGCCATGTTGGTGTTATGACCAGGGGCCCATGAACAACCAGATCCTGCCTAACACCCTCTGCACAGCCACAGGCTCCTCAGTGACGTGGGTCTGTTTCCCAGCCCTGCCGCTGTAGCTAGCTGCCACTCACTGAGCGACTTCAACAGTAGAACTGTGCAGCTTCAGTTAGAGGCCGGAAGTTCAGGATCAAGATGTCAACCGGGTGGGTCCTTCTGAAGCTGCCAGGGTGCTCTTCCAGGCCTCCCCACTGCCCCCCTAGAGTTTCTGATGATTTACGTGCCATCTTTAGTGTCGCTTGGCTTCATAAGCATCACCCCATCTCTGCCTTCATCTTGCAGCATTCTCTCTGCGTGCATCTGTGCCCAGACTCCCCACTTTTGTAAGGACACGGTCATCACATGGGCTTAGGGGCCCACCTTCTCCAGCAACTGATTACACCTGCAACAGGCCTGGTTCCAAATAAGGTTCCACTCTGAGGTGTTGATTGGAGAAGGAAATGGCAACCCACCCCAGTATTCTTGCCTAGAGAATCCTGTGGATAGAGAAGCCTGGTGGGCTGCCCTCTATGGGATCACACAGAGTCGGATGCAACTGAAGTGACTTAGCATGCATTGGAGAAGGAAATGGGAACCCACTCCAGTGTTCTTGCCTGGAGAATCCCAGGGACGGAGGAGCCTGGTGGGCTGCCGTCTATGGGGTCGCACAGAATCGGACATGACTGAAGCAACTTAGCAGCAGCAGCAGCAGCTGAGGTGTTGAGAGTTAGGACTTCAGCCTATGAATTTGGGGAGACATAGTTCAACCTACAACAGGGGGCTAGGGCGAAAGGAAACCAAGTCCCCCTTAATTAACTAACACCTGAGCCAATAACCCCTAAACTCAGGGCTCTTGGGCCAGACCTGCGGGCAGGGGCAGGAGAGCGGAGCTCAGTAATCCATCATGTGCAGTAGCAGAGAGGAGAGGCAGAGCGTAGCAGGCCACATTGAGCACACGGTGACCCTGCTCACGAGGAAACTGTGACTGATCAGAATAATAATGTCCCTTTCCTGGAGGGGAGGGTGTTCGGAGGAGGTGGCTGGACCTGGCATGAGAAGATGGGCTGGAGCGTTCCCTTGCCCAAAGGTCATCTGGGGACCACGTGGCCATCCCCTGCCCAGATGTGAAATTAGAAAGAAGCAATTGTAGCAACACAGAAACCCCTGCCCATTCCCCTAAAGCAGTGGGGACTTGGAACTGTCAGAGCTGGAACAGAACAAAGCCAGCCACGGTGGGCACATGGCAGGGGGGGTCCCCATGCACAGGAAAACCAGAAAGCAGGTCAGCCAGCACATCTGGTCACGGAAGGTCCTAGGTTCACCTTGCCCGGGGGCCCTGTGGGAGCAGTGCCCAGGCCCAGGCTGATCTGAAGCATCTCTTTGCCTGGAGGCCTTGGGAAGGCCAGATGCTGGCTTTTCGGAATAGAAGTCCTGTGCACTGTGGACCGGGGGTGACCGAAGTGCTGGGTGGCACATAGCAACTTCACAGAAAGGGAGTTCTCAGGGCCGGGAGGGACCCCAGGATTCACCCTGTCCAATCGGCGATGTGGAGATTTGAATCCCAGCGTGGCACCCAAGCAAGACGTGGGTCGCAGTTAGATGCAACTGGGCTTCCCATTGAGGAGATGCTGGCTTGCTGCACAGTCCCTCTGAGCCTTGATTTCCTCATCTGTAAAGTGGGATGAATGACACCCATTCTGCAGAGGGTAACCGTAAGGTTAGAGAGTGTGCACATCTCATATTTGGCCCAAAGGAGATACGCAACTGGGAGTTGTTATTACTGAGCCAGGCATGTTCAGACTGGACATAAAATCTCTGAGAAGCAAATGCAATAGATTTTACCTCTTAATTATCTAAATGGTGAAATTTTAAATTGTCCTCAATAACTTTATTCTGTGAAATCTACAGAACCTGCAAATAATGATTTTGATCTTGCTGGATGGTTTGATGCTATTTGGCTCTTAATAAGTTCTCCTACTGCTGCTACTGCTAAGTCGCTTCAGTCATGTCCGACTCTGTGCGAACCCATAGACATCAGCTCACCAGGCTGCCCTGTCCCTGGGATTCTCCAGGCAAGAACACTGGAGTGGGTTGCCATTTCCTTCTCCAATGCATGAAGGTGAAAAGTGAAAGTGAAGTCGCTCAGTCCTGTCTGACTCTGAGCAACCCCATGGACTTCAGCCTACCGGGCTCCTCCATCCATAGGATTTTCCAGGCAAGAGTACTGGAGTGGGGTGCCATCGCCTTCTCCGAATAAGTTCTCCTAGGAGAGCTCAAATGCTCAGACTGAATTTATCTATATGGAGAAAACTAGACATTTTGGAAAAGCAACCGGGCATTGCATAGCAACAATACGTTGGCATTCAGCTATTTCATTGTTATTATTAGGTGTGAATTCTAGACTCAGGGGTTTTGGTTCCCTTATGCTCATCACTTCCCAACATAGATTTCTTAAAAGTACAGATTTCCCAAATGCCAACAGCTCCATTTTTCCCCATTCAGGCTTCCAAGGAGAAGAGCAGATCATTGGCCACATTTCCCCTCAGGATGGGAGGGCAAGGGCAGAAACAGGATGCCAGATAGAAGGGCCTTAGAATGGAGACATCAAGGATCTGTTCAAAAAGGGAATCATTGCAACAGGGAATCTCACCCCATCAGCATCCTTCCTCCTCCTTCCCTTCTTGAGCTTGTCCTCATGACCTAAACCCAAAGAAGCCTTCAGGAAAATCACTCAAGTTGGCAACACAGGGTCAGCCCAAGCTCGGTGATTTCGGTACCTGGGTTCTCACCTGGGCAGCCCTCCATGCTGAAAGCCACCCTGCCTTCCATCCTGCCGACCCCTCCCTCACCCCACCTCCCAGGAAGGATACAGATGCCAGATTCCAGTCTGAGCACAGTTAGTGGATCCTCCTCCATCACGGACTTGCTGTGTGATGCTGGGCAAACTCTTTCCCTCTCTGGGCCTTGATTTCTCATTTGACAGTGGGTGGGGAGAGGGTAATTATTTCCAAGCTCCCTCCCAGTTCTGTGGCCTTTCGTACCTTCTATTAATGCTGGTTAATGTCCAAATATGGCCAAAGGTTCTGGACACATTTGAAAGAGAAGAATTAATGTCCTGATTCGGAGGGAATTCCCTGGTGGCTCAGACAGTAAAGAACCTGCCTGAAATGTAGGAGACTTGAGTTTGACCCCTGGGTCTGGAAGACCCCCTGGAGAAGGGAATGGTTACCCCACTCCAGTATTCTTGCTTGGAGAATCCCATGAACAGACTCTGCAGGGCAGGCTACAGTCCATAAGGTCGAAAAGAGTCGGACACGACTGAGCAACTGACAATTTTACTTTCTTTCCATTTGCATAGAGGAAGGCTGTCACTCCCTCACAGCATGACCTTAGCACTGTTGAATGGAGTTGTCGGATGGGTTTCAGAACCGAGCCCCTTTGACACAGAAGCCGCCTCTTCCCTCACCTCCTCCTAAAGAATGAGGTCACGTTAGGGCATCCCCTACTGCTGCTATTGCCAGGGGCCCCCAGATCCCAGCCCTGGGAAGAAGCCTTTCTCACCAGCAGATTCTTCCCTGCTGTGAGACATACTTTGAGCTTTGCCGAATATTTGGGAAATTGTTCTCAGCCCTTCCTCCCAGGCAACCTCCCTTGGAAGGCAGAGCTAGGATTTGGAGCAAAGAATCCCATCTCTTCTGGCTGCAGTGATCATAGAGATGATCTTATCCGACTTCTCACTTTTCATGTAAAACATCCAGGCCCCAGGAAGGGAAATGACTTGCCCAGGGTCACAGAGCAAGTCAGCAGCAGAGTCAGCGCCAGTGGCCAGGATGCAATGAAACCGAGTGCGTTTCTCAGATCACCTTGGGTTCCCGAATCAGACACACCTGAGTTCAAATCCTGCCTTTGCAGTTTACTGGCAAAGTCCCTAACGTCCTTGGATGTCGATTTCCTCACCTGTAAAATGGAGCTGTCTAAACTTCCAGGGTTCCATGACTCACGTGTAATATGTGTCACTAGCACAGTACCTGGCCTAAAGGAAGTGCCTGGTGGGCGGCCACCGCGTTAATGGTTGTTACTGCTGTTGTCATTGTCACTGGAGGAGGCAGCCTCAGAGACTCTGAAGCTCCGACAGGAAGCCGGGGTCAGGGGCTCAGACGGGAGCGCAGGCATCGCCCCGCTGTGCTCTCATAACCCGACATCCTCCCGGTCTCTGTCCACAGGCTGGTGGAGCTGTCCTCTGCAGTACCCATCAGCTCCCACTGGGGGGTGCTGTCCAAGTGCTTGGCCTACAGCAAGGCCGCGTCCGACCCCTTCGTGTACTCCTTACTGCGACACCAGTACCGCAAGAGCTGCAAAGAGATCCTGAACCGGGTCCTCCACCGGCGATCGCTCCGCTCCTCCGGCCTCACCGGGGACTCCCACAGCCAGAACATTCTGCCGGTCTCCGAGTGAAGGACGTTGCTCCGCTGGAGAGCTTGGAAGGAGGCGGCTGGTGAGAAGAAGGGGAGGGCGGGATCGGGGCGCCTGGGTGGACACCGCCAGCCACCACCACCTCCAAGCCTAGGGATGCTGGACCCCCGGCTCGGGGCGGCGTTGAAGCCTGGTTCCTGGTGCCTGCAGGGCAGACATTGAACTGCCCCTGTTTATCACCAAAGGATGACCAAGGCACGTGCTGTGTGCTCTGGCTTTTCTTTCTGAGAAGCTCCTTTGAGCTCTGAGACTCAGCAGAGACTCCCCAGGAGTCACTCCCAGTGCGGTCATGATCAAGGACTCATAATGCTGGTGGCAGGTGGGGAAGCATGGTGTCCACCGGCTTATGCACCCCAGGACCATTGGGCTCCATGCTGAAAAGAAGCGGCGACCTCTGTGGGCCATCGGTCACCCCGGGAGCGAGGTTGGCAGTGGCCATTTGGGCCCAGGTCTGACATGGCCACATGCTGTGGTGGCTGCTGTAATCCAAATATCCTTCCGCTGGTACTAACTCGGTTGTGCTCAGCTGGGACCTCGGGCCCCCAAGCCCAAGGGGAAAATGTCTAACAGCTAGTGTTACCCAGCTGTGGCTGACAAGTTACATTAGACATAGTTCTACTGGATTCACCTTTTCTCTCTCTCTCCCCTCCCCCTTCCCCAAAGCTAACATGTGTGTGCGTGTGTAGACAACATTAGCATGAAAATGGTTTTCAATAGGCAGGTACTACATGCAATGATGTTCTTTGAAGTCTGACCCAAAGTCACCTTCTTCTGATTCACATGTCATAACTATTGGAGCCAAGGAGAGGGCAGAGGAACGTGCCTGGCAGGTCCCCAAACCTCAGTCTGTGACTTGAACTCGCAGGAAGCGTTTCACCTTGTCTCACGTGTCTTGTCGGGCATGTTCTTTGAGGTGATTGGAGAAAAACAGACCTGAGCAGGTTTTTAGCCTGATTTTAAAGCACCTGGTTCCATCATCCCTAGGGTTCAATATCTTAGTTTCTGTAAGTCATGAACAGACAGTAGAGGCTTCCCAAGGTGATCCAGAAAGTGCTCTGGGCCCATGATGGGACAGTGAATTTTTACCGAAAACCATAACTCAGAAAACTATGCCAATCCACTAGCAGCCGCCATCTTGTTCTCATCAAAACAAGGCGAGTGGGCCAGGCTCTGCCTGTTTGCCTTTTTACCATTTCGAGTGACGTGTGCATGCTGAGAGCAGTTATTTTTCCATCCTTCACTCTAACAAGTGACTCCTCCAGGGTGGAAAGATGGGAGCAAAAGGCTCAGAGGGCTCATTCTCCCCTTCCTTTTCTGGGCACAGCCTGACTTTGGAGATGTAGAAGGGAGGACCCTGTTCCACAGGGACCAGCCAGGAGGAACCTGATGCTTTTCACTGCTGAGTGGCCCCAGTATCAAAAAATAGCCAAGTGTGTGCATGTTTGAAAAGATGGTGTCTTACTAACCGTAGCTCCTCATTTAGAAAACAAGTCACTGAGCCTGGCCTACTCTTGTCTCGATTCTAAGTTTCCATGGAGACCGATGTAGCCTTGGAAGCCTTGACGCCTCCCCGTCGCAGCTGGAGGTATGCTCACACCTGCTTAGAGGAGCCAGTGGCACACAGTCCTTCCCAATTCCGTGTTCTGGGACATCACCTTGGTAGCTTGAAATCAGCCACAATGGGCATATTTATACCGTGAAAGTCAGCAAAGGCTACAAACCAGGCCCTTTTCTCCACTGAAAACTCATTGCTAAGCATCTCCCAGCACATCACTGCCCATACGGGACTTTGTGTGCTCCCGAAACAAAATTGCTCTGGTTCAGAGCACTTTTGGCCCCTCAGGTTTCAATCACAACAGGTATTCACTTTTGTTGCGCTTTCCTAGCATCAAGCAGCTGTTCCCCCTTCGCTGTCCCAACCCCCAAAGCACCAGTGAGGTTGAAGACAGGCAAAGAGCCAGGAAAATGTGCATCATTGAATCCGACCGTCTCTCTTTCACACAAATGCTCTTTGGGCAGCGAAGGAGTGGTGACCCGGTGGCTGAGGTCAATAGTCAGATTCAAACAGTCAAATAAGTTTTCATCAACATCAGGTTGGAGGAATAACTGTCAACTCCTCTTCCTGCTTGCTCTGTGCAGGCAACAAATTATACTCCCAGAAGCAACTTGATCCCTTCCACCTCTTCTTTAGCTAAAAAACAAGATCTGTCACCTATAATGCCACACATGTTGAGAAGAGGCATTTCGTAATTTATACTAAACCGTAGGACTGCCAACAAACCAACAGAACCAGTTGTATTAGCATCATGGTGACAGTCCCCCAAAGATGCCAGCTGATTGGGTACTTCCATTATTATTAGGACACAGGTATCAAAACCCAAGGAGAAGTGAGAAGAAGATCACTTCATTAGTGATCAATATCCACCAACTCTGCTAGGATTACCTTGAGATAAATGTTTATATTCATCTGTATACAGTCTATAAAATTTCCCCAGCTTCATTATTCCCAAGAGAATTATCTACCTCGTTTGGTAATTTATCAAGTGTCACATGGATTTCTCAGGTAAAACTTAGGAAGGTCCAGATCAGCATCTCTGTGAAGGGCCTGGGATGACTTCCTTGACAGCAGCCCAGCGGAAGGCTTGATGTTGAAGGCCTGAGCTCTGGTGGACAGCTGGGCTGAGTGTGAAAGCGTTTCAAGAAGCTGGAGAACAGAGCCTAGAATGGAGAGGATCTCAAATCCTAAACCCACATACAGGGCTCAGTTCCTAGCCCAGCGTGCTCTGAACTTATAGGTTTAAACTCCGCCACAATGTCTTTCTCAGTCACTCTGCAACTCCAACTTTTCTTTGTGCTGCTTCTTGAAGGAGGGGATTTCCAAGCCCTGGGACCCACGGTGGGTGAGGGTCATGGCTTTTGGGGTTTGTGTGTCTCATGGTCAGCTGACCTCCCAAAGATGTTTCCCTGACAGCCTGCCTGTTTTTCCAGAGAAGTCACGGCAGCAGGGGAGGAGGGGAAGTTGCCTTGACTCTTCTCACACCGACTGTACCTTCCTTCTAGGACTCAGCTCAGCCTTCTGTCACCGTGAGCAATAAACCTCTGTCCTCATGTTTGTGAAATTAGTTTCCTTTCTCATGATGCCTTTCTTTCTGAGAGAGGATGGAAAGATCAGGCCACGTCCAGGTCCTGGTTGCGCTCCTTTTACATACTTCTGTGCCCATGGATGATGTCTTTGCAGGACTGTACTGTGACCCTGTGGGGGTGGAGTGGACCATGGGCTGTGCATATTTAGAATTTACTCCAATTCAGCATCCACTCATTTACCTATGATTTTAATGAAGATATTTTTTCAGGTGCCAAAAATTCTTGCATGCGCTCGTGTCCTTTGGACCACAGGCACCAGGGGGAGGAGAGAGGTCCTGGATGTATTGGGGGCTCCTGCTACTTTCCTAAAAGATCCACAGCATCTGTAATGAAGTCCTCAATGAGCTAGCCTTACCTCTGGCCAGCTGCCTTTGCCCTGCTGGTGGAAGGAAGAGATGTAGGGACCTCAGTCTCGCTCCTGCCTCTCCAGTTGAGATGCAGCCACAAAGTCAAAGCCCTCCTTCCGCCTCCTTCCACACATACAGGTCAAAGGAGCAGGCCCTGGGCATTTCTGGGAACCAGCTATCTAGGAAAGAGGAATCCCCATGAGTGGAACTGCCTGCCTTCCCAGGTAATTGCATCAGGAGGGGAAAGTGGCTAGGACGTGAGGCCCCGCTCAGCCTGACCTGGACTGATCACTGTTCAAAAGCAGTGGCCTGCGAAGGTCCAGGGAAACCGAGTTCTGGAGAGGTTGGAGAGCGGCCCACAGCAGCCACGGATTCCAGCCCAGCACTGTAGGAATGCCCGCCTCTCACTCTGACATTTACAGAGCACCCTCTGTGTGTCCAGCCCTGGGCTGGGTCAGGCTCTGGGGAGACCGGGATTACTCTAGAGAATGGAGGCTGAGGCTGCGCTCGTGGGTTGTGCACAGGGCTAGGGGCACAGTGGGAGGGCTGTCACACTGGACAGTGGGGAAGGAGGGTTTGGGAAGGTTTCCCAGAGGTGGTGACACTGGCCTGAACCTGCACTGGGGAAGGTCATGTGACAGGACACGAAGGAGGCGTGAACACATCTGGTGTGGAGTTTGGTGGGATGAGAGCTAGACGTGTGTCCAGGAATGAGATCACGTGTGTGCTGAGGAGGTGACGTGCCTCCTGAGACAGAGTGCACGTGATCTGTGACCCAGGGGAGAGTGTCGAGGTCTTGAACTTGGGAGTTCCAAAATTAGAGCTCTTTTAGAAAGAAGACATGGGGGGAAATCCATATAATTTAGCTAGTGAAAAAGAGAAGGAAGAAAGAGAAGAAAGGAAGGAAGGAAGGGTGGGTGGGAGGGTGGGAGGTGCTGAATTCATTGCATTTCTTTTGTGGAGCATCCACGTTATACAGTGAATTGGGAGCCAAGCAAGATTCATTCTTAGGAAGCCAACCTCGTTGACCAGGCGCATCCGCTGATAATACACCTGAGAGGGTATGAGGCTATGTCTTCAGAAGGGTGTGTACACATTCCTTAATGACACAGGGTCCACGTGGGCAGGGCCCATAACCCCTGGGGACAACTGGAGGAATCCACAGCAGAAACAACCAGATTTGCAAAAGTTACCCTTGTGCCAAGTAAGTTTGGCCACCCTTCCACCCTTCACACTCACACCCGTCACACTCACACCCGTCTCTGGGGGCGGAGCGAGGGGGTGTTCAATTTGCTCATGTGGTGTGTCATGTAAATATGCATTTAGCACTGACATTCCAACATTAGGCATCTACTCAGTCTTAGCAGTGTGATGTTGTTCAGTCGCTCAGTTGTGTCCGACTTTGCCACCCCACGGACTGCGGCACGCCAGGCTCCCCTGTCCTTCACCATCTCCTGGAGTTTGCTCAGAACTCATGTCCGTTGAGTCGGTGATGCCATCCAACCCTCTCATCCTCTGTTGCCCCTTTCTCCTCCTGCCTTCAGTCTTTCCCAGCCGTGTGAGTTTATCACATATACCCACATGTAAGGGACTTTTGAAATAATGTAAGTTTTTGACTCAAAAGACTGTTTTTGTGCCTTTTGGAGCACATGCGCTCTTAGGAACACTGACTTGGGGGCATTTCCTGTATCCTTTCTCTTGGAGGCCCAGTGACTATAGT
The DNA here is from genome assembly GCF_002263795.3 of Bos taurus. Lineage (NCBI taxonomy): Eukaryota > Metazoa > Chordata > Mammalia > Artiodactyla > Bovidae > Bos > Bos taurus. Next base: position 43,450,381 of record NC_037353.1, read on the forward strand.
CAGTATCATACTCCTTGGTGTGGAACAGTGGTTGCACATGTGTGTTTTTAATACGTTTATTAATTTACATATTTAATACTCATTTATTTATTTTTGGCTGCGCTGGGTCTTCATTGCTTTGAGGGCCTTTTTTCTCCGGGTGTGGTGAGAGGGGCTTCTGTCCTTTTGTGGTGTGAGGGCTTCTCATGGCAATGGCTTCCCTTGTGGAGCACGGACTCCAGGCACACAGGCTGCAGTACTTGCAGCACATGGGCTCCGTGGTTGTGGCTCCCAGGCTCTAGAGCACAGGCTCAGTAGTTGTGGTGCGTAGGCTTAGTTGCTCCACAGCTTGTGGGATCTTCCCAGATCGGGGATGGAACCCATGTATCCTGCCTTGACAGGTGGATTCTTTACCACTGAGCCACCAGGGCAGCCTGGTTGCACGTGTTTAATAGAACCTGAAGTTCACATTTTGAAGAGTCTAAAATCTGTTATTTGGAGACAGGAATCCCACACTGATCATTAGAGTCAGATTAGAGTCATCAAGGCCTCTGAAATACCCCAGATGACTCATAGGGGCTGTATTTAGGGAGTATCAGATGCTACCACAATGGTGCACAATCGACTGATTGACCTGGGCCAGTCAAATTCCCAATGGCCAGATCAGAGAGATGGCTCCCACCTGCCTAAAATACCAAACAACCAGCCCCCACAGGCTCAGTCCATCATGGCCCAGCATTCAAGCCATGTATGCCAAATCTTTGCTTGGATTATCAGTAACCAAAGCTCATGCTGTATTCGAATGCCAAGTTCCCTTGCAAGTTGAAATCGTTCCAAACCTCAATGACCCTGTTTTACAGGTGTGTAAACACACTTCGTCAAGTATGGAACATTTGAGGGACATTTAAGGAGTTTGGTGTCTCGCCAACCCCACCAGGATTTCTTCAGGGGAAACCTTGCAAGTCCAGGGACAAATAAAAGAGCTGCCTTGCCATACCCTCATTACCAACCGGGGCATTTTTATAAACACTGGGATAGGCCAGTCTGTTTTCTTAGGCTAGTTTGCAAGAAGGAATTCAGATCTTTGCTGTTTGGATGCTCATTGTCTATTGTGCTGAGGCAGCTCCTTGGAGGTCATAAACCTGTCCCTCTGCTGTGGTGTCCTGTGGAGCGGATGCCAGTGGACAGTTTCAGCCACCCTATTCCCCGGTTGCTCCGCCTGCAATGCAGGAGACCCAGGTTTGATCCCCAGGTGGGAAAGATCCCCTTGAGAAGAAAATAGCAACCCACTCCAGTATTCTTGCCTGGAAAATCCCAGAGACAGAGGAGCCTGGTGGTCTACAGTCCATGGGGTTGCAAAGAGCTGCACATGATTTAGTGACTAAAAACCACTGCCCTGTCTGAACATCCATCCTCCCTAATGCAGCACGGCCATCTCCCACACACAGGTTCATCCTGCCCCTGTCCAAATGGGAACCACCCACCTTCCTGCAGTAGGCTGGTTAGATGCTACCCTGGGAACCCTGGTAGCTCCAAGTTATGAGTGCACCCAAGTTGAATTCTTTGCTTTCCTTCACTTTTCATGTGTGCGTTAGTCACTCAATCGTGTCCGACTCTGCAACCCCAGGGACTGTAACCCGCCAGGCTCCTCTGTCCATGAAATTCTCCAGGCAAGAACACTGGAGTGGGTAGCCATTTCCTTCTCCAGGGGATCTTCTCCACCCTGGGATCGAACCTGGGTCTCCTGCATTGTAGGCGGATGCTTTACCATCTGAGCTACTAGACTTCTTTATTTGGGAGGAGGCGGGGGTTGTGCAAAGTGAGGTGGGAGGACTTACACTATCCCTAGCTTGCGGGGGGGAGGGGGGGTTGTCCAGAGAACAGAAGGGAGCCTGCACTCAGGAAGCCTAAGGTAGGTGCCAGCTAGTTCAGCATTCCACATGGAAATGTACTTTATCTTTAGATGCTTCAAAATACTTTTGGAAACTGGGATTTAGAAAAACTGAAGATATTTTATTTTAAGGGGACAGAGGGAGCTGCAAATGCCTGGCTCCTGTACGATGTTCTGTCTCTGAAGTTAAACCTATAGGAAGAGGGGTAGACATCTGCATGCTCATGCTGGACCAAACATGCCCATCACCGTGTGCCCCTGCGACTCTGCTTCCCTGCAGGCGTGCATATGGGCAACTGTTCACCAACAGCTGCAACCCGAGCATAAAACAAGCGAAGCAAAATGTTACCGTCCTCTATAGTGTTTGTCTCCATCAGAGTTTTAGCTTTATTTTCTCCTTTTATTAAACAGAAGCACAGCTCCATTAAAAATAATTACCAGACGCCCTCCCCATGTGGCACTGTTAACCTTTCCTGCGATACACTTGCCAACAGCTGCTTTCTGCTGCAGTGGGACTCAGGATTGGAGAATCCAAGGCCGGTGTTGCCTGCTGTGTTTACAACGGCTTGTGTTTAGTGCATACATATCAAACTCTGTAATAAATTTTTATGAGAGAATTGAGAGTTCCTACAGGGGAAAATATGTATTGAGATTCTGTCCAATAAAGCCTCCTGTTATAAAATCTCATCCACACTTTGTTGACCTGGTATGAATGTAGTTTTTATTACACACAAGTAAATTGTCAGAAATGGCAATTTCATAATTTCGTGGTGGGAGATGTTTATATTTCTTTGTATTTACCTTTCTGTCTTCTATTCTGCATCCTCTTTTCTCTCCCACTGTCACCACCTCAGATGCCCCTCGCCCTCACACAGCCTCCCAGGGATAGCACTCATCCTTTGGGACCGTTTCGTACCTGTCCAAGCCCCCAGCAGCTACCCCTCCCGTACACACCTGCCCACACCTGCCCAGGGACTGACTGCCTAACCCTGGGAGACCTGGCCCCACCCCCCAAAATATTCAATACCAGGCAACCTTGGCCACTTTTGACCCAGTTACTTAGGCTTTGCTCGATAACTCGTTGCTGCTCAGACTCCAGAAGGAGAGCAGGAAGGACCTCCGAAGGGAAGAAGCCCCCATCTGATGATCGCCTGCAGTGTGCTGGGCCCTGTGCCAGGCACCTACCACATGCTGAATGTGTGTTCCCCCAGAATTCATGGGGTGCTTCCATGGTAGCCCAGATGGCAAAGAATCTGCCTACAATGCAAGAGTACCCGAGTTCAATCCCTGGGTCGGGAAGATCCCCAGAGAAGGGAATGGGTACCCACTCCAGTAGAGTATCCATTCTTGCCTGGAGAGTTCCATGGACACACAGAGCAGAGGGGCCAGAAGTCATATGTTGACCCTAATCCACGGTGTGATGTCACGAGCAGGTAATGAGGGTGTAACCCTCATGAATGGGACTGATACCTTTACAAATAAGACCCCAGGGAGCTCTCTTGACCCTCAGCCACTGGGGGACACTAATGTGAACTCGAAGACACTATCTGTGAACTGGAAAAGCAAGCTGTCACCAGACTCTGAATCTGTTGGTGCCTTGATCTTGGAATTCCTAGCCTCCAGAACTATCAGAAATAAATTTGCACTGACTTACTGTGTGACCTAGGGTGGCTTAATTCTTACCCCTATATTTCAGTTGAGGAACTGTGATGGTTAGTTTAATGTATCAACTTGGCTGGATCATATCCAGATATTTGGCTAAACATTATTTTCTGGTAAAGAAACTCCCTACAATGCAGGAGACCTGGCCTCAATTTCTGGATCAGGAAGACCCCCTGGAGGAGGAACTGGCAACCCACTCCAGTATTCTTGCCTGGAAAATCCCATGGACAGAGGAGCCTGGTGGGCCACAGAATGGCAAAGAGTTGGACACGACTGAGCGACTACGTGATGTGATGTGGTTATTTTCTGGGTGAGTCTGAGAGTGTTTCTGGATGAAAGTAACATTTGACTAGGTGGGCTCAGGCAATTGGTTTACCCTCTCCAGTGTGGGTGGGCATCATTCAATCCACCGAAGGCCTGTGCTGTGCTATGCTTAATCGTTCAGTCGTATTAGACTCTGCAACCCCCATGGACTGTATGTAGCCCACCAGGCTCCTCTGTCCATGGGGATTCTCCAGACAAAAATACTGGAGTGGGTTTCCATGCCCTCCTCCAGGGGATCTTCTCAACCCAGGGATCGAACCCAGGTCTCCCACATTGCAGGTGGATTCTTTACCATCTGAGCCACGAGGAAAGCCCACTGAGGGCCTAAATAGGTCAAAAAGGAAGAAAGAGAAATTTACTCCTTCCTGCCTGATTGCTTGAGCTGAGACATGGCTCTTCTCCTGCCCTTGGCACCCCCCTGGTTCTCAGGACTCTGGACTTGAACTGAATGACACCACCATCCTCCCTGCTTGCAGATAGCACACTGTGGGGCCTTTCCAGCCTCCATAATTGTATGAGCCAATTCCTTATAATAAGTTTCCTTTCGTACATACAAAGATACGTGCATGTGATTCTATTTCTCTGGAGAATCCAGACCGACACAGGAACCTACAGGGGTGGATCAGCTTGTGCGAGGTCACAGGGCTGCTCCATGAAAAGCCAGCTCCACCTCTCCCAGTCCCAGCAGAGTCCCCCAGCATCAGTATCCTGCTACTCTTCACTGTGTCCCTTTTTGCTGACTCCCAACAGGAGTTAAAAATGAGTATTTAGCAGATAACGAACAGAGGAACCTGGTGGGCTACAGTGTGTAGGGTTGCAGAGTCGGATGCGACTGGGGCCACTGAGCACGGGTAGCACGACTTTTTCTCACGATGGTTGGTGGCTGCCACTGTGGGCAGTGCTGATATTGCCAATGGAAAGGAAAACTTGAATAAAAATGAAGATTTACACAAGCCACATTCCATCTTGACCTCTGGCTTATTTGATTCGACCTTGTACAAGGCTTTTTCCTCTCTCAGCTCTAAATTCCCAGGAGGCGCAAGTGGTAAAGACTCCCCCTGCCAATGCAGGAGACGTAAGAGATTGGAGTTCGATCCCAGTGTTGGACACAACTGAAGCGACTTAGCACGCACGCACACGTGGTATAAGGTTAGACGTATGTCAGTGGAAAGCATTGAGAGTCCAGAGATAGACCCCACGTATATGGTCCACTGACTTCAAAAAAGACGCTAAGAGAGCTCAACAGGGAAAGGAGAGTCTTTTCATCAAATGGTGCTCAAAGATCTGAACATTCATGTGCCAAAAGAAATAATAAACTTTTGTTCCATACTCCATCCTGTGCACTGTGCATGCATGCAAAATCATGTCCAACTCTTTGTGACCCCATGGACTGTAGCCCGCCAGGCTCCTCTGTCCGTGGGATTCTCCAGGCAAGAATATTGGAGTTGGTTCCCATGCCCTCCTCCAGGGGATCTTCCTGAAATAGAGACTGAACCCTCATCTCTTGTCTCCTACATTGGCAGGCAAATTCTTTACCTCTGGCTCCACCTGGGAAGCCCTGAAACACGTTATCGACCCAAACATAAAATTTACAAATATAAAACTTCCAGAAGAAAATGTAGGAGAAAATCTTTTTAACTTTGGGGCAAAGATGTCTTTGATAGAATACAAAAGGCATGACCATAAAATAAAAATCTGATGAATGGTCTGCATCAGAACACCATTAAGAACATGAAAACAAGCTACAGAATGGGGAAAATATTTGCAATACATGTGTCTAGCAAAAAAAAAAAAAAGGTATCCAGACTGTATAAGACAGCCCAATAAGAAAGGGCAAAAGAGTTAGACTCCTCCAAAGAAGTCTCTCATGGCTCACAGACACAAAAAGACAGTCAGCGTTATTAGCCGTCAGGACAGTGAAAACTAAAACCACGATGAGAGGCCAGCACACAGGGAATGGCTGAAATTAGAGACCGAGAGTACCCAGTATTGGGAAGAAGAGAAACCACTGGGGCTCCCATACATGATTGCTGGGAACGAAGAATGATGCAAGCTCTTAGGAAAACAGTTTGGTCATTTCCTATAAAGGTAAACATACACTTATCACATAACCCAGTGACTCCACACCTGGATTCTTTCCTAGGATAAATGAAAACACGTGTCTACAGAAAGACATGCCAGTAGTGTTCATAGTAAATTTGTGATAATCCAAAACTTGACACAACCCACACATTCATCAACAGGCGGACAAGCAGTTGGGGTATATTTTGTAGGATTCCATGTTTATGAAATGGTTGACTCAAAAAAGACAGAACTAGTCTATAGTGGGAGAAGGCAATGGCAACCCACTCCAGTGTTCTTGCCTGGAGAATCCCAGGGACGGGGGAGCCTGGTGGGCTGCCATCCATGGGGTCGCACAGAGTCAGACACGACTGAAGCAACTCAGCAGCAGCAGCAGCAGTCTATCTAGTGACAAAAAGTAAATCGACATTTACTTATGTTTGGGGTAGTGGACGCAATAAAGAGGCACAAAAAAACATTTTGGGAGTGATAGAAATACTGTGTATTTAATTGTAGTGGTGGTTCTCAGGTATATTGTCTTAACTAATCAGACTGCATGCTTCTAATTGGTGCATTTTACATAACAACGTGAGTATGTTTAACCCAGCTGAACTGTACACTTGAAAATGGTTAACATGGTAATGCTTATGTTATTTGTTTTTTTGCCACAATTTTTAAATAGTGAGCATATGGTAAAAAAAAAAAAGATGCATTTTATTTCATATAAATTAAAGCTGAATAATGTCAATTTAACAAGTGAAGTTATATATCACTAGAATCTATTCTAGCTCCTGGAAATATTGACAAATACTCAGAATTTTTTTTTTTACCATTATTGACAACTCTTCACTTTTCCACAATACCCCATTTCAGAGTCATCTTAAGATGACTTCAGAAGTGGAATCCTTAAAGTTTAATGTACGGCGGACTTGTTGGCAACCTGCGAACCCTGTGGGCTCATCCAAATAACATTTTTTAAAACGAATGAATACACAATATTTTGAAAGAAAACAATCATATTAAAATTTTGCCAAAATATTTTCATATATGTTTGCAGTATAGTGATATATGTGCTTTGCTATTAACACATTAATAACAAGGAATAGTGACAATCTCAGAATTTACTATCATTTCAAAAGATGAGCCCAAACAAGATTTGGAATATCTGTGTTGCGGTTTTTCAGTTGCTCAGTTGTGTCCGACTCTTTGCAACCCCATGGACTGCAGCACGCCAGGCTCCCCTGTCCTTCATTGTCTCCCAGAGTTTGCTCAAACTCATGTCCATCGAGTCGGTGATGCCATCCAACCATCTCATCCTCTATCATCCCTTCTCCTCCTGCCTTCAATCATTCCCCAAATCAGGGTCTTTTCCAGTGAGTCAGTTCTTTGCATCACATGGCCAAACTACTGGAGTTTCAGCTTCAGCATCAGTTCTTCCAATGAATATTCAGGGTTGATTTCCTTTGGGACTGACTGATCTCTTTGGAATACCCGTATCAACTGTAAAATGATGTGAAGTTACCTGTGATTTCCATTGGTGATAAAGTTATAGGCTGACTAACACCCCCTATAATCTAGTAACTGAAGGTAATGCTTAAATTTTAGTGAAAACAAGGACATTTTCACCCAAATTCATAGACTGGATTCTGTCTATGAAATGCAGTTTGGGGCATGGGCAACAAGGGCATGAGGAGGGTTCATCTAGAAGTCTCATGGAGGGCTGGTTTAACCTCCCTTCTCTTTTAAGTAGCTTCTCAGAAATGGGGTACAATGAGGGGGGGGTCTCATGGACTTTCCCTACTCTGGAGTGCTCAGCTCCTGCAGAAACTTGAGCACTGGCCTAAGGATGGATTGGCTGAGTTCAGAGTGGTGTGAACTGGTGTCCAGGCTCTCCTGGAGGCAGGCTGGACACAAGGCAGACCCTCCCTCTCGCCTTTCACGCGGTTCCAGTGCCCCCGGGTGGGTTACATCACGATGGCAGGACAGGACCACCCCCAGAGCCTTCCCCCCAACAGCTGCCCCTCTGGCTCTCCCTGCCCTCGAAGGTGGCCTCCACCCAGGGCCCTTGGCTTTGCCTTCAAAGTGCTTTGCTTTCTGCCCTGAAAAATTCCCCAAGGAAAAGAAAGACAAAGTGGTGGTTACCTGCTGAAATTCCTGACAGGTTTACCCTGGACTGAGGCCCAGGGAGGGGAGTGGACCCGGCTTGGGTCACCAGGAAGCAGGTGAAGGGGCTGGGACCTGATTCAGGTTTAGGCTGGCCCGCTCTCTCCTCCCCTGAGACGTGGGTGTGAAGGAGGCCCAGCATCACAGCGGGCTCCCAGGTAGCCTGTCTCTTGATGCACAGGTGGTTAGAGGTAGGGCGGGCCTCGGAGATCACCAGACATATTTTATAGATGGGAGAAAGGGAAGGAGGAGGAGAAGGGAGGAGGCGCCGGACTACACTACCAGCTGGAGGTGACAAAACACGACTTTGGTCCTCGGTTAGTGGTTCCCAAGCCTGACCAGGTACCAGAATCCCCTTCAGCAATTGTTCTAAACACAACTTGTGGGGCCAGTCCCAAACCTGCACATCAGAACCTCTGCCCAGGGGCCTGGCATCTGCCCTGTTGCTAAGCAACCCAGGCCCTCCAGTGTGTGGCCAGGATCAGGGACCATAGCCTTGAGCCATTCCCCGCTGTGCCCTGGAAGGGGCTGGGTGGGGACCTCTGCAGCCTGCACTGGGCTTTTGTGGTGTGGTGGGCAGACAGGAGGGCAGGAGAATGTTCTTCCCTTGGGGCGGGAGAACGGACCTCAAACAGGTGCTAGTTCAAGGAAAACTATAAGCCTTGACCCTTTCCTTTTCATTGGGAAAATCTAGACCTAAGGGATGCGGGGCAAGGGAGGGGATGGCAGGGGGACTTCCTTAGGTAAAGCATCATTTTAGCTCTCCAATTCTCTCTATTAGGTCCAAAGAAGGTCACCAGCTGCATCTCATTCATTTCTATATCCCAAGCGCTCAGCCCAGAGCCAGGTACACAGCAGGCACTAAATAAATGCTCCTGCAATTGAATTTCCATTATCAGCTATACTGCGTGAGAGGCGCTTTCACGACAGATTTTTTTTTTTTCTGTCACCTCTTGAGTTTCTGCAGACACCGGGAGCCACTCAGAAAGCTGCATTCCAAGTCAAAATACTCATTATGACACATGCTGTTTGCAGTTTCCACAATCCCAGTCATTACCCCATAATGTGCATGAGAAAACAAGCTGCTCTTGGAAACACAGCTGTGTGCCTGAGGTCAGAGCCTTGCTGCCACAGGCAGTGACCTTTCTGGGTGTTTATCTGTTGACCATGACCTGGCCAGTGGATCTTCAGCCAGTCAAGAGCCAGTTATGTAATTGACCTTGCCAGTTACATCTCGGGAAAGGTCAAGAAGCCCAAGGACCCCAGGGGCGAGAATTACCACCCTCTAACCCCTACATATGACCAACCTAGACAGCATATTAAAAAGCAGAGACATTACTTTGCCAACAAAAGTCTGCCTAGTTAAGGCTATGGTTTTTCCAGTGGTCATGTATGGATGTGAGAGTTGGACTGTGAAGAAAGCTGAGTGCCAAAGAATTGATGCTTTTGAACTGCAGTGTTGGAGAAGACTCTTGAGAGTCCCTTGGACTGCAAGGAGATCCAACCAGTCCATCCTAAGGGAGATCAGCTTGGGTATTCATTGAAAGGACTGATGCTGAAGCTGAAACTCCAATACTTGGGCCACCTCATGCGAAGAGTTGACTCATTGGAAAAGACCCTGATGCTGGGAGGGATTGGGGGCAGGAGGAGAAGGGGACGACAAAGGATGAGATGGCTGGATGGCATCACTGACTCGATGGACGTGAGTTTGGGTAAACTCCAGGAGTTGGTGATGGACAGGGAGGCCTGGCGTGCTGCGATTCATGGGGTCGCAAAGAATCGGACACGGCTGAGCAATGGTACTAAACTGAACTGAACCCCTCCCTACATATACTAATTGTAGCCTGTTTATTTGCAACGCTGGGGACCCTTTCAGTCATTGGGAGCAACATAGAAATCCCTCTCTCTGACATTTTATCTCATTAAAAAAAAAAAATAGCTGCACAGAACAGAAGTTTGCTCCTGGTCTCATTAGCTGCCTTCTCGTAATTGCAGGTTTTTAAGCAAGCTCAAGGCAGAGCCTCTGATGGAAATTAAACTCAAAGAGAAAGAGAACAAGAAAAACGCGTAGGAGTTGGATAATTGCATGCCTGTGTCTCTAGCGGTGGGCCCAGGCAAAGAGAGCAGCAGATGGGGTTTAAATTGAAGGAAAAATGGAAATGAAGCTTAGCTCAAATGGTGATCAGAGCAAGTCCTGAGAACTATTCTGGGCAAGCCTCTAGCTCTCAAGCTAGTGTTTGGTAACTTTACCTGTTGATGGATTGTCTGTGACTTTTCCCCCCACCCCGGGACCGCCTTTCTCTCCTCTTGGCCGGGAGAGGGTTCTGGCACCTGTTCCCAGGGCTGCAGGTCACTGGACATGAGCCAGGGAACACTTGGCCTGCACTTTTCCTCCCTGCCTCTCCCGTCAGCTGCACTCACTTTCATCCAATCAGCTGCAAAGCTAACCAGGACATTTGAGGGCTCTGGACTCTCATAAAGCAGGTGCTAGATTTTTTTTTAACCTGGAATCCTGCTTAGCTTGTCCTTCAGCATAGGCAAGAGGAAGACTCATGGACTTTGGAATCAGAATGACTTGGTGTGGAATCCACTCACTGCTATCTTTGGGACTTTTAACCTCTCAGAGCCACCATCAGTAAAACGGTGATGAGAACACCCAAACTGTTAGAAAGAGCAAATGAGCTATCTCTGGGAAGTGCTGGCACACAGTAGGGACTCCATGTATGTCAGTTTCCTTGTTGTTCAGTAAGTCATGTCCAACTCTGCCACCCTATGGACCGCAGCGCCCCAGGCTTCCCTGTCCTTCACTATCTCCTAAGGTTTGCTCAAACTCATGTCCATTGAGTCAGTGATGCCAGCCAACCATCTCATCCTCTCTTGCTCCCTTCTCCCCCTGCCCTCAGTCTTTCCCAGCATCAGGGTCTGTTCCAGTGAGTCAGTTTTTTGAATCAGGTCCTTCTAATGAATATTCAGGATTGATTTTCTTTAGGATGGACTGGTTTGATCTCCTTGTTGTCCAAGAGACTCGCAAGACTCTTCTCCTGCACCACAGTTTGAAGGCATGCATTCTTCAGCGCTCAGCCTTCTTTATGGTCCAACTCTCACATCTATACCTGACTACTGGAAAAACCGTAGCTTTGAATATACGGACCTTTGTCGGCAAAGTAATGTCTCTGCTTTTTAATACACTGCCTCCGTTTATCATAGCTTTTCTTCTGAGAAACAAGCGTCTTTTCATTTCATGGCTGCCTACTCAGCCTCCAATTTCCGAGAACTCCACAATGTCCTCTGAAGTGAAGGTCAGATTATTGGGGAGTTTGCAAATTGCTAGTGTTTCAGGGTTGTCTCTCTGGAAGAGACAGAGTGACTCAGTGGGAGGAGACCTGTGGGTTTGAGTCCCCTGTGACCTTGGTCATGGTCCCAATCCTTTTGGGTCTCCATCTCCCTGGTGCCATCACAGATGTGATAACACTGTTCCAGGCCAGAACTGCTCAGCAGACAAGGCTGAGTTCTGGGGAGTTAAGGTGTAAGAACAAGCTCTAGAAACTGATAAAAGGAGACCTTTACCAATAAAGCAAATCTTTAAAGTAAATGGTATCTTTAAAGTGAAGTAAATTTTTAAAGTAGATGGTATTTAAGTAAATCTTTACTGGTAAAAGGAGATCAAATTGGTCTTTTATGGGCACAGGTAACTCTGGAAACCCACAGAGGAACAAAGTTCTCAGGACTTTTATTGGAGACTCCGCGTGGGCTGGTGGCATGACTTTGGTGTAGCTGGGATGGGAGGAGCTACAGCTTTGCAGCGTGAAGAATCTCGCGGACACGTGCCTGCCGTGTGACTTCAGGCAGATTCCTCACCCGACAGTGGCAAACAGAAATGCCTGTGGTAATGGGTGTAAATGCTCTTTATAAACCGCAAAGCACCCACCCACCTGTTAGCTGTTTGGTCTTCCTCACTCTAGATCCAAGGATACTCAGCTCAACATCACGTACTGGTTGGTACTTAGTTTAAAATCCCTGTAGAAGGGAGGATACCCAGCCCCTCCCTCAAAGCCCATTTATGTCCAAACAGTCTTTGAAGCAATTAACCTCTACAAGATGGTATTTAATGCAGATCAGTGTCTGAGAATAATGGTTCCCTAAAGATAATCCCTGGAGCCCGTGAATATGTTACTTTACATGGCGTAAGGGACTTTGCAGATATAATTGAGTTGGGGATCTTAAGACAGGAATATTATCCTGGATTACTTAGAGAAGCCTAATGTAATCATAGGGTCCTTAAAAGATGGAAAGAAGATGGAAGTGGGAGAGTCAGGAAAGGACAAGGAAAGCAGGGGTCAGAGCCAGAGAGAGACTGAAGAGGCTGAGCTGCTGGCTTTGAGTGGAGGAAGGAGCCCTGGGAGGCAGGCAGCCTCTGGAAGCTGGAGAGGGCGAGTGGGTTCTCCCCTAGGACATCCAGAAAGAACGCAGTCCTGACATCTGGATTTAGCCCATTGAGACTCACTTTGGACTTGGGAGTGACACATCTAGAAGACAATAAGTCTGTGTTGCTTTAAGGTGCCAAATTTGTGCAACTGGCTACACCAGCAAAAAGAAAAAGATACACAGGTAAATGGGAAACTTCTGCAGCTTGCATACAAAAATCCAAAAGCCCAGGCCCCAAAAGGGAGAAACTTGTCAGCAGCTACACTGCAGAACAGAGCTTAATGACTAAATGTCATCAGTGTGGCCCTGGTCACAATGGCAGCTTTGGTGTTGAAGTTTTTTTGTTGTTGTTGTTGTTTTTAATGACAAGTAGAGTAACTCGCATGAGAGAGGACGTTTTGTATTCACTGAGGTCATTGGGTCACACAGAAACAGTGGGTTCAGTTCAGGGAAAGACAGTTCCAAGACAGCATTACAAACTGGCTCATCTCCTAATCGAAAGAGACAGTAGGCACTCACTGACCTTGCTGGTGGAGAGCACACTGTTGCACTTCATTGGGTGGCAATTTGGCAGCGTGCATTAAAATTTTAAATGCACATATCTTTCGATCGAGCAATTGCATTGCTCTAATCCCATGGATGGAGGAGCCTGGTGGGCTGCACTCCATGGGGTCGCTAAGAGTCAGACACGACTGAAGCGACTTCACTTTCACTTTTCACTTTCATGCACTGGAGAAGGAAATGGCAACCCACTCCAGTGTTCTTGCCTGGAGAATCCCAGGGACGGGGGAGCCTGGTGGGCTGCCGTCTATGGGGTGGCACAGAGTCGGACATGACTGAAGCGACTTAGCAGCAGCAAACTTATCACACAGATAACCTGCACGAAAAGGGGTATGCAATGCAAGGATATTCACGGTTGATTCGCTTGCAGGAGCAAAAGATTGGAAGCTACTTAGTGTCCATCAACAGGGGACTGGTTTAATGAAATGAGGTTTTAAAAGAGTCAGGTGGGGCTTTAAGTTCTGATGTGGAATCATCTCCAAAATTTATTATTAGGTTCAAGAAAAGCAAAGTGCAGAGAATAGTGTATGTCATACTTTTGCCTAAAAAAATAATGTGTATACTTTGCAAGTGCATAGAATTCTCTTGAAAAGATAGGAAGTGGTAACATGACTGTCTCTTGGGGGAGGACTCCAGAGCCTCGAGGTCTGGCTTATTTGCCCTTCATCTTACTTTTATACTCTCACATGCCTTCCTACTATATTAAAGAAAAAGAAAATTAAAGGGAAGGAAACAGAGGTCCCTGACACCAGCTCATGGGTGGGGCTGTTAAAAGAACTGGAATATGTGCTCTGTGCGGAGGGCAAGGCTTAACCCATGGAGAAGATTGGTCTCTGAAATAAGGAAGAATTTTCCAACACCAGAGCAGCCTGAAGGAGAAGCAGGGTGCCTCGGTGAGGAGCGAGTTCACTGTAGCTGCTGGGCTGAAGAAGCTCAGGCTACAGGAATCTTTCCTGTTTCAATAAAAAAAATTGTATTCATTTATTTCTGGTTGCACTGCATCTTCGTTGCTTCATGTGGGCTTTCTCCAGTCATGGCGAGTGGGGGCTACTGTCGTTGTGGGGAGTGGGCTGCTCGTTGCAGTAGTCTCTCGTGTGGACCACGGGCTCTAGGACACTCGGGCTTAGGTGTCCCGTGGCACGTGGGCTCATCCAGGCCAGGGACTGAACGCACATCCCCTGCACTGGCAGGTGGATTCTTGACCACTAGACCACCAGGGAAGTCCCTGCAGGAATTTTTCTTTCGGGGCTGTAACAGGGTCTCAGGTTTTGGAGGACTTAATATAGTGCAGGAAATTTCACCTAGAATATTTTTTAGTAATAAAAACCACTTCCCTGGTGGCTCATCCAGTAAAGAATCTGCTTGCAATGCAGATGACCCAGGTTCAATCCCTGGGTTGGGAAGATCCCGTAGAGAAGGGAAAGGCTACCCACTCCAGTATTCTTGCCTGGAAAATTCCATGGACAGTAGAGCCAGGTGGCTAGAGTCCATGGGGTCACAAAGAGTAGGACATGACTGAGCGACTATTTATTTTAGTAACAAAAAGGATCCTTTAAATGTAGATAGTTCTATAATTCATCACATAATTTATAATAGTTAACTGCCTCTTAAATATAATCTTATAAATGATGCCTTCTGGAGTTGAAGGTAATGTGAGTGCAATCTGTTTAAAATTATCTATTTAGAACATGATAATAGAAGTGAAAAAATGTCTCCTATGAAGTCTTCTAAGAAAGGAAATCATAACAATTTCTGATCAGATAAATGCCCTTCCATTATTAAAATGGATTTAAATAAAGAAGCATAAATAGATTTGAATAAGCATGTCAATTTCCTGGGTTTTGTCCTTCTCTACAAACTTGACTCTTTATCGAGTTGAAATTGTATTCTGGTTTTCTGTCATAAGCAAAAAAGTTCCTTAACAGCAGCTCAGAAGTGACTAACGTCGTGGTGAAGCCTACTTCTTCAGCTCCTGGTGGCCCCTCTGCGCTCCAGTCCCCGGTGTAGCTGCTGTCTTGCCTCCACTGATCTTCTCAGGCACCTCTGTCCAAGGAGGACAGGTGTGATGAATCACCATTCCAGCCACAGTGTCCACTTTAACCCTCCAAATGCCACCATTGTCAGGAGATGCCAACACAGCAACACAGCCTTTGTGACTCAGGAGATCAGCCACTCTCAGGCACTATCCAACTGACTCCTGGCACAGCCAATTATTCTTCCCAAAGTCAACTGCTGGGCCCCTCCTGACCCATGACACTTCATGAGCCTCCTGATGAACGTGTTTCTGACATATCCAGCCAAGGGAGATTATTTAAAACCAATCCATGCTCTTCATTATAAATTCAGATCAGACTTGGGTCACCGTAGCCACACCCCTTAAGCACTCCTAGGCCTTCTTCCTGACTTAGGCAGCCCTGGGTCACCAGACACTCATCTGGAGGTGATAGAGGTTCTCCCATTGAACAGCTTTGGGGGGTTCTGCCTTCTATTGATAAAATTGGGTTGTAAGGGTTTGGCATGGGGCTCAGATATATGCATCTCTTGATAAACATTATCCAAATATAACTGAAGTGATTTACAACCCAACTTCCTCCTCAATTCAACATGCTTATTGATACTTCCAAAGCTTTTGGACCCCAGGTCAGGTCTTATGGAAAAGTACTGCTTCTCATATTCATCCAGTGAAACATGAACCAGTCTCCTCATGCATGTCATGATATCCTGACCTTCAGAAGAACCATATGGTCGCCTTTTTCCAAATATGTGTCCAACTTGAGAGCGAGGGATGAAGAAGAGTTGGCCTCCACCATCCAAATCTGACGTGGTATTTCTAAATTTTCTCCTTCCCAGATATTTGTGCCATTGTCACCGTCCAGTTCAATGAAATAGTTTCTGTTCAAGGCAAACAATTCTCTGGCAACTGTAGGTGATTTCATTGGTAAAGTAGCTCCTGCTGGTCCTCCAAGCTTGGAGAAGGGAATGGGATCCCATCTGAAGGGTAGCCCCCAGTTGAATCCTCCCCACAACACTGGAGATTGAACTGAGGTGAGTGTCAACACTGATGGTGTTGGTCACCAGGCACCCAGTCCTCCTGGACAACAGACAGCAAAGGCTCAGTCAGATCACAGTTGCTCTGGTCCTTTCATCCTCAGATCAATCCCCCCAATAACTCAATCCAAGGAGTTAGTTTTGAACATACTCATCTAGGTCTTCATCCAGATTGCTGTTCACAGGAAAAACTTCCTAAAGAAGCTGGGCTGGCATGTGGTCTAGGAGGCTGCCGATGGCCCAGGGCCAGGCATACAGATTTCATTGTAGAAACAAATAACACGGCCAGTCGCTCACAAATCCACTGAGTCAGACTTGTCTTTACATGCTGTGTTCCTTGTATGTGGCACGTCTCTGCAATAGCCAAGACCTTACTCAGAAGCTTACTGAAGGCATGTTTCTGATAACCCAGGTCTCTCAACGACTGATCACTTTCATTAAAAATTGTACCCAATGAAGAAGAGAATTTCACATTATCTTTCTTCTGGATCTTCAATGTGGCTATCTATGACGTAAACGATTTTGTTTGCTTTGAATTATCATTCTAATATTCAACTTGGACCTGGACTTAAACAGGGATAGAATTTGGGGTGGTGGGGGTGTGGTGCAGAGTGATCCATTGGAGCCAGACACCTTGATAAACCCATTCTTGAGTGGCTGAGTCACTTCACTGAGGTTGAAATAAACTAAAAGGAAAACCATCCAGGTTGCAGTTATAAAAGGCCATCCACACGGTGATGCTTCCCTCTGTAGACATAGCGTAGCTGAAGGGCCTCTTTCAACGTCTTGGAGCAGAATCTGCTGGAGCTCTAACCTGGTGCTGAAGGCTGGGCCTGGACTGGCGCGGGAGTGAGCAACTCTGGGGATGCAGTCTTAGGCTGGGGGAGGTCATGCTTCTGTGGTTTCACCTCGAGAAGCCTGGCTCCAAACCGCATTACATGAGGAATTTTACATCTCCCCAATGCCTTCTGCCTACCAAGACCGACTGAATCAGAGCCTGGAGTCTGGGCTCCATTCTGGCCACATCCACACCTGTCCCATGCGAAGTTCAGATTGTCTAAAAAACTCCAGTCTGATCATCTCGCAATCCTTCCAGAACCGTCCAATGGTTTTCCACTGTAATTAGGACAAAGGTCATGTCCTTTGAAGGCCTGAAGCCCCTCTGAGTTCTGTTCTCCACCGGTCTTCTTTTTTAATTCATTCATTCATTCGCTTTTGGCTGTGCTGGGTCTTCAGGGTTTGCGTGGACTGTCTCCAGTGGCGGCGAGCAGGGGCTCCTCTTCGTTGCGTTGCTCAGGCTTCTCAATGCAGTGCCTTCTCCGTTGTGAAGCTCGGGTTCTAGAGCTTGTGCTCAGTGGTTGTGGCACACGGGCTTAGTTACCCCAGAGCACGTGGAATCTTCCCAGACTAGGGATTGAACCCGGGTCCCCTGCACCGGCCGACAGACTCTTAATCACTGCACTGCCAGTGGAGTCCGTCTCCACTCATCTTGCCCTGTCATTGACTCACGTGGATGCAGTCCAACTGCCCGCCACCATGAACTTACCAGAAGCACCGCTAGCACATTCACTGTGCCTCTAGACTGCCCCTGGTTATTATTTTCCAGTTTGATTAAAAATGCGGGTGCACATATTACTTCTTTCAGGTGTTATCTAGGGGCAGAGACAGCCACTTATCCCATTACAGAAATCATGTGCCAAGAATAATGATCGTGTCTCAGAGGAATCTAACTACATCACTTCAATAAAGTCAAAGCATTTACATTGCTCTTAAGGAAATCGGGTGTGAACAAGAATGACTGACTTGTTGTTAGCGGAGGTGCCAGCTCTGGATGGAAACTCTGCCAGCCGTGATCAAGAGCACAGGGCTGGGAATGATGGGTCTACTGCAAATACGTCAAGTCTGAGATTCAGGGGGACAGGGTTGGGAATGATGGGTCTACTGTAAATATGTCAAGTCTGAGATTCAGTGTGCAGTTGGTTGGATGATTCTGAAGAAGTGGGGAGAGTTCTAGGATGGAGACAAGGCTTCAGAAGCATCACGATTTAGGAGGTGGTTCAAACTATTTGAGTGACAAGGTCATCCAGCAAATGGGTGTTCAGTGGATGTTTCTGGTGCAGGTGGAGAGAAACAGAGAGAAGGTGCAAAGAAAAGACCGTGGGAGCCTAAACCAAGGAGTGGAGAAGTTTAGAGAAAGAGTGTTGCTGCTAAGTCGCTTCAGTCGTGTCCGACTCTGTGCGACCCCACAGACGGCAGCCCACCAGGCTCCCCTGTCCCTGGGATTCTCCAGGCAGGATCACTGGAGTGGGTTGCCATTTCCTTCTCCAATGATGAAAGTGAAAAGTGAAAGCGAAGCCGCTCAGTCGTGTCCAACTCACAGCGACCCCAGGGACTGTAGAACCAGGCTCCTCCGTCCATGGGATTTTCCAGGCAAGAGTACTGGAGTGGGGTGTCATTGCCTTTTCCTCGAGAAAGAGTAACAACGTGGCAAAAAAAAAAAGACGAGTAGGAAGAAGCCATCTCAATAATCCAGGCCAGAGGAAGGAGGAGTCTGCAGAGACTGAGTCAGGTAACATTTGAGGACCAGGATGAGGTGGAAGTCAGAGAACAGAAGACAGAGCTGACAGCAGGGCCTCAACAGATGAAGCGGCTGCACCCCTCTGCACATTAAATAAAGCTAAAAAAAATAATAAAGACTAGTGTCCCTGTTTTCTAGCTCCTCTCTGGCCCACAGGCTTCTTTTTCCAACCTCATAGTGTGTGAGGTTCATGCGTGTGCTGTTGAAGTCACTTGGCTTTCAGATGCTTGCCTTTCATCTATTTAAAGCAAAAAAAAAAGGGAATGTAAAGGTATCCGGTATCAGCCAGGGTTCTCCGAGGAAATAAAACCAAGTATATGAAGAGATTTATTTTAAGAAGTTAGAGCATGTGATCACGGGGGCTAGTAAGTTTGAGTTTCACAGGGCTGGCAGGCCAGAAACGCAGGCAGGAGTTGCTGTCACAGTCCTGAGAAGAAATTTCTTCCTCTTAAGGAAACCTCAGTGTTTGTTCTTCAGGCCTCCTGCTGATTGGATGAGCAACCCCTGGCCTTACTGAGGGCAATTATCTCCTTTATTTGCGGTCATCTGAGCATAGATGTGAACCACATCCACTTTCCAGAAACACCCAGGTTAGCGTTTAATTAAATATCTGGCTGATGAAGACGAACCATCTCACCTCCCAAATCATGAAAACTGCCGGTCTCCTGCTCCAGGCAGACTTCTGATGAATTGTAGCATTTCTTTAATAAAATACTGGAAAATGGAAGGGCGTGAGGGTCCTCCTGGTGTGTGTGTGTTCAGCTGCTCAGTCGTGTCTGACTCTTTGTGGCTCAATGGATGGTAGCCCGCCAGGCTCCTCTGTCCATTAAATTTTCCAGGCAAGAATACCAGCATGGGTTGCCATTTCCTACTCCACGGGATCTTCCTAACCTGGGAATCCAACCCACATCTCTTGTGTCTCCTGCATTGGCAGGCAGATTCTTTACCACTAGCACCAATAAGGTCCCTCAAATAAGATGTGAAAAACCAAAAGAAGCTGAAATTCACTTTTTCAGACTATGTTTTTCATCTCCTTCAGAATTCCACCCTCTCCTCCTCCCGCCACAGCCTGTAAGATACAAGAAACCATCTTATTATTTATCCTGCAGAGTAGCTGCAGAGTAACCTCTCTGGGCATGTTAGCAAGCAGACACCTTTACAACCACAAACCGTGGGGAGCTGATCACTCCCACGCTCTTCTCTTCCGGTGTATTTTACAAGACTAAATCGGTCCTCCGAGCTGGCTGATTTTTCCCTCCCTTCTTCTCCTGTCAACCAGTCAGTAACATGAGTGGATGAAAACTTGGGGTCTAACCTCTACCATCACAAGGGTA
This sequence comes from Bos taurus, assembly GCF_002263795.3. Classification (NCBI taxonomy): domain Eukaryota; kingdom Metazoa; phylum Chordata; class Mammalia; order Artiodactyla; family Bovidae; genus Bos; species Bos taurus. The sequence continues at coordinate 43,470,407 of NC_037353.1, forward strand.
GTGAGGTCCCCTGAAACACCCACACAGCCACCACTGAACGATCCTCTTCCTCCCAACAGCATATGGCTGATCCAAAGTGAATCCAATTGCAGGGCTGGTCTGCAGTTTGAGTCCTTGCTTTAGGTTAGGATGGAGGGTGCAGGAAGTTGAAAGGGTGTCTCTGGGATTCAGGTGGTACTAGAGGTAAAGAACCCACTTGTTTTCTCCTCTAAACTGCAGGAGACATAAGAGATGCAGGTTTGATCCCTGGGTCAGGAAGATCCCCTGAGGAGGGCATGGCAGCCCACTCCAGTATTCCTGCCTGGAGAATCCCATGGATAGAGGAGTCTGGAGGGCTATGGTCCTTAGGATTGCAGAGTCAGACACAACTGAAGCGACTTAGTATGCATGAAAGCAGATAAATAAAAACAGGAAGCTTACCACCCAGGGCTGGGGCGAGGGTGAGGCTAGTGAGGTGCTGGGGGCCACAGGAATTTAAAGAGGTGCTCGTTTTCAAATCCATGACGGTATTGAATTAGCACCTCAGAGTGACTCTTTCCTGAAAATTTACGCCCTAGGTGCCTCACTTTAGCCCTGGCCCTGATACCAGCAGAATATCCCCATCAAGGAACTTCTCATGGATATGCAGGTTTGGGACTGGTCCCCAGCGTCATGTCTGGAATGATCACTGCAGGTGATCCGGGGGCCTGGTTAGGCTTGGGAACCACTATCCTGGGACCAAAGTGTGTGTTTTCACCTCCAGCTGCTGGTGTTGGCAGCCCCTGTGGGTCACAGTAAGGATATTGACCTTTACTCCATCTACGCAAAGAGGGAGCCACTGAGGGCCTTGTGGAAAAGGAATGGTGTGGTGTGACTTGGATTTGAAAAGAATCGCTCTGGCTGTTTGGATTGAGAAATAGATGGAGGTGGGGCAGAAGTAGCAAGAGTAGCAGCCACGGCTAGACATGAAGTGATATTTGTCCATCAGACCCAGAATTGTCTGGAAAAGAAGCACCAATGAGGTGAATTTGGGGGTAGTCTGGGGGTGAGAAAGAGGGAATCAGGCTGTACGACTCCAGGACTTTTAGCCAGAACAACCAGAAGGACGGGCTCTCCACTGACCTGTTGTGGGGAAAGCTGTAGGAGAGGCGGGGGTGAGGCAAGGTCAGGGCTCGGCTGGCTGAGTCTGAGATGCCCAGGTAACTCCTAAGTGGGAATGTCCCACAGCAAGGAATGGACGGTCTGAGTTCAGGGGAGCGGTCTGGATATAGACACCAATTTTGGAGTCATTAATGGTGTGAGATGAGCAGAATTCGAGAAAGGAAGGGGTCTAAGATCTGAGTCCTGCCCCCTACAGCCCCCAATCTCAATGATGAGTGTGTGATCCAATAACAATGCATGGATATTGGTGGGGTCTTTTAAAATCAGAGATCGTTCACATCCGCTGTCTTGACAGATACTGGGTGAATGCTTTTTATGTGGCTGACTACAAGGCTCCACAGTCCAGTTCTAAGCCGTGTCCCCTGGGGCCACCCTTGCCAAGCCTCCTCCAGACTGATCCTGGTTGTGCCATCACACTCTGTCCTCTGCATATTCCCTTTCCTCTCTTTAAAGAGCTCTTCCCATTTCTTCAGCTGACAAGTCCACCTCACTCAGGAACCAGATCACAAGTCCCCTCCTACATTAGCAGATTTTTAGGGGCTACACGTATCAGGAGACAGCCCCAATCTAGGTTGGGGAAAGCAGTGGGAACATGATGGGCTTCAGTTGCTAAACCACAGTGGGGAAGATAGAGGCCAGGCCAGAATGAGGGACTCTGAGGAGGGGTAGGGTCCATGGAAAGTCACATTCCCCACTCCCTGCGTATTTGAAGCAAAATGGGGAGTTTGACGGGTCTCTTCAAAATGCACCAGACTTTCCCGGCCCTGGGCAGGGAGGCAGCTCTGTTCTCTGGCTCTGTAACCCTTTGCAGCTTGTTTGCTCTGATTCCTGGTTTGTTGTCAGCCTCCCGGTGTAGACTGTGAGCTGGTGGAGGGAAAAAGTTGCATTTACTGAACAGCGTGTGAATCAGTGGCCAGAAAGCAAATAGATGCTCAGTAAAGAGAGTACAGTGAAGAAGGAGACACAAACTCTGAGATGGAACAGGTGTCCCAGAGACACACAGACTCTCATCTCTGCTCCCAAACCACATGCATCCAGGCTCCAGGAGACCAAATTCACAGCTCCCACCTTTGCCTCTGGAAGACCAAGTGCTTGTCCAAGCTGTTCACATCCACATAACTGAAACTGTGATGCAGTCTATCCTCTGACATTAAAGATTAGGAAATACCAGCTACCCAGTAGCCCAGCCAGCCTTCGGCAGTGGGACTCCATTAATAGGAGGATTTGTGGTCAGCTGTCCTGGAGATTTCTCCTATATCATCCACGGCACGCATGGTGACTTTTCATTGTGATTTCCAGGAGTGCATGTGTCTCTTAAGAGGCGATCACTTGTGCACTCGTGGATATAGAATTTCACGTCTCTAACATACAAGTATTTGTATACACAAACACACACACACACACACACCCCTCCCTCAACACAGAAGATGCATAAGAACAAGGACTGCCAGTCTCCTGATTGCACGGGAAGGTGCTGAGTCTTCCGAAGCTACCTCTGTCTGGAACGCCGTCTCCATGGAAACCTTGAAACCAGACAGGACTAGGCCAGGCTGAGTTATTTGTCTCCTAAATAAGCAGCCACAGCAGAGTCCAGACCCTGTGGCTAAGAGTTAATAAGATGACAACCTTTCAAATAGATAAACACTACACTTCTCTGCCTCTAAATACTGGGTCGCATAGAGCAGAGACAGTCCTTCAAATAGAGCCAAATGCACTTCTGCGTGAATATAGTCTGTGCTAGGACGAAATTCAGGCTGGTGTCTTCAGAGACAGGAATATCAATTCATATGATATAGATACTGCTCAATAGCACTAACAGAAATAAAATAATAATAGCCATCCATAGATGAGCATTTACTGTGTGTCGGGCACTGGATGTAATGGTTTACCTAAAATTATCTCCCGTAATCCACACAAGGATAGACGTCACTACGGTTACACAAACACCCTCAGGATTCCCAGTCCAGTGGTTGCCTGCCTCTGCTGGGGTCCCCGGACACCCAGTTGTAGCTGACTACTGCGTGGATCTGCTCTGCCCCACTCCACTGCCCTTCTTCTGATAACACACTTTGGTCTTCCTTGGAAAGGCACTTCCCTGCTCTCTGTCTGGGTTGACAGGCAGAGCTGACTGCCTCCCAGTTCCAGGGATGGATGTATGGCCCAGATCTGGCTGGTCAGCACCTTCCTTGGCCACGATCATACCAGTTCATGGATGGACACTTGGCCTGAGTCAATCCTGTGAGGATGTAGGTTTGGAACTGCTAGACACCTGTTTGGCTTGCTTATTGCTATATAACAAGCCACCCCAAAACTTAGTGGCTTAAAGCAACAACCATATTATTATCTCTCAAGATCTTGTGGCTCTACTGAGCTCATTAGGGAGGTACCTCTGTTCCACGTGATGATGTCTGGGCTGTACTCACCTGAGGGCTCTTGTTTACCACCCAGGGCCAGGGTGAGGGTGAGGCAAGTGAGGTGCCAGGTGTTCAGTCGCTCAGTCGTGTCCAACTCTTTGTGACCCCATGGACTGCAGCACGCCAGGCTTCCCTGTCCATTACCATCTCCCGGAGTTTGCTCAAACTCATGTCCATCGAGTCGGTGATGCCATCCAACCGTCTCATCCTCTACTGTCCCCTTCTCCTCCTGCCTTTAATCTTTCCCAGCATCAGGGTCTTTTCCAATGAGTCAGCTCTTCATATCAGGTGGCTGAAGTATTGGAGCTTCAATTTCAGCATCAGTTCTTCAAATGAATATTCAGGATTGATTTCCTTTAAGATTGACTTGTTTCATCTCCTTGCAGTCCAAGGGACTCTCAGGAGTCTTCTCCAGCACCACATTTCGAAAGCATCAATTCTTCGGTGGTGTCTAGGTTGGTCATAGCTTTTCTTCCAAGGAGCAAGCATCTTTTAATTTCATGTCTGCAGTCGCCATCCCCACTGATTTTAGAGCCTAAGAAAATAAAGTCTCTTTCACCTTCATCAAGAAGCTCCTTACTGAGCTAGAACATCCAAGATGGCATTGATGTTGACTGTTAGTAGAGAGATTTCTGTAGGAAAAGGGAAGCAGGAACTTGGGGGCACACTGAAGAGTCCCTAGTTCTCTGGTTGGGCAGCCTGCACCTGAACTGCTGGATTGGGACAGTGGAGTGTGTGATGAGGAGCTCTAGCTATGGGCTGGCTCTCCTGCAGGCATTTAGGTGCAGCCCAGGGCATGCAAGCAGTGGGTGTCTTTGGGGGGATGCTCAGCAATAGACTATCCTGCTTGGGGACCCCAAGTTATGTCCATTTGCCCCAGGGAAGTCTGGCCCAGCCAGTATCCTCTCTCCAGTCTTCCTGGACTGTAAGCTTTTGGCTGAAAACTAACATGGCGTCCGTACTGTCTGTTGATCATCCCAAACCACCTCAGCCTCGAGCTCACCTGTGGATCAGCTGGTTCTAAAGCACGGGTAAAGACAGGTCTCCCTGCTCTAGGATATCTGACTCCAGCAATTTTTCAACACTGCCAAGATGTTTCCATGGAGATGATGCAAAGTCGCGTCCCTGGTTTCTAAAACTGAATTTACTCTTGGTCAGGTTCAGGGTCAGGAGACGAGAAATCAGCAGGAGAGTGGAGAAGACAGGATGACCAACCATGCCACTCAGGACTGTGCTTTTATCCTTCCCAAGACTCTCAAATGACATCCTTGTTCAGGCCCTCCTGTACCCTGATCCACAGTTAGAGCCATCTTGACATTGCAAAGTACATTTACGCAAAAATTCCTCATTAAAAAAGCAAACCCACAGCCTGAGTTTTGATGGCAGAAAGGTACTATTACAGGTTCAAGGGTTCTTCTCTTCCTCCTGTTGTCTCAGATAGTCAGCAAAGACACTCCACAGGTCATGCAAAGGCTCATCAGTAGATCAAGGGGATTTGGAAAATATAAGCTAATAAGGTGCAAATGTGAATTGAAGTGGAAGCAAGACCATGTAAATCCCAGAGAGCTTCTGGCCAGTGAGCACATCCATGTACTGGGAGGGTAGGGTGTGCCAACTCCGCAGGGACCAGAACTCATGTGCTGGAGACCCTTCCAGACCTCTCCTTACGTATCTCGTCATCTGGCTGTTTATCTGCATCCTTTATCAGGTGGTTTATAATGTAACAAACTGGTAAGTGTAACTAAATAGTTCCTTGAGTCCTGGGAGCTTATGCTAGCAAATTGTCAAATCCAAGGAGGAGATTGTGGGAACCCCAATTTGTAGCCAGTCCATCAGAAGTACAGATGATGACTTGGGACCTGTGAGTGGCCTCTGAAACGGGGGTAGTTTTGTGGGACTGAGCCCTTAACTCCAAGTAGATAGTGTCTGAACTGAGCTGAACTGTAGGACATCTAGCTGGTGTCAGAACTGATTGGCATGGAAAAAAATTACACATCTGGTGTCAGAAGTATGTAGTAGGAAGGTAAAGGAAAACGGTGTGTTTTTCCTTGACACAGGTCAAATTTGAAGAATCATGGTCAATCCGAATGCTTTCTTGGAGTTACTAGGGAAAGGATCTCTCCTCTCTTGGTGCTAATCTGGTCAAATGAAGGTCTAGCACTGCTAAGGCTCATCTCTGATAAAACATGTTGAGAACCCTCCCACTATGAAGCAACTTCAAAGAAAATCAGAGACAAGTTATGAAGATAGGTTCCCCAAGACCCGCACCCAGATCCAGCTATACCTGATGTCCCACTGACTCCGTGAGTTTCAGCTGCATTAGTTAAGGCTTTCCTTTGGACCTTAAGCCCATTTCAATTGCTCTCTATCACATGCAATTGAAAGAGCCCTAACGTGTCTCATGGAGATGACCCTATGCACCCGCTTCAAATGGATACCCTTGAGAAGCAAAGTCAAGGAACAAAGCAAATCCTTTTCCTTCACTGGACCTCCACTTACACTCAGACCACTGCCAGCTGAGTTTTCTCCTCTTCTCCATCCCCATAACTAATGCTACTTCCCTTGCCCCATCTGCACCTCACCTCAGTGCCCAATATCCCGAGTCCTTTTCCTTTGTCAGCCCATTTTGGGGAGCCATTCCTCTCTCTGTCCTTTTCCCTCAGAGTCATTTTTGGTGCCAGGAACCCCGACTCTGGGAGAGGCCTCTCACCTAATCTCCTGACCCCAGAGGACCACTTTTCCTTCCTGTATGCTTGCCAGGAGAGAAGAATCATGTAAAAGCAACACGTGTAGCCAAGTAGTATATCAGGGAGATTTCCACCTAGAGAAATCAGAGTAGAGAACAGTCTCCCAAGGCCATGGATTTAAGTTGGCTGGAGCAGAGGATTAGACTAAAGGAATAATAGTCAATATAGTTGGAAGATCAGATTTGCGTTTAAATCATGATTTCTGAGGAGAAGGCAGTGGCAACCCACTCCAGTACTCTTGCCTGGAAAATCCCATGGACGGAGGAGCCTGGTGGGCTCTGGTCCATGGGGTTGCGAAGAGTCGGGCACGACTGAGCGACTTCACTTTCACTTTTCACTTTCATGCATTGGAGAAGGAAATGGCAACCCACTCCAGTGTTCTTGCCTGGAGAATCCCAGGGACGGGGGAGCCTGGTGGGCTGCCGTCCATGGGGTCGCACAGAGTCGGACACGACTGAAGTAACTTAGCAGCAGCAGCATCTTATTGGGGCTTCCCTGGTGGTTCAGCAGTAAAGAATCCACCTGCAATGCAGGAGACCCAGGTTCAATCCCTGATTGGGGAAGATCCTCTGGAGGAGGGCAAGGCTACCTATTCCAGTACTCTTGCCTAGAGAATCCCATGGACAGAAGAGCCTGGCAGGCTGCAGTCCATGGGGTCGCAAAGAGACACAACTGAAGTGACTAAGCAGCAAAAGCATTTTATTGAGCTTTTCTAGGACAGAAAAGCTGTATATATTTAGCTTTTCCTTTAGTAGATTGGTAGACAATGGGGGTAATAAACAACTTTAGAAGACAAAAGTGCCTTTATTTGAATTGCTTGAAGACAATGTTACTTGTTCCCCCAAAAGGTTAATACAAATCACCTTAAAAGTGATCTTGGTAACCTCACCTCCTCTTAGAGATCATATTTCCCACTGACAATGTTTTGGGGATTGGCTTAGGCTGTAATTGAGTTAAATGCTTTGAAAAGATTGAATCAGACTCTAGAGTTCAAACAAAGACGCCTCTTGTTTTCCAGAGTTACTGATAGGATCTTAGAGGCCCAGGTTCTATGCTCTAGTTCTTTGGGGTTGGGCTGGGGAGGAGGAAAGGAAAAGAAACAAAAATGTAACATAGCTGAGTCAAATCAGAAGTCATAAACTCATCCCCACAAACCCCAGCCATTATTTGTATTTAAACTAGTGACCAACATGTAAGTCCCACAAAAATCTCAATTTTGGACTTTTCTTAAAAATCTAGCTGAGCTGGTACCTCTGAGCCACCTCTTGGTGGTGGTGGTGTTCAGTCACTCAGTCGTGTCTGACTCTTTTGTGACCCCATAGACTGCAGCATGCCAGGCTTCCCTGTCCTTCACCATCTCCCAGAGTTTGCTCAAACTCACGTCTATTGAGTTGGTGATGCCATCCAACCATCTCATCCTCTGTCATCCCCCTTTCTTCCTGCCTTCAATCTTTCCCAGCATCAGGATCTTTTCCAGTGATTCAGCTCTTCGCATCAGGTGGCCAAAGTATTGGAGCTTCAACTTCAGCATCAGTCCTTCCAATGAATATTCAGGACTGATCTTTAGGATGGACTGGTTTGATCTCCTTGCAGTCCAAGGGACTCTCAACAGTCTTCTCCAACACCACAGTTCAAAAGCATCAATTCTTCAGCTCTCAGCCTTCTTTGTGGCCCAATCTCACCCATCTGTACATGATTACTAGAGAAACCATAGCTTTGAATATAGGGACTACTGCTGGCAAAGTTATGTTTCTGTTTTTTAATACACTAAGTTTGTCATAGCTCTTCTTCCAAGGAGCAAGCATCTTTTAATTTCAAGGCTGCAGTCACTGTCCACGGTGATTTTGGAGCCCAAGAAAATAAAATCTGCCACTGCTTCTACTTTTTGCCTATTTGCCATGAAATGATGGGACCGGGTGCCATGATGTTAGTTTTTTGAATGCTGAGTTTTAAGCCTTCTTTTCCATTCTCCTCTTTCACGAGGCTCATCACGAGGCTCTTTTGTCTCTCTTCACTTAGTGTTGTGGTTGGTGATTCTGGACTGGGTGTGCACACTGCCTGTGTCCTGTTCCTAGCCTGGCATATTTGGCTGCTACCCTGTCCTGCATCTTAGCCTGAGTGAAAGCAATATGGCACCTCCTCTCACAAAACACCACCCCTGGGAAGCCAGCCAGTTAAGGCACACGGATCCTATGCAGAGTGACCGCAGCCTTGGCGCTGGCAGGAGAAGGGTGGCAGCTGTTCCAGCAAGACCCTGCCTCCCCCTGAATCTCTTTGTCTCTTGAGGGTCTCCCCAGCCTCCCTCTAGGCTTGTCTCCTCCACCCTACTCCCCCCTGCATGGGCTGGTGTGGCCACACACTTGGGCTTGAGAAGGTAGGCCTGCGTGGGGTCAGTTAACCCCAGCCCTTCGGGAAAGGGTCTGGGGCTGGCTCAGACACCACTCTTCCTGAAAAAGGGTTCCAATTAGAAGATGGACATTGGGAAGTCCTTTTTTTGGAAAAAAAAAAAAAAGTTTGGCGTGGACATTTTAAAAGTCTTTGTTGAATTTGTTAGAACACTGTTTCTGTTTTGTTTTTTTGGCCATGATGCATGTGGGATACCAGCTCCCTGACCAGGGATTGAACCCATACCCCCGGCCTTGGAAGGTGAAGGCTCAACCCCTGGACCTTCAGGGAAGCCCTAATTCAAATCAGTATTCTAAAAGTCTTCAGGAAAGGAAGCCCCGATGACCCTGTGGGGTAGTCTCCAATCAGAAGATGGGATGGCTGCATTTCTGCAGGTGGCTAGGTGGTGCTGGTTGTCCCCAGGGGCTGGGCATGCAGGGGGCATTCCTAGGTTGGCACTGCCTTTTGTTGCCTCTGTGCCTGTGTCTCAGCTTGAATAAGAGCAAGATGGTGCCTCTTCTCACAAACTGCTGCCTGGTCCGGGAACCCGCTAAAATGGGCAATGATTCACCTTTCAAGGAATGCATGAGAATTCGTAGAAATGACTCTCTGGCCTGGTCTCACACCAACGCCTAGCTCTCCAGGGGCTCTGGGGTTTAGGAGGGCAACTCCTCGTGGCGTGAAGGCTGCAAATTGTCAAGTGGTGCCCACGAAAGGACACCCCTAGGAGAACCTCCCATTTCTCTCGCCTACAGTTATTTTTCTATTGCCTGATAAATGTTACATCCAGAGCTCATGTCAGGAACAAGAATGTAAATCAGCCTCTGGCATTTATGCTGAGTGGGATGATTGATAGTAACTTAAATGTGTAAGCTGATAGCATTAATTTTTCAGTAGATTGACTCATCCCCAGGAAAACACATAATGTCTTTGCAGAGCACAGATACTTCCTCCCCGCAGAAGGTACATTCCTTTTTCATAAGGGTGTGATGTGTGTTCAGTTGTGTCTGACCCTTTGGACTGTAGCCTGCCAGACTCCTCTCTCCATGGGATTTTTCACGCAAGAACAGTGGGGTGGGTTGCCATTTCCTCCTCCAGGGGATCTTCCCTGAGTAGGTTGGTGATGTTACTCAGTCGTGTCTGACTCTTTGGACTTCACAAGGATATTAGGATATAAACACCTACATGATCTATGGGATGTAAAGATACTTGAACAGACAAGGACTCACCCTTTATCTATTAGGAAGGCTTGAGATTTGCTGGCCTCCTATCTGCCTCTAGAAATTCACTTATTTGGATGAAGATGTTTACATCCTGCAGACCTCTTTGTCCTTCCTGGATGACTTCAACCTGCATAGTAGCTAAGCACCTCAGTCCATTTGACAAGGAATTACCGCACCTGACTTCCTGTACCTGTGAGCTCAAGGATCGTCTTCAAGAGCACACTCACCAGGACACCCAGAAGAACACTTGGAAAGAGTCATTTCCATGAAGACAGAAAGCAGCTTTTGGCAGAGAAGCACTCTCTACAGGGGGCCCCCCACTTTGCCCTGTCCCTAACTTTAAACCGGGTACCCCCCATATTCTACTCATCTCTGGCCCAGGCCCACCTTTCAAATCTTTTGATCACACAGTTCCTTGCCTAATCTGTTGGCTCTGTCCATAGATCAAAGAAGTAGAAATGAAAACCAAGTAGTTAACAGATGACCAGATCTCTTCCCCAGCTTCCCCTTCAGTAATCTCGAGAATAAACTGTGAACAAAATAGCAGCAAAACAAGAAGTCAACAAGCCTGTACACAAGCCTGCACACAGGCCTGCACGCAAGCCCGTACACAGTGGGAGATGGTGATGACTCTGACCCCCATCTCCATGATTAGCTGAGGTGACTCCCCTGTTTCCTTTTGAAAACGATCACGACTGAGCAGCATCTTCGGAGGTGGTTTTTGAGGGACACTAAGTCCACCGTCTCCCCAGATTGCCGACATTTGGATTAAAAGCAACTTTCCTTTCCACCAACATCTCTCTTTGATTTTCGAGTGGCGAGCAGCCAGACCTGATTTGGTAACGTGTCCTCCCCTGCTGTACCCCTGGGCCTCGGCACAGTGTTTGGTGAGCAGTAGGCTTCAGTCCATCTGTTGCGTAAATGAGTCAGTGACTAGAAATGTCCAGCCCAGCTCCAGCTCCCTTGCTACCCTCTGTTGGATTACTATGCATCTTACATCCTGAACACGTGCATGAAAGAACAGAATGTTCTATGCTTTTGAAGCATAGACAACCAGCAGTCTAGGATTTCTTGTAACCAGAAGCATATCAGACAAATGGGAGGGCAGAGATCACTGGGGTCTTCACGAGTGCAGGGCATGGAGGTGCTCAGGTCGGAGCATCTCCCCCTCAGTCCTCACATGGACAAGTCAGGCTCCTGGTCCTGCCTCTCACATGTGCTTCTCTCAGGGATGCTTCAGTGACCAGTGCCCTTAGGTCCGTTCACCTGTCATCAGAGCTTCACACTTACTTCCTGCCAGCAGTGTCCCCCTCAAGGCTCTGTGCCTCGTGTCTCACACCCAGGCCCTTCTCTGATACCCAGGAGCCCACCAGGCTCACACCAGATCCAGCCTCCTGTCGCTCTCACAGATGATAGCGGCTGGCATCTGCCTGCTTCTCAAAGATGCTGGGGGCATGAACTGCCATTGCCAACAACAGCAGCCTTACCTTGGTGTCTCCTTTCTGCATCACTTACCCAGCTCCTTCACCTCTGCTTCCTGGGAGCAGCTCCCTAAGAAACTCCCTGCACCCAAATTCTTGCCTTAGACTTTAACTTTCACAGAGCCCCAAACCAAGGCATACAGTTAGACAAAATATCTCACTGTGGACCTTTTTCTGTTCCCATCTTGCAAACCTTTTAATTATCTATCCTTTTACTAAATGCTATTCCCTCAGAATTTCTGCTTCTCGATAAACTGAAAAAAGCTTAGGGAAGCTCCTAACCATTCCCTGGCTTCATTTCCTCAGTATAATGGAAATAATTACACCAGTCTTCCCATTTCACTGCTGTCTTGGGGGAGAGTGCTGGGAAGCTGATCCCTGCAATGCTTACAAAGGCACCAGATTCACCAAAATTAGGCTTGCAATTAGATCCTAAAGCTTGTCCTGCAATTTCTTAATTGAAAAGAAAAGAAAATTGTTTCTTTCTTAAGAATTAAAGAGTTTTTCCACTCCATTTATTTTTTTAAAAGGGTTTTTGTTTGTTTGTTTGTGTTTTTGTTGTTGTTTTTACTAAGCAAATGCTGTTTAATCTTTGTGGAGGAGCCAATCAATATCAGCAGCTAAATCTCTATTAAACCAGCCAAATGCTACTAAGGACCCAAGGTTTTCTTGCTGTCCTGTCTAAGCACAGTACTGTTTATTTTGCCTTCTTTCTCTGTCTCCTTCTGAGATGTTCCTAAAGTCAAGATGGACAACATGCATATTTTGTTTTCCTTTTAAGGTAGATGAAGCAGAAGATCAACAAAAGCCCAAGACACACTTGTAAACTGAAGGAGCCACTCTGAAATGTTTCCATTACTTCTCAGCAAGAAGCATGCTCCTGCTCTCCTGTGTTTCTTGGAACCATCTGTGTGGTCTCTGCTGAGCTCCCTGTGGGCCTGGAGCACCCCCGAGGCTCTGCTCAAAACCCAGTCCCACGTCTGAGGCCTGGTGCCATCCTCCCTGCCTCCTCTTTGCCACCATCAGCTTCTCCTCATTGTAGATTGCTATCCCTTTCTCAGGTCAGATCCTTTTCTAGCTCCTCAAATACAATACACCAGTGTCTGTCTGGCCTGTTGCACAAACTGTCCCCTCCCCCTGGAGAGACCCACCCTTTTCTTCTCTTGGTCTGTCAGTGGGACCGGTTCATCTTCCAAATACACATATCATTGTCTGAAGGCTTTCAGTTCAGTTCAGTTGCTCAGTTGTGTCTGACTCTGCGACCCCATGGACTGCAGCATGCCAGGCCTCCCTGTCCATCACCAACTCCTGGAGTTTACTCAAACTCATGTCCATTGAATTGAAGGCTTTCAATCCTAGACAAACACTCCCATGAGCCAAGCTAATGTGTTTGGGTTGCCTCTTTGTAGTAAAAGGGCTCGGGATGGGTAGGAGCCTTGCACAGCTGCTCCTGCAAGCCCTTACTCACGGGCCAACCAACCAAGTCAACCCTAAGGTGCTCTGACCCCTTCCCCCATTTGTATGTATGCATGCGTAGTTGCTCAGTCATGTCCGACTCTTTGTGATCCATGAACTGTAGCCTGACAGGCTCCTCAGCCCATGGGGATTCTTCAGGCAAGAATACTGGAATAGGTTGCCATTTCTTCCTCCAGAGGATCTTCCTGACCCAGGGACAGAAACTGCATCTCCTACATCTTCTGCATTGCAGGTGGATTCTTTACCGGTTGAATCCCAGGGGAAGCTCCCATCATTTGCATAATGGAACCAATAACAACTTCCCCCTGGGCATTGCTGGGAGGTTCAAATAAAACAATGACTGTACAAGTCCTTTGTAAACTACCAGATGCCATGTAAATACATTTTTTGTTTTTACCCTGTATTCACCTGATGCAAAGGGCCGACTCATTGGAAAAGACCAGGATGCTGGGAAAGATTAAAGACAGGAGGAGAAGCGATGATAGAGGATGAGATGGTTCAATAGCATCACTGGCTCAATGAACATGAGTCTAAGCAAACTCCGAAAGACACTGAAGGACAGGGAAGCCTGGTGTGCTGCCATCCATGGGGTCGCAAAAAGTCGGACACAACTGAGACACTGAACGACAACAACCCTTCAAAGAGAAGAAAACCCTTTGAGCTGATTCCTAGGAAGTGATTTTCATAAAGCTGAGCGTCCCTCATTTCCTGCAAGCCTGTTCCTTCTGAGTCAGCCTCAGGCAGGACGATTGTTTCATCACCTCCTTTGGGATCACTAAAGGGACTCTGCATGATCGTTGTTGCTGGCCCATTATGTGGGTGAGAACACTGAGTCTGAGCAGGAGCAAGTGACTTTCTTAGAGTCATATGATAGCAAACGACACTCTGAAATCAAATCCACTTTTCTCTCCTTGCAATGTCCAATCTCTCTCCTGTGCAATTGGTGAAGACCACCTACATGAGAACTAGCAGGGGCTATTTTTTTCAGAAGTGGCTCTAGCAGGGAGGCAGCCACTACCTTTTGCATTTTGGGAGAGATTCAAAGGCAGGCAGAAGAGTAGAAAGCTTTCTAGTGGAACAGGGAAGACTCCAGGTGTGCCCTCACGGGAGGCTGTTGGCCTAGAGAGGCTGGAGGTGAACTAAAGAGAAGCAAGCAGTTTGTGGGATTGGCTAGGGAGCATCCCAGGGGGCTCAGTGGTAAAGAATCCTCCTGCCAATGCAGGAGACACGGGCTTGATCACTGGGTGGGAAAGATCTCCCGGAGGAGGAAATGGCAACCAACTCCTGTATTCTTGCCTGGGAAATCCCATGGACAGAGGACCCTGGTGGGCTATAGTCCAAGGGATCACAAAGTGTTGGACATGACTTAGGGACTGAGCACACAGGAAGCATACTGGACCGTCTCTGGTTAGTTCCAACTTAGAAGCAGGGACAGAAATTAGGGAAGGTGTCTGTGATTCATCAAGTCCTGCCTATTATGGGTTGATCATTTACAGGGGCTTTTGTTTGGTTTCCTAATTATTATAAGAGATAGCATTCTGACTTCCTGCGAGTCTGACTTAGAGCAGGCTGGTTGCTGCAAATTGTGAGTCAGATCCAGTTTTTACATATGCTCTGACTGCTGTGCCTTCATATATTCAGTTTCTCATGGCCCTCTACCACCTGACTCAAAACCCAATCTTTATAACAGGACGCATTTCTTTACTAGGGTTTTAGGAGAACACAGATAATTTAATCTCTGTTAAAGTAACTGAACAAGCGAGCAAGCACTCTAGGGTGACCCTTGAAACTGAAAGTGTTAGTCCTTCAGTCATGTCTGATTCTTTGTGACCTCATGGACTGTAGTCCACAGGGCTTCTCTGTCCATGGAATTTCTCAGGCAAAAATTCTGGAGTAGGTAGCCATTCCTGTCACCAAGGGGTCTTCCTGAACCAGGGATTAAACCCCAGTCTCCTACACTGCAGACAGATTCTCTACTGTCTGAGCCACTGGGGAAGCCTTCCTTTCTGTTAACCAAAAGAAATATTTTGAAAATTCTTTATCTATTGATCAGCTAGAAGGTTTGAAGCAGTGTTTTGAAATAATATGTTTCTATTCTTCGAACTGGCAAAATGATCCAAGGTCACTGATACAGATTCACTGTGCTGAAAGTTCCCACTCAAATGTGTGACCACAGTAGCATCCACGGCTCCATCAAGGTCAGTGAACTGAAGCATTTTTACACTCCAGAGTCCTTAACAATGGCTGCCGAGTTAGGGGGTGGTGCCCAGCGACAGCTTGAGAAACATTAAAAATAGCAGGCAATTCCGTGAGGTTGTCCACAAAGGACCTTGGTGCATAATGGAACATCTGAACAGAGGAGCTGAAAATACCCCTGCAACACAGTTATTCTTTTTAGTCACCATTTAGCATTTTGGCTTTTGGTTTCTGAAGCTCCAAGGCAGACTAAATTAGAAAAATATATGCAAAAATGTTCCTGAGTTCAGTGTTGCTGAAGGGTTGGAGATGCTAACTTTCCCATCAGAGAGACCTGAATTTGAGCCTTGCGTCAGTTAGGATAGAGATCTGCTGCGTATAACCTAAACCCCCCTGACAATGCAGGCGGAAACGAGGCAGGTGGGAGATGTCCAGAGGAAGACAGCTGGGGACTGATATGGTGGCACTTCAGTGTCTCCAGGCCCCAGGCTCTGCCATCCTCAGGGCTTGGTTTCCATCTTTGAGGCCAGTACCCAAGATGGTTGCTGGAGTGCCAGCCTTCATGTCTCTGTTCCAGGCTGACAGAAGGAGGAAGAAAAAAAGAACAAAAAAGCAAGCCCTCCTTTTAATTGCACATTCTGGAATTCTCATTTACACCTCATTATCCAGAGCTTACCAACATGGTACTATTCCTGCCCTCAAGGACAATTTAGAAATGTAGCCTTTTCCTTGTCCATATTATTAACCATTGAAAATGCCCTTTAAAGAAAAAAGAAAATGGCCCTTGAATATACTCAGGGTTCAGTTACTAAACAGGAAGGAGATATTAAGTAAACACTTGGGTTGGGTTTTCCAGAAGCAGCTTCAGAAATGTGGATTTCTGTGAAAGGGATTCATTGGGAAGTGAGTCCAGGAAAACGAGGTAAGAGTGTGGAGACTTGGATCAAGAATGAAGGGTTCTAAGCAAGGACATGAGAAATGGAGTATTCCTGCCATATCAGTAAACAAGGATGTCACAGTCATTGTGATTACAGCCCTCCAAATGTGAATTTCTGAGACCTAAGGAAACCAGGAAGGAAAACAATACCTGTGATCCAGCAGGCGTTGGGCTGCAGCCACTCCTTATGGTGAGCACTGAGAGAAACCCAGGAAAATGGCCCCAGACAGCTGAGATGCGCAAGAAAGAAATTATTTCAGTGAGCCCAGACTCTTGCATCTTCCCATACACAGAAAAGCACTAAATTCCTTAACTTGGGATATCTGGTTTTCTTTAAATAACAACAATCTTTTGATGTTCTGACTACCTGCCCTTTGTTGTAAGATTTCTATATAACCTGGCTCCTCCCCTTGCCTCCTTGGAAGAATTCTCTCAGATGCTGTCTCCTGGGCTTAAGTCCTAAAAATTTCTGCTGAATAAAACATAACTCTCAACTTCTAGGTTGCAAATATATTTTTACATGGACAAACGTGTTATAAGCCAAGTGCCATCAAGATTGACCTTGACCAGCCCCTCTGGGACTCCTGGGGAGAATACACATTCAACTCAAGGATCAGGCAGTTGGAGTAATTACACACTCACACCTACCACTCAATGGGGAGGGGATACCCAGCGGAGAAAATGTCCTCAGTATTCTGGCTCTGCAAATACAAGCAAAGTGAGCCCTAAAGCTGGAGGGTAGCCCCAAAGGTAGAAAGAGCATTGCTGGCTGCTGGAAGTAAGATCTCACCTACAGTCTTTTATTTGTCATCTGTATATTTTGAATGCAAATCAATTAAGAATTGTATGTCTGCTTCCACGGTGGCTCAGCTGGTAAAGAATCCACCTGCAGTGTGGAAGATGTGGGTTCAATCCCTGGGTTGAGAAGATCCCCTGGAGAAGAGAAAGGCTACCCACTCCAGTATTCTGGCCTGGAGAATTCCATGGACTGTATAGTCCATGGGGTCACAAAGAGTCGGACATGAGTGACGTTCACTTTCACTTTCTTTTCAGGAAAGGCAACAGCAATTTTCTATTTGAACCTGTGAGTTGTTATGAACAGTGGCTAAGAAGGTAGTGTTGAAGCTGTCAGCCCTCTATGGATACCTATGTCCGTATCTGTAGCTCAGAAAGAACTTTACCTTTAATTGTGTATTGGATGTTTTCCTATCTTCAGAAGCTGTTAATAAGTAAAATTACAAAGTCTCTGAAATGAAAGGAGCAAGGATCTGATTGGTTTATAGAGATAAACACTTACATAAATTATTTCATACAATTATCAGAAAAGAAGGCAATGGCAACCCACTCCAGTACTCTTGCCTGGAAAATCCCATGGACAGAGGAGCCTGGTAGGTTGCAGTCCATGGGGTCATGAAGAGTTGGACACTTACTGAGCGACTTCATTTTCACTTTTCACTTTCATGCGTTGGAGAAGGAAATGGCAACCCACTCCAGTGTTCTTGCCTGGAGAATCCCAGGGACGGTGGAGCCTGGTGGGCTGCCGTCTCTGGGGTCGCACAGAGTCAGACACGACTGAAGTGACTTAGCAGCAGCAGCAACAAGGACCTTAAACTTATAATTCTTTAATATGCTGGCTAAAGCTAACTTAGAAACATTTTAGGAATCCATACAACTAAGGTAAATCTTTGGCAAATGAGACTAATTTAATGATTTTGACTTAATAAATGCTGCTATGTCTTCTCTAATTGATTAATGCTATGTATAATAGGGGACTTTTATTCTAAAGGGTGTTTTTCTTAGACTTATTCTCTTCTACTTATCAAAGATGCTAATGTTATTCCTAGTTAATATTACAGGCTCTGAAAAATGTGAAGTTTGTGTTCAACTAAATTGAATCATTTTTCTGACAAACTCTACATTTCAACAGCAATTGTGTTTTGTAGTCTGTCAGCATGAAGATATTTTCCAAGATCTTTAAGTAATTTAAACCCTGGGACTGACAGTAAATTGCATTAACTAAAGGATAATCACTGGATGCCTGGATCATTTCTAAGCAAGATGAATGCTGAAATGATTACTAAGCACAGTTTTGCATTGATAGAACTCTGCTTCTTATTTTTATGTTCATTGGGCTATATTAATGAACATGAACATTTTTGCTACTTTTAGAGATTGTTTTAAGGGAGGTAGGTGCCCACAGAAAGTTGTTATATTGATACATGAACTCTGCTAGTTGCTAAAATGCTGATGAGTGACAAGGTTCTCAATTAACCACCCCACAGTTTTCTGGATAAAAAAGAAGTTGCTTACTTTGGTTAAAAGTTATAATGGACACAATCAGTTAAGACTATACCAGAAGCAACAGTGATAGGGAAATACAGCTGTGTACATGCTCCTATTTTTCAAGGAAAAGAGTAGCTTTGCCCTAAAGCAGCCTGTTCTCTAGTGGAGTGTCAGTTTACTCCAGAATAAGGAGGAGCTAATGAAGAATAGACTTACAAAGTGAATTTTATTTGTTTTAATTTTTAACAGCTGAATTCAGAAACTTACTGAGTCTCCCTATTTTGAATGGCTCTATAGTTGTTTGCATGGCTTTTGTAGGAACCTGGTCTCTTTCTTACTAGGATATAATTGGAAAAATTACTTATGCAACCAAGGTCTTCTCTGGAATGTCATATGAGAAAATGATCTGGGATGACCTTTTTTTTTTAACAGCCTTATTGAATATAATCTGTACCATACAATTCATTAAAGTGTCCAATTAAATGACTTTTCAGATATGTGCAGTCATTACCACGATCAACTTTAGAACGTGTTCATAACCCTCTAAAGAAACTCCACACCCCTCAGCCATTACCTCCACCCAACCTCCTGATCCCTGCAGCTCTAGGCAACCACTAATCCGCTTTGTCTTTATGGATTTGCCTATTCCAGACAGCTCACGTAAATGAAATCGTACAACATGTGGTCTTTCGTGACTAATGTGTTTTCACTTGGCATAATGCTGTCCAAGTTCGTCCACGTTGCAGCGTGGACCAGTATTTCATGCCCTTTTATGACTGAACAATCTTCCATTGACCTGCTAGGTCACGTTTCATTTGTCCACTTAGCCGTTGATGGACGTTTGGCTTGTCTCCACTTTCTAGCTACTATGAATTATGCTGCTGTGAACGTTCCCACACAAGTTTTATGTTGACAAGTTTTCATTTCTCTTGAGTATTTACCTACGAGTAGAATTGCTGGATCATATGGTAACTCCATGTTGAGCGTTTTAAGAATTCTGCCAGACTGTTTCCTAAAGCGGCTGCACTTTTCTCTAAAAATAGTCCTTTTTTGTTGCTAGATCTTTTGGATGCTGAAACTTCCAAACATTTTAAACACATTAACATTGACTGACTCTCCACGGTATCTGTAAGCAGCAGGGATGACTAAACCCGTTTAAGAGGTGGGAGATCTCAGAGAGATAAAGAAGCTTGTTAAGTGCCTCTCAGATGGCCAGAGCAAGGATTACACTTAAGCCCGTCCCCCAAAGCCCCATCCCTTCCCTCTCTATTTCATTGCCCCCCTCCCAAGAGGGGCCATGCCTCGTGGGAGGGCTCTTTCCTTCCTCTGCAGGCCTGGGAGTGCCAGCGGAACTTTCTCCATGGGGTTCAAAGGTCCCACCTTTCTTCTTGCCCTGAAGAATCCCCCTGGCCCTGTGCGGTGTGTTCTGATGAAGCCTGCTGAAGGCACAGAACCAGAATCTGATGTCCTGGAGTCTCTGGACTTTCCAGAGCTTGACGGGGACAACACCCGGAGGACAGCGGCCACTGCTGTGTCCCCGTCTGGGAAGCCTGACAGCTAGAGCACATGTCTGGAGAGAACGGTGAGGCAGACTCAGACAGGAAACTACAACTCTCAGTGAAAATTCCTTAAAAGCTGATGCTATGCAGTAAGTATTCTCCATGGCCAGATGTGCTTCTATGGCTCCAGGAGTGTCTGTCTCCTCAGCTCAGCTCTTCCATCTGCTCCGCTAACGCAGGTTCCCAGAGCAAATCAAGGAGTAGATCAAGATGGCTGCTTCCATAGTAGTGATTAACTTAAAAAAACAAAAACAAAAATTAAAGTAGATGATCCGGCTATACTTATTTACTCCGGGCCTCAGCCTGAGTTTTCTCATTTGGAGAATAGGAATGATACTTATCTCTAGGTGCAGCTATGAGGATTAAGGGGAAGGAATGGCAACCCACTCCAGTATTCTTGCCTGGAAAATCCCCGTGGACAGAGAAGCCTGGTGGGCTACAGTTCATGGGGTCACAAAGAGTCAGACATGATTGAGCAACTAACACTTTATACTTTACGAGGATTAAAAGTCATACTGCACGGTGCCGGGGACATAGTACCCGAATAAACAAATACTTAGCTTCTTCTCTGCCTCTTAAGTGGCGTTAGTGGTAAAGAACCTGCCTGCCAATGCAGGAGACACAAGAGACATGGTTTCGAACCCTGGGTTGGGAAGTTCTCCTGGAGAAGGAAATGGCAACCCATTCCAATATTCTTGCCTGGAAAATCCCATAGATAGAGGAGCCTGGTGGGCTACAATCCATGGGGTTGCAAAGAGTCGGACACGACCAAAGCAATTTAGCATGGTTTACACTGCCTCTTAGTGCCTGCAGTGTGCCAAGTGCCAGCCTAAATGCCCCCCAAGGTGGACCCTCACCACACACAGGTGACGGAGGTCCTATTATTACACAGATTCTACAGATGAGAAGACTGCATCACAGAGGTTATATCATTTACCCAAGGTTGGCTAGGAACTTGGAGCTGTATCTATGTGGCATAGGATAGATGGACAGAAGGGAGAACTCTCATAGTCTAAGAGGCAGGGCTGGGACTACAACCCTGATTGGCTTCAAGAAAGATGCTTTTAAACATTTTGCTCTAAAATGAGTCAGAGGTGAGTGAGAGAGGCTTGAAGAGGCTTCTGGAGAGGTCCTCCCACAGATGCTGACGAATGGACCAGATGCAGAGTCCGCTAACATAGGCACTAGTGAGCGTGAGTGAAGCCTGTGTCCCTTCTCCATCAGGTCTGTTCTCATGATAGAAGAGGCAACAAGGAGCGCCAGGGTGATGCGCTCCTCGGGGAGAGGACAAAGCTGCGGAGGACCCAGAGCTGCACCCCCAGTGAGCATCACTAACTGAGAATCAAAATGGGGCCGGGAGTGAGGGCAGCATCCAGCTGTCAGGCCGTCTGAAGTGGGCAGAGCACTCTGACGGCGAGAAGCACCCAGAGTCAGGCCCAGCAGCTTCTTCGGGGCTGTATTGCACATTCATTGGCTCCTCAGCAACAGTTACCCCAGGCGAGCTGATCAGACAAGGGTTCCCATCTTCCCTCCTCTGATTTCCCAAGTTCACCCCGACTCCATCGCTTTCTTTGCACCTAGGAAAGGCCGAGAGGCACAGAGCGCAAGGCTACTCTGGGACCTAATTATGGCATTACAGGAGGGCAGTGGAAAGAGCATTGCTCTGAGAGTGCGGCCTCTGCTGTGAACTGACACACAGCTTTGGATACTTTGTGCCTCTCCCTGGACCATGGTTTTTCCATTTATAAACCCAGGGGGATGGGACTATTTAAGGATGGAAACGTGGGCCATCAGTGCTGTCACCCCTTCACATACCCAGAGCAGACATAGCTAATCAATTGTCGCATTGCTTCCCACTGAGCCAGGGCTCTGCTTCAGAATCTTTCTCAACACAGGGCTCCAAGCAGCTACTTACTGATGCATCAGAATTGGCCTGCAAGGGGACACGTGGTTTCCACCCCTGGAAACCTCATTCACCTTGTGGTGCCCCTCGGCTCTAAAGACCTGTCATTCTCCTCCATACATACCAGCAGGCATTGGAGACTCTATCCCAAGGGTTCCATTGGTCTGATTTTTTTCTGCCTTTTCTGGACACCTTGTGTCTTGGCTAGGAACTTGGAGCTGTATCTGTGTGGCAGCGGATAGACGGACAGAAGGAAGAACTCCCATAGCCTCAGGGGAGATTGTTCCTGGTACCCAGAGCTCAGCTGCAGAATCTGGCTGTGGGGAGCTTGTCTCTGGCCAGCTTTCTGTTTAGTTCTTCTAGGTGTGGCTTTGTGAGTGGCAGTGACCCCAGTCACTGTGACTCCCCCACTGGGCATGGGGGTGTCAACACGAAGTGGGGTGGGAATGTGAGCTTCTCCAGGCTGGGTGGTGACCTCCAGGACCAATTCTGAACCTGAAAATCTGTGCTACTTTTCTGGACCAGCCACCCAAATAGCACATAAATATTAATAAAACATTCTTTATGCTACATCATGACTTGGACATTAACAAAATGTTGTAGCTTTAAAGTTGTTCATTTGGGATTAGCAGATGTAAGCCTGTATACACAGAATGGATAGACCACAAGGTCCTACTGTAGAGCGCAGAGAATTATATTCATTATCCTATGATAAACCATAGTGGAAAAGAATATTAAAAAAGAATATATATATGTGTATAGTGTATATATATATATATACATATATATATAACTGAATCACTTTACTGCACAGCAGAAATTAACATAGCATTATAAATCAACTATACATGGACTATACACAGTCCATGCAATTCTCCAGGCTAGAATACTGGAGTGGATAGCCTTTTCCTTCTTCAGGGGATCTTCCCGATAACCCAGATCTCCTACATTGCAGGTTGATTCTTTACCAGCTGAGCCACCAGGGAAGGCCATATATGTATGTATGTATGTATGTATGTATGTATGTATGTATAACTGAATCATTTATTGCACAGCAGAAATTAACATAGCATTGTAAATCAACTATACTTCAGTAAAAAAAATACTGAAAAAAAAAGTCGTTCTTAATATCTTTGTTACACAAAGACTAGATAAATCTCAGGGTTTCCTGTTAAAGTCATTGAACTGCTACTGCTGCTACAGTTGTGTCCGACTCTGTGCGACCCTGTAGACGGGAGCCCACCAGGCTCCCCCATCCCTGGGATTCTCCAGGCAAGAACAGATGCAATCCCTGAAGGATCCTGATCTGAGCAGCTCCTTAAATGCCCTTTAACCAAAAACACAGGTGACATTAAAAAGAGCAGGGCTGCAGTGGCCACCTGGGCCCTGAGTGGGAGAGTAAGGATAAACAGAGGATTTTCTGCCAGAAGCAGATGTTTTGTGTTGATTTTACTCTAAAGAAAGACGTCCAGATGGAAAGCAAAACCCTTCTACAAATCTTTAAAACATGTTTCTATTCAGTCAAGTCTTACACTTACCTATAAAAGTGAAGACTTTTGAAGAGGTAATAACATACTGAATAAATCCATGTTACAACTTTTCAGTTTATGAAATCACATCTTAACTTTTAAGGGAATCTTACAAAGCAGCACACGGACTTCCCTGGTGGTCCAGTGGTTAAGACTCCGTGCCTCCATGGCAGGTAACACAGGTTCGATCCCTTGAGGGGGAACTAAGATCCTGCATGCTGTGCTGTGCGGCCAAAAACATACAACCAAAAAGCAGCGCATGCACAAGGCTAGTTCAGTTCCACATGTATTCACTGAGCACGTGCTGTGAGGAGGAAGCTGAGCCAGCCATGTGGGGCAGAGACCCAGGGTGACATCATTCTTGCCCTTGGGCAGATTCTGGGACAACAGCCAGGAGAACCAGCCATGAGACGACTCCCAGTGGAAAGGGGTGGACAGCCAGAGGCCCTGAGGGCTCAGTCCATCTGTCCCAACGTGTCCGTGCTATGAGAGTAAGGAGGCTTCCTGTAGGAGGTGGCATTTGACAAAAGGCTTTGAGAGGAGCAGGAAGGTTTCCAGCTGTGGGGAGAGACAGGGATGCAGAGGCCCAAGGCCACCTCTTAGGAAGATCCAAGAGGGGTAATTCTGGCTGGAAAATAGGAGAGAAGTCCAGCTGGAGAGAAGTCCAGCTGGAGAGAAGCCCCAGGAGCTAGGTGAAGGAATATGGTCTGGGCTTGGCTCAGCAAGGAGAAGCCACTGAATTATTACAGAGCCAACGGGGAGCCCACCACAGCGGATGAGTAGAGGAGCAGCTCTAATAGACCAGAGCGTCAGGATCTGGAATGTCACCTCTCCCCCAGAGATCAGGGGACATCACAGCCCCATAGGCCTTCACAGTCCTCAAGCCCATGGGCTTACTCCACAGGAGCAGAGGAGAGAACGGAGAGGCTGCCCTGCCCAAGATCACACACCAAAGGGTGGTGCCAGGCCTGGAAGCCACAGCTCCAGCCTGCAAACCCGACACCTGTGGATGGGCTAAGTCTGAAGATACGCTTGCAGAGGGTTGAGAATTGCTGAACGAGGCAGATGGTGAACCACAGCCTCATGGGTGAGAGATAGACACTGGCAATGAGAGGCATCTTGGTGCCAAGTGCAGGGACCAGGCTTCCCAGCAGGATGCAGCAGGGATCTGCCAATCCACCGTCTGCCAATGCCCTTGGAATGCTAATCCTTCTGAACTGCAGGGCTGGTTGATCATTTCAAGGGTTTTCTAGTGTCACCTGTCACAACTAACGCTGCCAGGGTTTTCCTACAACAGGCTTCTTGGAGAGCTTCGTGGTGAATAGCTATATGACTATAGAAAGTTAAATTCATTCAAATTATATAACTAGAAATGCTTTCCCCAAGTTGTACGAGTCACATTCCAAGTGCTCAAAGGCCACGTGTGGCTACTGGCTGCTGTGTTAGGTACCACAGAATCAGACATCTCCATCACCGCAGAAGGTTCTAGTGAACAGCAGGGGTCAGCTAACAATGCCCCAGACTGCGGTCAAACCCAGCTGCAACAAGTTTTTATTTTTGGCCTCCTTGTCGGATCTTAGTTCCCCCACCAGGGATTGAACCTGGTCCACCACAGTGAAAGCATAGTGTCCTAACCTTACTGGACCTCAGGGAAGTCTCTGCCACATGTTTTAATGAAGCTTTACTGGAACAAGGCCACACCTGCTTGATTTATGTATGGTGTATGTCTGCTTTTGTGCTAGAATAGCAGAGCTGAGTACTTGTGACAGAGACTTTATGGCCTGCAAAACCTAAAATATTTACAATCTAATCCTTTATAAGGCTGCCGATCTCTTGTGTAGATTCTCAGAAAGTGACATGAGACTCTTTTCTGGGAAGGCGCTCCCTGGCATCTCCAGGACTTACTAGTGGGTCCCAAGTGTCAGGATAACTTCACCCCAGCACAGGCGCCCCCATCCCCACCCTGGGGCAGGAGGGAGGGGACACAGAGCTGGCCGCACCTCTACGGACCTTGATCCGGGTACAAGCTGCCCCTCTAGAACAGGCGCCTTCTCCAGGGTGACCAACTGCAGAGAGAGGAGGTGGGGCATGGCGTCTGGGTGGCTGCGAGTCTACCTGAGAAAACCACACGACTAGAAGGATCTCACCACTTGCTTTATTTTTCTCTTCTTCCCAGGTCAGTGAGGCAGCAACATTAATAAAAAGCGAGACGAACTGTTCTCTTGCACGGAGATTCAATAACCCTTCCCACACCAATGCTCCCTGATAATTCTAAGAGCTTTTCATCAAATGGAGTCTAATCTGGATGGCCCAGCATCCCACACACCAAAAATAACTGCCAGGGTGATGTCAGGCCAGCTTAGGAGTGCTCGCTTCCAGGAAAGGAGGACTATATTGAACAGGGAGGGCTGACGGTCAGCCTTTTTTGCTCAAGTCCCAGCAGGTCAGAGAGCCAGACTAACTGCTCTGGTTCCTTAGGGAGGCTGGCGCCTCCTTCTGTCCCTGTTTAGGGAGCCCCCGACTGCAGCAGCGGGAAGTTTTGGGGGTTCTGTGTGGGCCCCACTGCACACCACTTGACCCAATGCACGCCTGCTGCCCACATTCACTCTTGAATTATTTCAGCCTTTTTCTCCTTTTATGAGCATGATCCTTTGTTGAAAGGGGAACTAAGCTAAATCAAGAGGCAGACTGAAGCTCACTTGGTAATGTCTCTATTGTCAACAGAGTGCAGGATTCATCTGCAGCAGCTCAGAATGTCCTGGGGCCAGACAGGGTGGGTTCTTAGAATGCTTGTGAGCATCTCAGCTGGTAACATTTGGGACAGCAGAGCCCTGGGGATGCTGCCACTGTCACTGTGCAAACTGCAAATGCACCAGGAATTCTTGCTGTCACGCAGACAGGAGAAGCACCGGTTTCCTTTCCTGTACAGCCCGGAGACCCTCAACAGGCAAGCTCCTCCCTCTCTCTCTCTCAGAGTCTCAGGTTGGCTTGTTGAATTATTTCACCTCTACCAGCCTTCCTCTGCTGCTTTGCCCAAGTTATTTGGATAAATGGGAACAAAGAAACTATCCTAAGTCCCCTGCTGGGGACCGGCCTTGCAGTGCACACATACTCCCAGGCCTTCATGAATTACAGAGAAAACAACAAGGAGTGAGTCCTCTATGGAGCTACAACCAAGGCGGTTTAATTTGCAGGGGTCCAGGGCACGACTCAAGAGTTGGGAGGTCACCCGCGCTGTCGTCTCTTCCGCCCCTGCAGCTTCAACCGCCTGGCTGGCAGGCTGACGGGCTGCTTTCTGAACTTCTCCATGATCTCTCTGATCCTGGCCAGGTTGGTTTTGCTGAGCGTGAAGTCGCACTGCGTGGCCCCCATGTCATAGCCAACCATGCAGTTCTTAGTGGACGAGGTGAAACCTTCTGCCTTGGCTGTGACCACATACTCTCCAGGGTTGAGGAGGCGCCAGTAATCCCCGTCGCTGGCTGTGAAAAGAAAACAGGAGAATTGAGAGCAGTCCCTTCTAACAATGATACCAACCAGCCCTGTTATTCCAAGACCAGTCTCCTGGCCAGGGAGAGACCTGGAGACAGGCAGTGTGGAATTCGAGCCCCGGCAAATGCAAATTCTTAGTACATTTTGGACGCCGAGATGTTTTCCTTTTGGGACGTTACCTTAATGGTTTTAACAGGAAGGGGACTGGGGTGTAGGCTCCCTGCAGTGTTAATACGCATGAGCAGAGATGGAGACATGATCCCTAACATTCCTTTCTCTCTGACAATACACACCATTCATTATGAACTTGAACTTCTAAACCGTATGCCCTTGCCACAGAATGCCATCTTGAAAAGCCATCTGTGCCTGGTTTCCTGGCTTCCCTTAGCATGGCTATAAATATAGAAGAGTCGTATGAGGGTGGGGCTCTTCACTTCTGAAAAAGAGAAGGAAAAGGCTACAGAGGACTTGGGC